>NC_083651.1:11294385-11644385 GCF_963576545.1 Limanda limanda
TGTTAACTAGACATTGTTGTATTCATGTGATCAGAAGATCTCAACCTTTGACTTTAACACAACCCCAACCAGAGTGGGAGGGGTTAGCCAAATGTATAAAGACAAAGAACTGTTTCCTATCTTGGTGCATATTACAAACTAAACTTTGTTGTGTGCACTATGCTCGAGCATTAAAGGTGAGAATTCTGTAAGAGAAATTTGTGTCTTGTTTCCTCGTTGGTAGAGTGGGATTGTAGAACTTGCCACGACACATTGCTCATACTTGTACACTATAATCCATTTTGATGATACTTCTATTTGAACACTTCATTACCAACCAACGAGAATGAAGCCTCGTTGGTTGGCTCATAAACATAATTTCAAAGGGTAAATCTCCTTCAGTTTTGTTATTGTGCTCATTTGCATCAATTCCATGCAAAAACTTCTCCTAATTCACGATTTGAGTTCTTTACCTCCGGTCACATCCTCCTCTCCAGGAACTTCGGGGTCGTCCGTATTCTCGTTCAGAGCAGAGGAGAGCGGGTCTACATCGCCCCCAATGAGGAACTCCACGGGGGCGCTCTCCGTGGACCCCCGCTGGCCGTTGAGCAGCCGCAGGCGCTTGCGCTCGACCTCGTGCTGACGAAACTTATCGATGCAGTCGTCAATGAGGGTGGACGGAGGCTTTTTGTGCCCAATTGTCACCTGGAATTTATTTCAAAATCTATTAAAACAACCTTGTTAAATGCAAATGCATCATGTACTTGAACTTGTACTTGACGTACCTTGCCACAATAAAGCACTTCAAACTTCTGGGAGTTGTAAAAAGCCTCCTCTGCTTCCTGTTTGGGCTTGGCACCGTCCTTCAGGGCAGATTTGGACACCTGGCGAATGCTGCTGATCACCTCAGGGACCTGGAGGAAAGGCAGAGAGCAACGACAGGATGTGATGAATAGGAAAGACGTTGAAAAGGAAAACTTGTAACAAAAGAGAATGGGAAGGGAAATGGAACCAAATGCCAGGGGGAGGATTTCTCTGCAGCAGAATAACAAGAATCCCAGACACTCAACATAACTGATGTAGGCACATTAACAGCAAGAGCAATAATATGTTTCCCAAGAAAAGCTCAAATAAAAAACACCGTTGCAGCAACTGCACTAGAATGACATCTCTTTAATTCAATCAAGCTGCACCAAATTGCACAAATAAAATTACAATCGTAGATATCAGTTCCCTAAATGTGCCTGGTTTTATTTCATCAAGGTGCATGAATTACTCCTGTTGAAAAATGTGCTATCTTGCAAAGTTAAAGATATGCAACTGCCCTCTGATCTAGATCTACACCAACATTTATTGGGCTCTTCCCAAACCGCATCCTTCCACCAAGTTGGAAGGATGCTTACAAACAATAGACAAACCAACAAAAAAAACAAAGGACAGGGATAAAAACATAACCTCATGGTTAGGAATTAAAGCATAACCAAATAGTGCCATAATATCCATACAGACCACGATGTAGACTCAATCCACAAACATAAGTCACCACAGTACAAGAGAAAAATGTTCATATGACATAAATAAGTCACAGGGCCTGAATGTATTTTGCAGCTCATCATGAGATTTGAACTATCACAAGCTCGTCAAACAACAAACCAAACGCTGGAGTCAGAGGTCGACTGGCAGCCAAGGGAACCAGGGAACACCCACACCCTGCAGGACAAAAAAGGACAACAAAGACTTGAAGGTCACCGAGCCATGTGCGCTACTGGCCCTTGGTTCAACACCCGCAGGAAACAGTCAAAAGTCAGAGCACACTTCCTACTAACTCGCATCCAAACAAAACACAAACAAGTCAAGACAGAAAGTAAGTGAACTCTTAGGCAATTCTCAGAACTCAGTCCATCCTTCAGTCATGAGACACTTTTACAGTTGAGAGTAGAGAGGAAAAGTTCAGAGGACAGGGAACACTGAATCACTGCGGCGCTAAAGATATTTGGCAAGGCAGCTCTAGAAAGAAAAAAACTGCCTGGAACCAGGAGGCACAGCCAAGGTCGGCTAAACACAGTGCTTAAGACAACAATGAGCGCTGAAAACAAACAGTGCGCACATCTATTGTGTCAGATAAGTGCTGCACACTGGCCGCTGTGCAAATATGTATATTCATAATATGCACTAGGGAGGGATGTTATGTAACAGTAATTCAGAGGTGCGACCAGAACAGCAAAGAAGCGAGAGGCCAGGCACACAGTAAGGGATGGATTGTGGGAAAAACAATATCCCATGTAACAAAGTGTGTCTCCCTGCTGTTCACAGAGGTTCATGTGTGAGACACAGAGATTAAATGGTTGTCAGTCATACAGCTTCTGCTGTGGCTGCCGGGGCTATTTTAAAAGTCCCAGTTTTCCAAGTCCCGGCCTTCCCAAGGGTTTGAGGCGAGCACAGACAGAGGCCTGTATTGAGATGAGGAAGAGGGCGGGTGGAGGGGGCGGGCGGTAGTTAGCGATACACACTCAAGCCTCCTTTTCTTTCAAAACAAAACTCTGACCTGTGACATTGATTCTCTAACTGTAAGCTGATTTATTTTCTTATAAATCTCTTCTAGAGATATGATAAACTTATCACTGTTGGCATATAAACACAAACACCAATGAGTCAGTAAACGTAGACCATTCCCATGTGTTCTAGTTTTGTCCTCAACTTGAAAATCCTGGGCCACAATGTACCCTTGTCTTTTGCAGTGCAGCACTTGTAATATGGCAGAGATAACGTGTCGAGAGAGAAGACAGATATTTGTTGAAGTTCTTGTTGGCGGTCGGTAAAAAGGTCATTACGAAGAGATGGTACAAGGCCAGGGGCGGATCCAGCGGCAGGGCCAGGGGGGCACTGGCCCAAGCCCCTGATGTGTGTCTTTGCTCAGAGCTATAGAGCTAACAGCACACAAGGGATGACCTACATGTGCACCTCACTGTCAGCGTGCATGGAGGTTGTACATTTGTTTGTACCCTTTATGGCCCGTGATTTATGAGAATCCTAGATCTGTCACTGCACGAGGAAGAACCGCCAACACAGGATGGCAGGCTGAAAATTGTGAGTGAAATATATGGAAGTGTTAACTCATAGATTAAGAGCACAAGACGAACAATGTTGAGAAAGAGAACCACTTATAGGTTTTGTGGAAACAGGGCAATCCAGATCTTTCCATGTTTCTTTGTTTGTTGGTGTTTTTTGCGGGGTGGGGTTGATAGTTCTGTTTCAGAAAAGCAATTAAAAATAGTGTCATAAAACAACAATTACAACAAAATAACCTGAACTATGTCACCAGAAGGCACAGTGTGAACAGAACGTTCTTGTTTTGGAAAAACTCGTCGCTACTGCTACGAGGTCGTGGTAACTCCAAGGCCTTGCTGGCTCGGAAATCACAGCTGCACATTCTGGTCTGTCTGGCCCCGTGTCCCGAGCTGCTATCACTGAGGGGGGAACTGAGCGCCGTGTCAGGAACCGCTGGATTATACATGGGTAAGATGACGCCACGGCACCATTTGATCTGATTAATTATTTGTGCATCTCCCCAGTACAGAGCCGGTGAAGGTGTTCACTCCCTGGCAGGAGACAGGCACAGACAGGCAGGAAATCTATTCAAACAAATCCTCCCACCCAGACGTTTCTTCACGGTGCCTAATTTGCCTACTCTCCTTGCCAGGCTTTATGAAATGATATCAATGACACGAGGTCCAGAGCTCGTCTATATCAACACCAGCAGGCGGACACAGCTTTAAGAGCTTAGGGGGAAAGCAAACAGGAGGATTGTCCATGGCTCACGTCCTGTCAAACCTCCCTTTACCACAGGGCCCTAATAGGCTCGGGTGAGACGGTAGTTCTGCTGCTCTTATCGGCCACGTTGAGCCAAACAACAGGGAAACAGCGAGGTCCCACAGAAACTGCAATCAGGCCCAATTAGACCTCGCTTAGACACACAGGTTATCACTGTGTCAATACAAGATAAGGGTGAAAACAGACAGAGACAGAAGAAAGGGAGAAAACTCCGAATGTCGGGTCAGAAGCAATGAAGGATTGAACCCTTCTTAAGTTAAAAGTAATCGATGTACGTTCTAACGCAGCAAATTAAAGATACAAATTAAATTAAAATATGTTTTATGACATTGTATATGTTGTACTTGCTGCCTTGTGAAAGACTTTGTAATGTGGATTTTAAAAAGTGCTCTATAAATAAAGAGTATTACTCTTATCAAGGAGGTTATGTTTTCCTCAGCGTTTGTTTGTTGCAGGAAAACTTGGTGGAAGGATGCCACACGGATCAGGATAGACCCAATTAAAATGTGTGTAAATAAGTGAAGGTCAGAGGGTAGATTTTTCAAGATTTTACTTGATTTCTCAGAGAATAATTCATGACCTTGATTTTAAAAATATCAAGCATATTCATGAGTGTGTGAAATCTGGTGCAGATCCACACAACCTATTATGTTAATATCTAAATTTACAGCTGATCTTCATTTGAGAAAACTTCTTGTACAAAAAGTTTGTATCAATTAAAGTGAACAAGTGTTATGTATTCACATGAATGAATAGTGCTGCTTCCGACCACGTAAGTGCCTGCAGCTCTTTGAGGATTGTCTCTGAAGAAACGTCCTGCCGTCACATGTTTGTATGTGAACCTCACACCGAGCCTGTGCTTTTCCATGCGCCTGAGGACAAACTGGATGCCTCGGTTTGACGGACTTGTTGTGTCCCAGCTGAAAGCAAAGCAAGTCAAAAGCTCAGGTGTCGCATTAACACAGGATCAGAGCTCTCAGGTCATATAATCGAATGGGAAAAGAAAATTCACAGTGGGTCAATACAGCAGTGACACAAAGTGGCTTTTTATGCATGAATTAACATGTGATTTTTCATCGTGTGTAGGAAGAGCATTCAATTTGATCTGTTAATTGACCAAATGGTGTTAAACCAATGGGCTACAACTAAACTGCCAATAATGAGAAAACCAGGAAGTAAAACCAGGAAGTTTTTTCATGCAGAGTTATTATGTCCTTGTTTCCATGTGACTTGGACCAATGAACTGTTCCTGATGCCAGTTCTCTGTCAGAAATCGATCGCGACAACCAGGTAAACCTCTGTGGTCTCTCACGTCTTGTTTTGCAGAAACACATTCACGTTAACAGACAGTGACGCGGCCACATCACCTGCTCCGGCTAATGCATGTGAGCACAGGTGTGGCAAAGAACAGGCTGATCCAGAGAACAGAAGAAAAGGCATGCTTGGCTTTGTGTCCCATGATGACACAGAGATCTCGAGCAATGTTAGCAGATAGATAAAGAGGACTTTTACTTTGCCCCACCTTAGCTTTATGGCAAATAGTTGTTCCCCTAAAATTCAGCTTTTTGAAAGTCAAGTGCTCTCTGCTCATGAACGTGTCTCCCTGTCACAACGTGTCGCTGGAGGACGAGCAGCGCTGGTGAGTCAGCCGAGGGTCACCCCAGGGAGAGATTCCTCTGAGTTCCAGTTCCAAGTCTGGGCAGAGGTGGCAGCTCACACCATGCAGGACAACACTGTGTGTTATCGGCCTGATAATGGAACAAGTGAGCTGAGATGAGACGTTGTTGAATCTGTGCCTGCTGCCAGGAGGAGTCTCACAGGGGATGTGATTGAGTATCTCCGAGTCTGAGCTGCATTATAGGGGGTAATGAAACAATAAATCAAGGTGGATGGATAAATACCTCCACTAAGAATGTAACGTTTTCTTTGTGTGTTTATTTCTCGGTCTTTCTGCAGAACCTACTGACCCGATTTGTGGGTTTTTGTGTGGAGCAGATCTAAATAAACTGATGCAGGAATAGTTTTGTCACTTTCTTTAAAAGGGTGAGATGGTACCTCTCACCAGAGGTATGCACTCTCTTCGGCATTTGACACTATTCTGGCACAATATTCTGTATGTCCTGTTGCCATGGATACACTAATGAAGAGTCCAGAGATGGCCGAGCGGGCCTTTAATGGCTAAATGGCCGCACCTTATGCATAACCAATGACAGCTGGGTCAGAAATACAATATATACTGGGATTAAAGTCATATTCAAAGCTGAAGGAAACACACATTCAGTGTTTAAAGGCTTTGCTTTGTTACCGATTCTTTCTGTACCGTGTGTGTCATTTGTTTTAACCTTTCACATAGTGCCACACGTCTTCCCACAGGGTTTGTACAATGTCATGTCAACAGCCTAAAATAGATCCGAAAACAAGCCTGTCCTCCAGAAGTAAAGTTAGAATTTTATCATGTTTCCGTTGGCAGGAAGATCATTTCAGAAGCACACAGAGAACCTGTGTATTGATAACTGGCAAATAATCACATCATCAACACTGGTTGTGTGTCAGCAGTGGGCTGATAGAATAACCCATGCATTCTACATGGTCCACCAAGCACATGTGCCTTAGCTCTGCTGGCTGCCAAACCAGTTTGTGTTGCATAATAACGCAGGATGAGGAATGTTCAAGATGCCTTTCTGACTGCTGTATACAGGAGGATCCGTGGCAGGCGCCTCGAAAGAGCCTCTTCCTCGATCTCATTGCCTCTTCTGCTCTTGGTTGTGAATGTAGCGGCCGCGCTGTCTTGCAACCCCGCACATACCACAGGAAACATGATACAACGCAGGCATGTTTGAGTTTGATGCAAAAACGTGGCACACAACACATGGTGCTTGTGTGTGAAGAATAAAAGTGAGGCTTTCCTGGTTCAAACAAGTAGAACGTGAACACGTGTAAAACGGTGTAGGTTGAGTTACAGCAAGTTAAGGAGCATGTTGGCACAAACCCAGACCAAAGGATTTAATATGTTTCCATGAGACAACATGTATTAAGCATTTATACTAGTTAACTAAAACTCTCAGACACAAACATCAGTTTCATGCATTTGGAGAACATGACTGCACGTCTGATTTTTCCACACTGACTCCTGCGTCCCTGATTTTTGACTCTTTACCACATATTTCAGTTCATTACCAAAGACCTGCACGCTGATTGGCATGTAAATGTGCTGACACAATATTTTGCAATTTGACTTGTCGTCATCACACACCAAAGGCGGAGACGTCTGATCCCCTGCACAAGAGGGGGGGGATACTGAGATGGATTAACTTTGCCAAAATAAAAAATGCAGGGTGCTCATCCTCACTGACCGGTGACCTAAATACTTAATACCAAAGCAAACATGTTTGGTCTATTGACTTATCTATTGTGTTTTGAGATTAGAATGGCACATTTGTGACCTCAGGGACATATTTTTTCATTCAGGCTTTGTTTATTGTTGACACTGGAAAGAGGCAGGGCTCTCTGTGTGTGCATGGGTGGGCCTCCGTGTGACATCATGGGGATTTATAAGAGTTTCAAATTAAAAAGAACTCAGGAATGTGAGAAAACGTTACAGAAAGACACTGTAAACAAATAGTTCCCCCACTAATTCTGCACTATTTCCTCTGTGTGTTGTCCTGGTCTGCTCCTGGCTCAGCTGCTGCTCTGGAAGGGTCCCAGGGTTATTTCTGGGCACCGGAGCAGCCCGACCTACCTGGTTGGGGTCGCCGGCCTTGAAGACGTGACAGGACATGTCGGCCTCCGGGTTGTCCGGCTGGCCCCGCAGCAGGTAGGCGAAGTAGGTGAGGTCGTTGCTGTTGTGGATGAATCGAGAAATGAGCTGCGCCTTGTGCTCGAAGATGAACACCGACGAGTTGTTGCTGCTGCAGGGGACGCAGCGCACCAGGGGCGGGTGCAGGACCAGCTGGACCTCCCGGGGCTGCACCACCGGGCCGCAGTCCCCCCGCTCGCCCCTCCGCCGGATCTCGGCCACCAGCCACGGCAGCATGGGCAGGGTGGTGCGCCGGTCCAGCGAGGACCAGCCGACGTAAGTCAGCGTGAACCTCCCGTCCGCCTTGGGAGGACTGCTCTCCTTCTCATCCGGACCCTGCATGCTGCTGGTGGTCGTGGACGGGCTTCGTGATACTAAAAAACACTAGGGTTTGAAAAAGAGGACACGGATGGACCATTCCCTGAGAGATCACAGCCAGGCGCAGTTGGGTTTTTAGTTTGCAACAGTTTCCATGTCCGTGTCCACAGGGAAAGTTCACACAACACGAAGCACAACATGTGCTCGTCCCGATCAGCTGCAGATCTCCATGTTCTCCAAATCCAGATCCAGCCGAACCCTATGCGATGGGCACTTTCCCTGGCGAGGTTTGCAGTCTGCGCCCCGGCTCCGCTCCTCCACTATTTGCATGGGCAGGGAGTCAAACCCTGGACAACCCTGTACTGTACCTTCCCAGGCTCGCTTTGCTAAAACGTGGCTGTGGATGTGGCTCCTGTGTCAACACAAGCAGCCCGGAGGAAATCTGATTTCTTTACGCACAGCGACGCAATTTTTACGCAGCGCCTCCAAACCCAGTTGCGCGCAGAGCTCGGCTGGCACCAACACGCTTTTCCTTTCCTCTGGGAGTTCTTTTTAAAACACAAACACTGATGCTTGACGTTCGCCAGCCTCTCGAGTGTGATCCTTTCTTCCACAGCAGCGCCTCGGAGGAGGAGGAGGAGGAGGAGGAGGAGGAGGAGGAGGAGGAGGAGGAGGAGGAGGAGGAGGAGGAGGAGGAGCGGCTGTCTGCGCGCTGACGACCCGCCCAACCCGCCCATGTGCTGGAGGAGTGGGCAGGGCAGAGCCGCCGTGTGGAACGTGACAGGACGGAGGCCCCGCCTGTTCTCACCCCCAATAACACAGCAGAATAACTGGAAAGTCTGTTCCCATGGCCGTGTGGAAAGTGTCTGCAGCCCCCAGCAGGCCACATGGACCTCCAGGTCAACACCACCCCCACTTACCATCCACCAGGTAAAAGTAGGGCAGCAGGGTCCTGATGGAGGCAGGATGATCACAAGTTACACTTCCACCATCAAGAAAGTTCAAAATTACCTCAAAGTTTCAAATCATAATCCTTAGATTTATATTAAACACCAATTTCCACATGCTACCATAATGAAATCCACCGTTACTGTACTTGAAATGAAGGAAATGTAAATAGATAGATAGATAGATAGATAGAGTACTTTATTCATCCCCGAAGGAAAATTAAGTTGTCATAGCAGCCGGTATATTTGAATACAATAAAATACAATAGAATAGAATAGAATAAAATAAAAAATATTGATGTAGAAAGAATAAAAACAGAAACACAAGATAAATAGGTAGATAAGGTGCAGTGGCAAGATGATGGTAATAGTACTGATGATATGATGGTAATGTTATTGATACACAGTATATAAAAATAGTACAGTATATAATATAACATAATATATATATATATGATAGTAATTATACCAATATAATAGCAGTATATAGTAATAATGGCAGCAGCAACAGTATATATAATAATAATAGTAAATATAATAATAATAATAATAATAATAATAATAATAATAATACAAATGTGGCAAGATCTCTGTGTTCTATGAAAAATAATCTTATTCCCTTATTTTTATAATTTTTAATGTTTACCCTAAATTGTACTTTAATTAACTTAACTTAATGGGGGTTTTTAAAATCAATTTTTATGTATGCTCTAAATCATATAACAATACTGTTAATTCTGCTTTATAGACCTTTCTTAAGTGTTAATTACAGTCAGTAAATGTTCTACTGTAAAAAGCAAGAGGAAAAACATTTAACTAATGTCTGTTTATAAGCAGGCAGTGCTGAATCGGGGTTTCTGGGAAAGCTGTAATCACATCTGATGTGCTGCATGCACCAGAGGACTTGCATCTACCAAATGCCATAAATCCACCCATCCCCAAAATAGTAGCTTTGCCATTTATAACCTTCCATTGCTGAGGCAGTTGCCACTAAACCCCTGCAAGCTACCAAACCCTCACACTGCTGGTGGGTCACTGAAGTGGTCGTGTTGTTTCCTGTAGAGGACTGTCAGGCCACCACATAGACAAACATTTGAAAATATAGTCCTTATATTAGTCACTGCATCAAAACAGATTATATCAATAAAATCTGAAAAGTAATTTAATATTAAACATGAACTATGAACATATTGAGTTCTAAAATTAGGAGTTATATAAACATACAGAAATATAGAAATACTTATAATATAAACAATGAAATAGCAATATATATGTTTATATAGTTATTGAGATGGATTTGGATTTTGAATGTTGAATTGCCATGTCTACAATGCATTGTAGTGATAAAATAAATAAATGAATCTGTGTGCACACCTCCACTGAACAAGGGTAAATAATCCTAGATGATTGACTTTTTTTCATAAGAGATATTTTAGGAAGTGGTCTGATAACCTAAAATAGTTATTTGTCATAAAATAAAATTAAAGAAAGTTAAAAAAAAAAATCTTGGATCTGCCCCTGAACCTAAATTGAATGGGTTCTTCTCAGGCCCAGACCCAATCCCTCCACAAGTTTGGTTGAAGCTGGTTGTGTTGTTTTTGTGTAACCCTGTTGACAAGTGGACTAATGAACAAAAGACAGACATGGGTGATAAGATACTTGCTGGAGGAAAATACGCCGTTGTACACAATCTGGATAATTAATGCATCCCTCACTTTGCTGCAGACCCTCTGGACTCTCCACCAGAACACCAACAGATACTCAGACTTCACACTAGCATCTGTGAACTATTTCTACCATCTCTCTGTGGATCCTGCAGTGGTCAGATGGTCAATCAGTGATATTCATTTACTGATTCCTTTGTTAGTGTTTAAATGCTTTTACTTAATCTGCTCTGAGATTTGAAGTTGTGATCAAACAACCAAGCAATGAACATTTACATTTAATAAGTATTTAATACTTAAGGTGAAGATGGAACAAAAACAAAAAAAGGCAAACTCAGAATCACAATAAACATTATCAAGAAAAACAGAAAGAGCAAAATAATTTAGACAAAAAAATGACAGGACGGTTTGTTAATATGGACAATTTTAAACATTATATGAAGCTAAATAGCATTCATCATATTGTAAAGCAGAACAATCACAATCTCTTGCCCCTGATCTGAGACAACAAAACATTAGCAACTGTGCAAATGTATAATAAGTACAAAGCCAGAAGAAAACGGATTAAAATAAACCATATCAATATTCTACATTCTGTAATTAATGAACAATAATATTATTAGTCATGGATTTGTAGCATTAGCAGCGTACGTATACACCACATTAAATTCCTGATATCTGGATGAGTTGATGGAAGGATGACACGTATACTGCAATAATGGCATTCAAATATATAAACTTAAAAGGCAAAGCTGAGAGTTGAGAGTTGCAACAAATCAAATGCACATTTTGCAAAACAGCAAGCAGACAAACCCCATTGCCAATACAACTCTGGTTCCACTGCTTACAAGCACTGAGGTGTAACAGCCATCATACAGTCTCCATTGCAGCGGCCATCTCCTTGAACTGCTTGTGAAAGTGCTGCAAAGGACAAATCATATTTACATAAATAAACCTTATTATTTAATAAATCACACCAACAACATTATAATCACATCAATAAAGACAGACCTGGAACTGTGGAACGGTCATTTCAAAAGACTTCAGACAGATTTGTCCCGAGGGCTCGGCGATCTTCAGCAACAGACACACATATGGAGAGTTGAGAGATCGGCAGGTGTCGGAGCTCACCGCCATCCCAAGCTTCCACTGGATGTCCACTAGCTAGACAGATGCAGCATAACACACAAAAATTGAAAGAAACTCTGTGTTCAGGTCATCAGAAAATATTTGAAAATGACCGGCTGCTTTTCTTTTATTAAATCTGAATGTACCTGGCCGATGCTGAGCATTGCCTGGACCTCCTGCTGAGTGTGGACCGATGCACCATGTTCACTCCACAACCTGTGCAACACCTGCAGAGAAGCTTTGGACCACTTGTTGCTACTTTCCTCCAGCCTCGACACAAGGTCATCTCCTGACAGGTTGTTTTTCCCAGCTGACCTGGTGACACAAATGTTACAGTAACATCTTATAGTACAACTGTGTACTTATGTTAGTGTGACTTTCACAGAATAAATAAATGTGTACAATATGATAGAAGACGTGTCTACTTGTTGTAAAATCAGAGGAAAGATACCTGAATGTTAGCAACAGGAAACGGATCATGTGCTGCAGGGCTTCATGGTCAAGTCTAACTCCAGCTCTCTGAAATGTCTGCTCAGAAGAAAAAAGTGAAATGAAAGAGGAACCTTGGAAAGCATGGGTGACTATGAGTTAAAAAAACAAAAATTCAAGAAAAAATATACTCACATCAGACATTTGAGCTGAATCTACTCCTGTAGCTCGCCCTTGAAGATAAGTCAGAATGTGCTGACACTGTGGAGATTCGAAGATTAGTTATCAGAGGAACTGTAGAACCTCTGTGCCAACAATACCACATCCTTTGCGACTTGTGCAGATTGCTAATTGCGCTACAAAGAACAGTATTACATGGTATTTAACATCCTGTTGTGATAGCCCACTGGGAGGTTTAATCCACGGTAACTTCATCCAGTAGCAAGTCTCAAAACTAGACAAGAAGAATGAATCATGTGCTCATGGTAATCAAACCAATACTAGAGGCTAATAAAACAAAGACATGTGTCCTGTGTGGTGCTTCTCTTTTCTCTATTAATCACTTAGAAATTAATCAATATATGAATTAATTTATTAAATTGAAACTTGCTTTTAGCCTGCATGGCTTTATATAAATATATATATACACACAATTTGAGGGAGCATATACTCACTGCTTCTTCTAACAGATCTGGAGAAAGCCGGCAGATGTTGTCCACACTTTTGTTGACGTCTGAAATACAGACGTGAAGCAACTCATTTATTCTGAGGTTTCCCATAATACAGTTCTGCTCCTACTAACACTTGTCTCAAGAGGATCAGTAATCACAAGCTGCTTTTACCAAGCCTGTACAGGGCGTCGTGGGAGGCTGACTATTATAATTAATACATTACCAACTTGCCTTGAGAAGGCACTTACAATGAGATGTAGGATTTATATTATACATATATCATCATTATGTATTGTTTCCCATTTTAACTGAAGATGGCTCAGTAGAAATGTCTTGTATTTCAAACAAATAGACAAAATATATCACCTAATCCAGACACTAATGAGGTGAAATGTCAGAGTATAATAAGCAAGGCCAACAGATAAAGTATAAAATATGAAGAATCTACAGGCAGTTAGAGGCATCAGGTCATTTACAGTCGACCTTAACTCCTGTGATATAAACACATGTATACATTTATAAAACATGAGTGGAACATATAGGGGCTTAGATCATGTAGAGGCTGAGACCAGAGGGGCCTGTTAGTGGTCCAAGGTAAATCCTGGATCCAGTTCTCATCTCATCAGAAGCCTGACTGGAGTTAGGGATGATGCAGCTTGGTAAACATTGAGGTGATGGGTGTGTTGTTAGCCTCCTGCTAGCTACTCTGCGAAGCTAACAGGGAAGTTAGCATGTGTTCCCTGGGTGTGGTGGAGCTCTCCATGTGATGAACACAACTTAGTCAACTTTCTGGTAAAAAGCACAACATGCTGAAGACACCATGGAGCCACGTGTTGTGTGTTGAACCCACCACATGACACCTCTGCTGCGGCTGCTGGCATCTTCTTCTCTCCCGGAGCTGTCACCGCGATGTGAGCGACACCAGCTCAGCGAGCTTCTCCTTCGATTCGACACCTTCTAACACCTGGAGAGTCAATTCAAAACGTATATTCGAAGTGTTGGATTGTGGAAACAGACCGCAAACCAGCTACTCACCGATTAACCCACTTTTCACTGGACGACAGCGGCTAATAGTATTACATATACTCGTGGTTTATTATCAGTGTGTATTGTTATCGTTAAAGGCATACACCGCCACCTATTGTACCGGAGTGTGCACTACATGTAGGTTCTTCCTCCCAATATTCTCCATCAACATGAGGAGGAGTTTTATTTATTATTCATAAATGTCACCCTGCGAATCTCTACAAGCAGAAAATGAGAAAAAGAACATTAACACAAAATGCTCCTTTTCCAATGAGCATCCAGAAACTTGAAGGTGGTTTTGTTAACACCCCTATAATAATATATCTTTATTATATTATTAGGGCCTGAGCACTGATCAAAGGTCAGGTGAGGCCCTATTGAAATTGTAAGGATAATTATTATTATTATTCAGGCAAATGAATGGGCTTTTTTAGGGCTTTACCATGCTCAAATTCTTACCAAAATTTGCAGAAAGTTAGAAAGTGGTGAAAATGTACGTATTCTAAAGGAATTTTCAATTGGTGTCGCAAGATGGCTCAACGGTGCCCCCCGAGACCCCTGGAACGTGTTCACATTGACCGGTCTTCACAAAAATCAATATACAGGTGTATCATGACCAGACAAACAAAAAATTATTTAGGTGCAATTGGAAAAACACAACAGGAAGCCTGCTATTTTGCATTTAGTGGCCATTTTGGCCATATTCCACATTTTTACTTTAATTTAATACTTGAGAAAATGTTCTGGCTAACTTGTTACAAACTTTAATTTAGGAATGAAACAAATCATCTGTAAATAAGTTACTGATGTTCTGTGATAGCTCAACTATTGTAGCCGTAGTAGAAGTAGCAGTAGTTAAAAAAAATATTTTTTTAGATATATGTATATTTATATATTTATATTGGACAAGCAAACGTAATAATATTCTGGGAAAAAAACAACTACAGCTGCTGTGAATCTGTCTCTCTGAAACACGCCCATGACTTTGGAATGATCCACTGTCGGGCTCATATTGTGGCTACTACATTAAAATATATCCATATTGTTGATAAATAACCGTAGTCTGTCTATTCAGGATGTATAAAAATGCTCAATTAATATATTCACAATGTATGTTTGTGTCGTTGAGCTCTGGCTTTGTTGTATTTATAGTTTATGAATAACCGAACACCCCCGCGTTTCACCTGAATTTCAGAGTGCGCTCTCCAGACGCGGAAGTGATTTTCAGCTGTCAGACAGATTTCTGTAAATTCGAACCAGCTCTCACCCGGAAAGATTCTAAACCCTCGACCTCTCCTCACCATGGACTCTCCACGATGGCTGCCTCTGGAGTCCAACCCAGAAGTCAGTGCTGTTCATGTGTCTATTTATCGTTTGTTTCTAGCGAAGTCATTCATTGGCAGGCATGTGAGCGCCGCCGGCTAACTGATGCTAGCACCGAGAACAAAGCTACAGCCCGGCGCGGCGGCTCTGTTCTGCACTCACAGCAGTTTTACTCACTTTGTGTGTCCTTTGTGTGTTTTGTTTCTCTGGTCAGGTCATGACGAAGGTGAGTGGTTTCCTCTGAGTGACTCTGAGCCCTGATGCCACTGAACCATCGGCGGTGATGAGACGCACAGACTGGGGGCACAGGGCCTCCACAGCAGCGATGCTACCTCCAGTGTAACATCAAATATGGATGCAGTAATGTGCAGCTGTCTGGTTATAGCAGGAGTCACAGACCAGGGAGAGTTTGAGCTGGTTGCACTGGCAGGACACTGGGATTTCAAATGTCAGGAACTAGTAGATTGTAGTATTCTGCAAATTGTGTATAAAGCAGAAGAAGAAGAAAGTTTGCCTTCCAACATTCAGAAAAGTTATAACTTAAAAGGGCAGACATCTTTAAAAAGAAAAGATTCAGAACCTTATTGATGGAACGTTGCCTTACAGTGAAAGGAATCAGTGAATGGAACAATCTCAACAAAGAAACCAAATAATTTAAAACCATCATTTTATTTAATAAAAGAAACAACAATTAAAGCCAGTATGTTGAGGAGACACAAAGAAATCTGTTAATTAAGTTTTCATCGGTTTAATTTTTTGTGTCAGGTGAATCATCTTGTGAGCTTCTTTAAATGGTATAGAATTAAGTGTAACTTAGAAACTAATAGAGGTTGATTTGGCCTGCAGCTATTTAGATTTTTTAGTTTTACTTTGTTAATTAATATCTTGTGAAAGAGGGCCAGATTATATAAGATTATTATTCCTTCTGCTCAGGCGATTTCCTTTACGCTGTCAAAGGTTGCCCTGCTCCCTCTGTCAGTGTTTAATTGCAAGTGCAGCTTATCTGTCATAAACAACAAACACTGGGTAATAAATGTCAATGCAAAAGAAGGAAATAAACCAAGATGTTCTTGATGTAGAAAAGATAAGACTTTATTAGTGTGGCTAATGTATGGCAAAGGTAAAAGATTAAAAATACTAAAGTTCATATCGTAGTATTTGAGTTTTTTGGGGTGATTTATCAGTAATCATAAGTTACAACCTTACTCTATATTTAACTTGTCTGGATGATTTTGATAGGTTAACTTCATATCTTTGTATGCATACTAATTTACTCCGGCCTCTCATGCAGTTCGTTAACTGTCTGGGTATGAAGCCAACCTGGCAATTTGGAGACGTGTATGGATTAGATCCAGAGCTCCTCAGCATGGTGCCAAGACCTGTGTGTGCAGTGCTGCTCCTCTTCCCAGTGACAGAGAAGGTACTGTAAATGTATTCCTGCAACATGTTTTGGTGCATGGTTAACTGTAGATGTCTGTGCATGTGGTTGCACAGGGTTACGTTTTATGCCATATGAAACAATGTTCAGCAAACATTTCTCCTATCTCATGCATCTGTCCAGTACGAGGCCTTCAAGCAAGAAGAGGAAGAGAAACTGAAGGATCAGCGACAGGAGATCTCTCCCGATGTCTTCTTCATTAAGCAAACCATCGGGAACGCCTGTGGAACAATAGGGTTAATTCATGCAGTGGCAAACAACAAGCAACACCTGGAATTTGGTGGGTAGTTATTTTATTTGAGTCGCACAGGGTGGTAGAGATGAGATCTTGACAGCTGTGTGATTAGAGAGTTGATCGTGACTGTTGTTCTTTCTCCTCAGAGTCTGATTCTGCTCTTAAGAAGTTTTTTGAAAAAACCTCTACAATGACCCCGAAGGAAAGGGCTGCCTTCCTGGAAAAAGACGAGGTAGGAAAACGCTGAGGAACAAATATTTTCTCAAGGAGGGCACATTGAAGTGGTCAGAGAGACACATGAGTGAAAGACTATACTAAGTTTTGGGATTTTTTTGGTCACATAAGAGAATTAAGGGTTTGCTGTCCTGCAATATTTGTCAGTTACTAAGGGAACGGCACACACAATGGTTTAGAGAAGATGGAGAAAAGTTATCTAAGTTTCCAGTAACTCCCTTTTTTACGATGTTATGACACAAGGCCTCAAACATTATCCAACAGAAAAATAAGAACGTGTAACAGCTGCATAGACTTGTTTTCCTTTACTGCTGCAAACAAATTTGCCAGCTCAAATATTTTGGAGAAAATTGCCATAAAGCTAATGTTTTATTTTTCCTACTTCTTGTTTCAGAGTATACGTGTTACCCACGAGTCGAGTGCACAAGAGGGACAGACCGAGGTTTGTACGAGTTTGAGATTTTCTGTTTTTTCTCAGGTCGCTTCTCTCAGATGTTTTCTGTTGAACTTTATTACTTAATGTCAACGTTTTTGTTTTTGTCTGTTGTAGGCTCCAAGCTTAGATGAGAAAGTGAATCTGCATTTTATAGCTTTGGTGAATGTCGGAGGACAGTTGTATGAACTGGGTGAGTTCACCACGAGTGAAGTATTTGTTGTCTCTTGACATGTTTTTGACAGTTATTACTTTGTTTCAACATTTAAACTTTAAAACAATGAAAACTCTTGAAGAAGTGAAAGGTTGTGGGTTTTTTTATACCCAGATGGCCGGAAGCCTTTCCCCATTATCCACAGTAAAACTTCAGAAGACACTTTCCTCGAGGTACGACATCTCCAAATAAAACACACATGCCTACGTTAAAATATCTGTTTAATCATTACATCATCACTTTCCTCTTGTGTTCAATTGCACTGCAGGACGCTGTAGAGGTTTGTAAGGTCTTCATGGCTCGGGACCCGCAGGAGGTTCGTTTCACCATCATTGCCCTTTCCAAAGATTCTTACTGAGGAACCTTCCCTGTGACCGGAGAGAACAAAGAAAACATTACTGCCAAACATTCTCAAGTGCTTACTTTATTGGAAAATGCACTTCAGAAAGTGATGTGGGGAAAATGATAAAAATGTCAGGGATATCATTCTAAAGTTATATTGTTGTCAATAATTAGTTGCGCGTTAATCGTAACTGAAAGAGAATTTGGTCGTTCTTGCCAAGGTGAAAATCTCCACTGCTGAAACATTTCTAACTGCAATACAGACGACAGCTGCACTTAACTGACACTGCACTTAGTGTTTACTTGGCATGCTTGGCTCTCAATGGAAAACACAAACTGTAACACTTTTTTTTTTACTGTGGATTCCAACATACTTAATGTAGAGATTTGGTTGTGATCATAAATCGCACCACGTGTTCCAAAAACCCTGAAGAGTTGTATTTTGCAAGGCTTTAGTTTCAGTCATGGCTTAAAGCTGTTTTCTGTTTTTAACGGTCTTGTGAAATGTAAAAAAAACTGAAAGAATGACCCTGACATGTGTGGCTCACTCTAACTAACTGAAAAATGCGAACTGTACATCGGAGTTTTGGGTGCCTACATTTTTGTAATGAGAATTAGAAAGTCTGTCAAATAAAAGGCACATTTATTAAACGTTTCTTTCATTGACCTATTTATGTGACTCTTGGCTATTTTAAAATATCCATCTGTTTAAGTTGTTTGTGTGAATTAGATTTTGACAGGTTTATACTCGGATGTATGTAACTGGAATAGACAACCAGACCTATAAGAGCCTGACGAGAAATTAAAGAATATCTCGACACACTACATTGGGAATGAAAAGGCTGTATATTTTAATGTCCCAAGGAACCTGCTAAAATTAAAGACTGGTAAATATTGTTTTAGTTTTTTTGAATAAACAGCATTTACAGTTCTTTATGCTACCAGACTCAGGAGCCCAACATCATCATATAAGTACATGTATGATGTACAGGCAGCTTTAGTGCTGAGGTTTTCATTGTGATTATATATCTAGATTTGTGAATGACACACTTTAACAGATACCTGTACTCTTGTCTTTTCTATGTGTTGGGTTAAATTCTGACGAACAGGTTCTCAATAGTAATATAACAAAAGTGTTGTATATCAAATGTTAGTACAGTGTGCAATCACAGCGAGGAGCTGTAACAGAAATGATCTACTTAAGATTCCTAAAATGTTTTGCTGTTTATCGAGTGGTTGTCATTTTCTGCTCATGAAGAAGAGTTTAAAACCACAACCCTCACTCATTAGCAAAATTCTTGTCTTAAAAATTAAAAGAAATAATGTGATATTTATTGTAATAATCATTGGGACATATATGAAAATGTTATCTTGATCAAATCTTTGCCATATTGTCCTGCCTTATTTAGCTGAAAGCCTCCACGCCCTTTGGTTTATTAGTATACTATATAGAGTATTTTAAAGAAGTTTGATAAACAAATAAGTCAAATCTAATATTGCTGGTCAAGGCTGAACTCATTTTAACTACTAATATATCACTGAGGAATTTAAATCAATGCATGAAACCTTTTTTTGAGGTGGTCATAGGTTTGGGGTGGACAATTTCAGTCTGCAAAGTAACTACAACGGTCAAATAAATGTAGCACAGAAACAAGAACTCGCAGAAAGTACCGTAGCCTTGTTGAGTACATGTATTTTGTTACTTGCAATCCTCTTAATTGCATGACTCATACATGTCAGGTAGTTTTTCAGGCTCTCCAATGCACCCTGACCACCGCTGCGTGGCGCTATAGGAAAGATATTTGAGGAGCGAAGAGACTTGAAACTTTTTTCAGTATAGGAAAGTTTGTCCAGACTCTTGGAAAGTTTGTGGCATCCATGTGTTTAGTGGTCAGCAGACCTGAAGTAGTTTATAAGTCATTCTGAGGAGCTGTGTTGTAGTCTGAGGACATTATTTGTTGCTGCTTGTTGATCTGTGAATAGAATCCCACTGCTGAGCATCTCGCCTGTTGTTCGTGGAGGCGGTGAAGCACCTGGAATCGGATGAAATCCTCCAGGAGTGTTGGAAATAACAAGCCAGTGTTCAGCTGTGGGCCTGCGGGTGGTCCTCGGACCCCCCTTTGGGAAACCGTCCAACCCACCACAGCCTCCACCTCCTGCAGCTCTTACACCTCCACAAAGGAAGGAGGACATTTCCTGCCGGTGCAGCCGAGGTGAGTTGAGCCAGCCCCGGGTCCACTCCGACCACACCACCAGTGCGTAAAAGGTGGAGGACGGCCGAGCGCAGCGCAGGTGTGACGGGTGCAAGGAGCGGGTAGGTACGTGGGTGCCGCCCGGTGAAGAAGAGGAAGAAGAAGGGAGTGCATGACTGTAACCATCTTGTATTCATCCCTTTGATGAGCTGCTACAAAAGAACAATAGGAGACATATTTTCATGAATGAGGAGTGTGATGACTAAAAGTTCACCTGCGCTCTCTCCTGTGTCTGCGCTACAGAGGAGTAATTAAAGTGGCTTCATTAGTGTCCGCCTGTTTGAAACTCGCCCTCATTCATGTCATCGGGCCATTAGGAGCAGAATTGGCCCGACGGTGCAGCTCGGACAATACGTTTCTGTGATGGAGTGGCGTGAGCAGTCCTCGGTCGGCTGCGACGAAGCCTTCTCAGAGGCGCAGAGATGGATTGAGGTGAGTGGAAACACATTTAAAACAGCCTTTACGCACTTTTGTAGACATTTCAAAACCATGCAAGATGACCTAAAAATTAAATACAGCTGGTGATCACTGTAGGAATTCCGTTTTTGTGCTACTTTTGTGTTGATTCTTGATTTAGAGGCTTCAATTAAAGGGTAATGGTGAAAGCCCTGGTGTCACCCTTGAAGCAGTGTTTACCTTCAGTTCATCCCAGATTGAGTTATTTAAAGGTATGGCTGTAAACTGATAAGCATCCTCAGCTTCTTGCCCCCAGGCTCCAGATAATGGCAGCTTGCATGGACCTTTAGATGTATGGAGGCATGTCTGTCTCCTTTAACCTCTCCTCTTTTGGAGGTGGGGAGATCAGTCTTTTTTCCACTACTAGAAATCAGTTGGTGTCTCCTTCTTATCTTCTCTGGATCTCTCTTCGGATGACAGATTCCATTCATCATTACTGTTCATTGTCAGATCTTGCCTGGACCTGCTCATCACTATATGTCCCTGAGGCTTTCAGGCTCCAGTTGCAATAGCGAGGGAACATAGACCCAGCAATTAAGAAAAACTGCTTTGAATGACGCGTGATGCAACTGTAAGCACACATTCATAAAATGATGGGACTTTCACACGGTTTCTGAGGAAGAGATTAAACGTTTGTAAGTGCTGTTTAGGATGTCAGAGAAGAGCAGACAACTTAAGTAGACCCGCGCGATAGCGTACATGATGTTCCTGGAAAATGTGTCATTTGCTTGATAAAGGATTCAACAGGTGATTCATTGTCTGTGGCAAAATACTTTATTTTTATGGACGTCCTGTGCCCACTTCTCTAACACGGTAATCAAAATGAGAAATGGCAAGCAACTCACACAAAAAAGTGATTCACCAGCTCTTTCAATAACAGCCCCTTTTATTTCTCCAAAGTCAAATTATCCAAAGTTTCCATGCAGCCTTCAGCCAGACTCTCACTCTTTTCTTTTCTCTTTACAAGAGGGTACAAATTATGTTTCCTCATCTCACAAATTCTCTTCCCAGCAGGGCGGCGCGGAGCTGCTGCATGGCTGTAACTAAACAAATATTGTTCTAATTTCATGAGGGGTGAATCCGAATGCTTTCGATGTGACATCAGTGTCTCTGCACGCTCGCACACTGGCCCATTGTAGTGGCTCAGCTCTTGGACATGGGGGGGGGTGGGGGCCATAATCTCAGGCCCCGGGTGTGTGGCGATTATGGGAGAGTGAGGAGAGCTGAACAAGCTCAGCAGGTAAAGGTGTGGAGCTGCTGTATTTACAGGGAATGCATGAGAGGCCTGACGTGGAGGAAATACAGGGGCAGTCTGCTCTGGCACAGTTTCCCTTCAAAGACAGAGCTCTGTGGCTTTTTGTGGATTCTGTCACTGACTGATTAACAAGCCGCTCGGCCTCGCAGCACTTTAAACAGAGGCATGTGTGCGTGGTGAGGCTGCCGCTGTTAAAAGCTAAACGAAATGGTCTGGAGCCTGTCACATGGACACATTCCTGCATTAGCCGCCGCGGCCGTGAACGCTGCCCCCCCTCAGAGCCGATGGACTGCGCTCCGCCACCACAGAGCCTATAGTGGAATAATAGAGGTCCTTGTTAATGTAACACAGAGGCCTTAAGTGTGGCTGTTATGACAAGCAGGAACAAGTGGCAGTGGTAATGCCGCTCGCAGGTCACAGGATCAGATGGCGGCAGTCTGTCAACACAAACGTGGTGCGTTATGAGTGAAAACTAAATTAGTATGCCATCAGTGATCTAATGATTACAGAATGCTTGGTTGAGTGTGAGTGTGTTTCAGTGTCAACAAGCAAAGGCAACAGTGTCAGACACATCATACCAGTTCTCTCTGTTCTGCGATGGGCAAGACTTTGTTTTCTCTATTCATCGAGGTGTTGCCCTGAATACTTGGAATACCTCCTTTTAAAACAGGTTTATAAGGCAGAGCTTCATTCCAGCAATCGATCTGGTCTCAGGTTGTAATCTGTATTTAAGGTGTCAGCTCTAGTTTTGATTCCTGCTCCCCTGTCTTTGCTTGAAAGGGACCATATTGGGTTTCTTACATTCTCTGGAACAAAGCAGCCAATCCCAGGTAACACGATCCTGTGTATTTCTTTAGATTGTATAGTCATGTAGCACTGGAACAACTCCATGCTTCCTTAATGTGGTTTGCATGTGAATCCACACTTTGGTGTTTGTTTCTCTGGATGCTTCATACAAGGGCCTCGAGAGGCAACTAATGATTATGTCCAATACTGATGATAGATAGATAGATAGATAGATAGATAGATAGATAGATAGATAGATAGATAGATAGATAGATAGATAGATAGATAGATAGATAGATAGATAGATAGATAGATAGATAGATAGATAGATAGATAGATAGATAGATAGATAGATAGATAGATAGATAGATAGATAGATAGATAGATAGATAGATAGATAGATAGATAGATAGATAGATAGATAGATAGATAGATAGATAGATAGATAGATAGATAGATAGATAGATAGATAGATAGATAGATAGATAGATAGGTGTTGATTTTCATTTCCACAGGAACAAGGCAGTATGGGTACATTGGAATTCTAGTGTGTGGCACAAAGAATCTGCCTTGAATAAGAAAAACTAAGAATTTATAAACTTTAAAATTCAGCTGATGCTTATTTATAAAAAGAAACAGAGACCAAAGTGCTCCAAATTTACAGGTTAAATAATTTTTGAGAATATTTTCTCTTCAAATTTTCGATTTTACCAAGACAAACATTGATTAAACAGTCTACACTATAAACAGCGATGTATAAAGTATATGAACATTTATTTACACTCCTGTGGTACCAAAATTCTGTCCATTTCCATTTACTGGGTGGCAACAAATACAAAATGCCAGAGATGGATATCCATCTCAAAACCTCAAAATAAAACCATCTGCATGGACAGAGGCCACAAGAGGTGAGTTAGAAAAGGAAAAAGAAGCCAACACCAATAAATTTGCAGAACTTTCCATCCATAACCTCTCTCCTTTCATTTAATTTTCTACCCTTCCACTCTGGTCCTGCAGCCAGAAGCCATGAACTGCTTTCCACGACCCACGTCACAGGGTTCTTTCTTGTGCCAGGAGCTTCTGATAGGACAAAGAATTCATCACGTCACTGTGGCACTGCACATTCTGTGTTTTTATTTCAACTGTTTTCATAGGGAGCAATTAGAAACCAGGCCACATACATTCAGATACACACACACACACGAAGCAGGACCTCACACGAAAGGCCGAGTTACATGTCAGTGTAACTGTTATTTTGATATGCTGATTATTGTTTTTCTCCTACTAATGGCCTCCCCGGTGTTATATTTGTCTTGAGCGAGAACCCTGGAATAGTTGGATGACGTCCCTGTCGGCCTCCGACGACCCATGCTCCCCGTCCTCCGCAGAAGGAACAAAGAATTTTAGTAAACAATTATTAGGGGTGGGTTGTGGTGGTGGTTGTGTTGGAGGGGGGGGCTGCATCCGCACAAACCTTGAATACTGCTCTGCCTCAGTGCCCGGCATGAATAAACAATAGCTGTGGTCACGGACGCAGGGACCCTGTTGATTCCTCTGATTATTTGTGTTCCACCAAGTTACCTTTCTTGGTTCACTGCAAATATAATACTGGATTTCCCAGATGTATCAGAGCACTTGGAGAGCCAGCAATGAACTCTGAGGTCCCGCGTTTCGATCACTTAACGTGAGGGGGTGGGTCATCATGAGACTCCACACGTTCAGCCGCACATTCTTGAGGGGAGCCAGCGAGGGTGCTTTTTTTTTGCAGGAAGGCAATCTTGTTTTTTTGAAATCTCTGCCCCTGCCTTAAATCTCCCCTTCGGAGCAGCAGTGTGTTGCTGCAGATTAGAGTCGTTATTCCACATGGCAGATTCAACAGAGGGGAGAGAGAGGGCGAGAGAGGGCCGGGTCTGAGGGGGAGTTAATACCCCTAATGTCCAGGATGGAGACTAGAGACGTGTTCTGCTACAGCCAGCTTAGTGCCAGCTCGGGTCCCGCCTCACAAACTTGGACCAGGAGATAATATCTTAATTAACCCATTCATTCTGTTTGGGTGGTGTTGCTTCGACAAGAAAAAGACATAAAAGCAACAAACACCTTTTATAAGCGTCACTGAAAGAGGAAGTTACACTTATTGCTGTGCCCTTTCCATCTGTATTGTTTGTTTGCGTGCATGTGAATCCTAGCTGGTGCCCCCACATACATAGAACAGTAGGGGTCAGGATTTCATATGCCAACGGCAGCGACTGACTCACTGTACACCGCACTGTAAAGTTTGCTGTGTGAGTCTTAGTGTGTCTGTCTGTGTTGTTTGTGTCTGGTTTTATTTTTTACTTATCGAAGTAGAAGTTGGCGAAGACCTTTTGTGTGTTAAGTAAACAAAACAAAAAACAAGTATTTCCAAACAACAGCTTAATCACATTGTTCATTGTGTTGTAGCCGCAAACAGCCACTGTGTCAAAGCTTTAATCTCATTTGTGTATTACAACATGGTCTAATTCTCTTGGAATGATTGGTATTTGAGGCCTTGCCCATGTCGGGTTACCCAGGGTGTGTTCTCAGGTGTACGTTTCTTTCAAAAATAATAATAGTGTCTTCCCTTAATCTGTCCGATTGCTCCAGTTTCTCCTGTCCTCCTCAGCTGACAGCCTGTACTTAGCTGGGCAAACAAGTGCTCCAGTTTTTTGTCCTTTATCCTTAAAAGGAAAACGGGGACAAAAGGACAAAACACTTCATCCAAGGCACATTAGATCAATTTGGTTGGCACAACCAGTCCAACTTGTTTGGCTGTTTGTGCGTCTGCCTGTCTGTATGTACTTAAGCTGATGACAGATGTCTCACCTTACTATATTCCTGCAGTATAATCTGTGTGCTCATCTGTTTACTTGATTGTATAAATTATCCAATTCAGATATAAAACCAAAAACCATATAATAGTGTTTTTCGTATCATAGTTACTCATCTACTTATGCATACAACATCACTTTGTTTTGAGCATTATCAAAATAATACACATTAGAGCCTGACTTAGTTATCAGTTGGTCGATATGAGCCTCTCACAGATTTAGTACAAACGCTTATATTTGCTGATATGCGCCAATACAAAAACTTTAATTTTAGACAGTAAAGATTTCAGATGTGCATTAACGTTAACATTTTATATAAAATGTTTGTTTTCTTGTATATTTTTGTATTTGTCAATAGTCCACGGTAAACTGTAAAATATCAGGCCTCAATGACATCATCTTTGTCATGAAGGTTTGATAACAGCGTCCGAGGAATCATTTCAGTCTTTTTAATACATACATCAGCGGATATGTTCGTGTGGGAATTGCTCTACTCCCTAATGTAGGTCTCAGCATTGGCCCCCAAAAATCCATATATTGGTCAGGCTCTAATAAACATCCTCAGACAGCAACTAGTGCAGAACTTAATGCTGCAGCAAAACACGATTACGTAGTGGCTGCTTGTGTAGTCACAACTTTCTCAGCCCAGTTTGTTTGTTTGACTCTCGGTGCATAATTTAACCGATTTCAGAGAAATGTAGTTTGGCCACGGGCCAAGAAACAAGTTGTTTGTGTTTGGATGCAAAACCTTTTTCTAAACATTGCAAGATGGGGTTTTATGGAACTTATTTGATATTTACTCATGAAGTACAGCACTTACTATGCAGAAATTGTTTGAATCCATTTGTAATTATCTCTAACTATACACATCCAGATCCAGGACATTTTGTAATATTACAAAAAGAAAAGATTGTGCAGAACTTCTAGAAGTAGACTAACTTTGTACTTCATCTGTTTGTGTTGGATCAGACGCTCAGGTGCTGATTGGTGAAGCGGTTGATTGTGGAAACATTCTTAACCAAACAAAACAGGAAGCTCTGTTAAGGAGCGGCCATCAACACGAACATAATGGGCCAACCACCTGCAGTTTTACTTGAAAATGAAAATACGCAACTATTATTGTCTTTAAGTTGAAACACAGATTGTCGATATTAAATTGTACAGACAAGTGTTACGTCAACATTCGTGTACTGTACATACCCAGGTTTAAGTTTGTGTACCTGCACCTCATGCAGTGTGTGTGTACGTTTGCCTACATAGTGGCTCTAAGTGTTCCTGCAGTGGAGGTCTGAGATCATGGGAAAGGCATGAGGCTATAACCCAGCGTTCTGCTCCTCCAGATGCTGCCATAGCCTTGCGGCTTGGGCACACTGGCTCTAGCACAGTTCTAGCGCCGCTATTCCCGTTAACCAGTGGTTTTAGTGTTAAAGTGAGAAGAATCAAACCTCTGCAGGAATCCAGGAGAAATACCTGAAGGTCTGCGCCTTAACCCTGTTCCTGAGACTCTGTAGGAACGCAGGAGGAAATACCTCTTACTTCCTCTCCTACTGTTCTCAACATCCTACCTTTCTTCTCCAGCCTCCCTGCCACACCACACAAACACACACACACACACACACACACACACACACACACACACACACACACACACACACACACACACACACACACACACACACACACACACACACACACACAAACCCAAACCCCCGCCTCCTCTCCTCACCCAACCCTTCTTGCTGTTTTCCTCACTGTTTTTGTATCCGTTTTCTTTCCAGGCAGTAACCAAGAAAACATTTGGGAGCAACGACTTCCGATCCGCACTGGACAACGGAGTTCTGCTGTGTGAGTAAGTACTCTGCTTTTACCAGGCGCCTCTCCTAAGCCACTCATTCATATGGAAGCCCTCTGCTCTGCCCCAGGTCTGCGCTCCGACGTAAGTGTTACTGATATTTCCCAGGCAGACCCCTCGCCGGGCGCTGTTTGTTTGTCGGCCACATGAAGTGAGCCACTGTTTCGGCACAATAGAGGTTGTATTATGTAGTTATTTGATCTTGCCAGTGTCAGATCTGCCCTCTGTGGTCCTGTCTGAGAATATAAAGTGTGATCTATTTCAGGAGGAGCCTTGTTGTCTGTTTAGCAGATGTTACAGATCTGTGGACGGGCAGATTGCCACCCTTACTTTAATGAGAGCTGTGAAAAGCTGTGTCGTGAATGGGAAGCCTCTAGCCGAAAACCACATCGGAGAGCCGGGGCACCCTGCTTTCTCATTACCCATGGGTGCATCCAGAGTTTTGATGAGTTGGAGGAACAAATTTATCTCCGCAGAATTGGCTTTCACATTGATGCTCTTCTGAGAGTTGTGGAGTTGTGGCTTCTCTCAGATCGGGGATGTGTGAGAGCGAAGTTTAGCATCAATGTCCTTTTGTGCAGTTGTGTGTGTGGGCAGCGCTAGACGGACACAGTGATGGGATTTGCACGAATCAGCAGGAAGCTGTAATTGCCGGCTGGCCATGCAGAATCTTCCAAACCTCTATTGGCAGCGGCTCAAAGATGAAGCCCCCTCGTTCTGCTGATTTGAGCCTGGCTCCGCTGTTTGTTCCCTCTCAGAGAACAACAGAGACACTTTCGTTCACAGAGCTATCCATGTTTTCTCAGCGGGAGCAAGAGGAAGACGGCGATTAAATCACTTTCACAGAGGAAATCAGCCTCTGTTCCCATTGTGTTGTGGTTAACCTGTCACAACTACTTGGAAAGTAATGTTTAGTGGGGATCGCCCAGATGATTATGTCCTACTTGGCCACTTACCTCCTTACAGAGTGTGTTATTTGAGGAAATTATGATTTCTGTTGTGAATGACTCAAATACCTTGTGCATTCTGGCTTCATGTCCTCCCCTGTAAAGTTTTACATCCCCTGTTCCAACTGCTTCTACAAATTATTTCGCCTCACGTTGAACTTTTAAGTTTAAAAAAAAAAAAGCAAATGGTGCTAAAGTTTCACCTTTTTGTCTCGTTACAGGTTGTGATTTCACACACAAAACATAAATGATCAACCTATAGAATATATTGCTTTGTTACACAGTGGATTTAACCATTCAGCAGAATATGAAATAGTCCCTTTAACTTTGAGCAGCCACATATTTAGATACTTTTGGCACATTGGGGCATCTGCATGTTTATTACAATGTGTCAGGAGCCAATATGATAACATTTTATGACTTGAGTCAGAATTTAAACTATGAATCAAGAGAACATTCATCTAGAATCTATTTTGATAATAAATAAATAAATAAGTATAAGACTTATTATAAGCTTTTTGTATATATTGGACTATTTCAGCTATTGATCAGTTGTTTCTCCTATCATATTAAACTCTATTCAGTATTTGTAGGTCTTAAGCTCTGAAATATATTTTCACTGTTTTACATGTCATTAATCATTAAAATAATAATAATAAAGATAAAAAATAAATGCAGCCTTATTCTGAAGATATTTTGTTACTCATTATATGCCTTGTATTTGTAATTATGTAACTGCTATTACTTAAGTACAGTAGAAGGTTATGGACATTTTTACCACTTTAGCTTAACAAAACAAGTCCCATTTTGATCGCATTGCCCTTTAAAAAAACATCCCCACTCTTCTTCTGGGATGCTATGTGGTTATTCATTGTTTGTTTGGGGCCTTTTCAGTAGAAGAGGGTATGTAGGAGCAGAGGGACCCAGTGTGTTTACATCGCAGTGTGGCACAGACCATTTACTAAACTGGAGCCAGGTGGCCGCCATTAAACCCAGTCGTAAACACACAACACCAAGGTTTTGCAACATCTTTTTTTGTTCAGTCCTCGCTAGTTAGACCAGTCTAGCCAATGGCCAGTGGCTTTCACTTACAACCCCATTCCTCTCCGTAATGTTGTGTCTCCTTCTTCTGCTCACAGTCTGATCAACAAAATCCGGCCTGGTGTCGTCAAGAGGGTTAACAGGCTGCCCACGCCCATCGCTGGACTGGTAAGACTTTTGACATTTTTATTCAGTCTAAATTTGAGTCACGGGATGTTGCATACATTTATTTTAAAAGATATTTTTACACTTGTTTTCTTCATGCACAGTCCTGACTCCTGTTATTGGTGTTTTCCCATGTTCAGGTGATGTCTAACGTAGCGTGTTGAGATGTGATAGGAGGTGGTGAAAGATGCACCAGTTGAGCTGACTTGTGACAGGTCTGAGGCTCAGCTGCCAGTGAGCGAGTGGCGTCTGCCTCAGTGGCTCGTCGCTCTGCATATCCATCCGCACTAATAAGTTCAGTGAACGTGCGGCTTGAAAGGCCACCGCTGGCATTTCAGTGAACCCTAAACATGATGTCTGCCCCGCTCGAGGCTGCGTTCAATCATAACTACGGGAAGAAGAACTATAGAACCAGAAAGCAATCTTTGCACTGGTATGATAATTGAGTTCATGATTGACTGATGGAGGTTCAGAGTTGCCATTAGGTGTTATTGAATCAGCTTCCTCACCCTGGCTCTGTCTTGTGGCTCAGCCGGTTGTGGCCACGGTGACTCGGTTGAAATGTATGTTTTGGGAGTGTCAACGTACAAGTTCTGTGGAAGTAGAGGGTTGAGAATCGTACCTTTAACCCATCCCTCACAAGGCTCTCTCTCTGGTGGGAGTAATTGAGTCCAGCTGTCTGGAGGAATTATGGAGAACCCCAACCCGGCCAGTGTGTGTTGGTGGGATCAGTAACGCTCAACATGTTTGGCAGGACAATGACAGGCTGGCAGTGGAAGGGCCTGGCACTTGTAAACAGTAAACATAGTATTTCCAGCACCAAACGCTGCCACCAGCATATCTGTGTTATGACACAAATCATGTTTTCTGGCAGTTTGTTTTGGACGGCTGGAAATTCTAACAGACCGGGCACCTGCTGAGGTAATGAGGTAAAGTATCTCCTCCATCAGTAGCACTGGTGTGGTATTTCCGAGGCTTGGACATAAACCTTAAACCACTTGATCATAAATTCTCCCGCAAATGTGAAGGCTGCCGGTTGGCCCGGCGGCGATCAGTAACTGCCAACCACACGGAGAGCAGCAGAGCGTTCTCCAAACAAACATTACTCACTCTCGCTCCGCTGTGAGAATCAGCTTTTCTCCCAAAGTATTAAAGCTGTGTTGTTGTAGACTTCTCCGTCCTCTATCTCTCATCTCTGTAAATACAGATGAGAAGGGAAGTATTTAGCCGCACTGTCTCTCAAATTCCAAAGCAAATCAACCAGTTAATGAATATCTTCAGACATTTATCCCCACATAATGCGGGTTATTGCTATAGGGTTTGTCACAATGTACACGCTACCTGTCTCCACTGGGCTTTACCGGAGATTCTTGTATTCTAAGTTTCCAAAAAAGGCCCATGTAAGAAAAAGGACTGTTTCAGATTAGAGAGAATGACTGTAATCACCTTGTAAAACACCTTGTTTAACGATCAGATATGAATGTTTTTCATGCTCATAATAGTTTTTGAGAGATTTCAGTTCCCACATTGAGTTTCAGTTCGGTCGGGATAAAGGGCCCAGTGAGGGAAAGAGGAGAAAGAAACGGAAATCTCTGGTTTTGTGGAATATTTAGCAACACTGGCTCCAGACCCGGCCCTTTTCTTTGGCTTCACTTGCGTCCAAGAGAATGTTCCCCATGTCAGCAGACTTCTCTGCCTGTTGTTGATCACTCTGAGCTGTGGGTTTGAGTCATGGTTCGGGCCCGGTTCTGCTGGGCAGGAATCTGGCACATGTGTGGCGGCCTGGATTTGAGGAGCAACTGGGCTTCAGTCAGAGATGACTCCATCTGCCGCTGCGTGCCGTAAATAGACCGTAATGGAGATAGTGCTGGATGTTCCCACATATCAACTCCTCGTTGAGTTGAGGTGGCAGTAGGAGGAGATTAACCGTCTCAATGGCCCTGAGGGAGTTTACTGATTCAAGTGTGTAATCATCTGTGCAACGACAGGCATTTGACCATGTTTTGTTACTGTGTTGGCGTTGTAAGGTTGCGTGTTATGACTGGATCGGAACAGGATCCTTCTTTTGGGCCAGTTTCAGAAGTATTCTGTGTCCTCTCTTGTTTATTGTGACAAGATTGGAAAATGTGTAGCCTGATATCTTAACCATAGCTTTGCTTGGTGCAAGGGGGTCAGCTGAGGGTAATTGTAGAGCGTGCACATCTTGGAGAAACAATGCAGTTGAAGAAATAGAGTGACCACAATGGAAACCAGTGGGATCGACTTTTTTTTTTCCAACCAAACACCTTTTAGAGTCTGATTCTGTTTCTTAGTGTGACGTGCTTAAATCAGGGAGTCCTCAAGTCTGCATGAGAGGATTAGAGGCTGCTGGATGGTAACAGCATATTTAGCAGGATTATGTTCAGGCACAAGTCAGCATAACATTCTTTCAACATCATTATCTCTGCATGTTCTGGGACTGACTGTTGGGCTTTTGGTTTGATAGTAATGAGGATAATTAACATTTGTACTCAAGGTTCTAATCATATCTAACGCGCCGATGATTTTTAAGTTACTGTTGTGTTGTTTCTGTCACAGTCTGAGGTGAAGAGACACATTTCAGACTGTACATGCTGCATGCGTTGAATAGCAAGGCCCAAGTGATCTATGTTACATGCACAAGTGACGAGAGAGGTCTCACTTATGATCAAAATATCTTCAGATGACGCAAGAGAAGAGAAAATCTATACAGTGACATAACGAAAAAAACAGTGACCCCTGCTCCTCGGCACAGAGGAGGAGGGTGGGTTTGATCCTTGACCTCTAGGGGCCCAGTGGTGACCTGCAGGGCCCGTTAAAGAGCCGTTGAAGGACAAGCAAAGCTGTGAGCAGGAGGTGCCTGCAGCGAGAGGTCAGCGCTCCTACCATTTGCTAATAAGCATGTTTGCCATTTAAATATAGAACGAGCTACCCCTTTATTATTGTAGCCCACGATGAAACCATGTGTCATTACATGAAACCCTGTTTAAGCACTAAGGCCCGATGGGAAGTGCAGACTTATAAACAAAGACAGCCGGGATCACGAGTGAAGGAGTCATAACCCCAGAAAGGAATGGTGCTTTACTGGTTCAGATATGTATGAAGTGTATGAGTATTTATGGAGAAACGATGTGTTTTCACTGTGCTCACACATCTGTGCCAAGCATGTGCCCTCATACAAAACGTACGCAACATAAAATGAATCATATGCAGTCACGAAACGAGGAGGAGAAACCGTCCTTCCACTCCCATGTCCTCACGATTTGCTTCAGGGGAAATATTTGTCAGTTTCTATCACCCGGGCTTCATGTTTCATAGCAACCGAATGTCTCCAAAATACTCCACCTACCCGCAGATTCCACAGGTATTCGAGTAAAGGGCTTGGCCGGGGGAAGGGAGGGGACAGTTTCAGGGTGTGAGAATAAAGGAGACGACGGCATGGCAGTGTGCTGCCTGTGTCTGTCATTTTTGCACTCGCATGGCCGGTTGGGTGGGACTTCCACAGAGCTCTGACGTCATCCTTCCTGGTTTTGGCTCCGTCCCCACCCAACTGCCCAGCCCACAGGTAGCCTTGCTGCTGTCACTCAGCTCCTGTCACGCAGCCTCTCCCCCCCCCCTTAACCCCCCCTCTCTGCATGTGTGTGTTTGTGTGTTCTGCACTGGGTCACTTCTTATTTGCTGCTACACATGCTCCTCCCCATCCGTCTCTCTGCTCTCTGGATATGAACTTTGGAAGCAATGAGTTGCAGGCGGTGTCCCTGCCATCCCTGCTAGAGAACTCTTCAGTGATTATTCTTTTGCTCCTGAGGGTGGACAACCTCCTCATCCCTACTTTGTTCCTTTTGTCCAGGACAACCTCAACGTCTTCCTCCGGGCCTGCGGCAAGCTTGGACTAAAAGAGGCACAGCTCTTCCACCCCGGAGATCTTCAGGACTTATCCACGAGAGTTACAGTCAAGTAAGTTACTCTCTGATACGCATCATTGTCGTTCACAGAGATGAGATCTGTCTTTTAAACTGACTCCAATTCGTGATTTTGACTCTTCTGTTATTGATCTAGCTTTTGAAGTTTCTGGTAATTCATGATTTTGACTCTTCTATCAGTAATCTAGCTTTTGAAGTTTCTGGTAACACTGATCTGTGTTTTTTTCCGCTTTCGTCAGAATCAACTCTTTCAAATCAGGCCACGGTCATACACCCATCATCCACAGTTACTTGTATTAATCTTGTGGCTGATCGATGTATGCATCCATTCTTCTGCACTGCTGGGATGAATGTTTACATGTGTCACACCATCCCCACACACACACTCACAGTATTCCAAACCACATGTCTCCGCGTGTGAGCCTTGATTCAAGCAGAGGTGTTAAAAAAGGTCAGCGCTATTTTCAGTTTGCGTGTACAGTATTCCTGTAGTAGCCCGCACCTGTTGAGGCACGGCGCTGCTTTGTGTGCGTCTTTGAAACACGATGGAGATGTCGAGGTGTGAAAACACACAAGTCGGTGGAACAGAGGATGTGAAGAATGAAATAATCTCTGATCAGATTGAAAGAAAGCTGATTAAATTCACTTGTTTTGTTGCGTGTTTAGCGAATCAGCTTAAAATGAGATGCGAGAGTAGATAGCTGTTACATGCAGGTTATGTTTAAAGAGAAAGAAGTTGAGCTTAGATGATGCACAACTTCGCATGCGGGATGGTGATTTCACGATACTTCTGTAGTGTTTGTTATTTTCTCGTTTTAGAGAGTTGTTATTGTGTCAACAGTGTGCCAGGCAGACAGGGATGTCGTATGTAGAACAACCTGTTCAGCCTTTACACCGGTGTGTTCAGGAAGCAGATCACAGTTCATCCCCACTCTCTGTGGCTTTACAACACTGTGGAGGTTAAGTGCTTCATCAGCAGGTTGTTAAACGTAAGCAGTCCCTGGCAAATACAATGTTTTAGTTTTGGAAAATAATGCAACATGTTGTAATGAAGTTGTGATCCTGCTGTATCTGTCAACTGTGTGTCACTTGGCATCGCACGCAGTTGTGCAATTAAGGTCAGATCGGATGTTTCTTTGAAAAGTTACCACAGCCTCAAGTAACGTTTCTCCCACGATCCAGAATGTCAGTAATCTCTATTTGACTATATTCATGCTGAGGCCACACACAGGGGCAGATGTACTGTACATGCACTGGTACTAAAGGAACAAACTGCCTGTTGTTTATTGAGCCTCACCCTCTCCCAGCAGTATCATTATTGCTTTATTGGGCAAATGCTAAATGTCAGCTCCTGTGTCATAAATACAAAGATTAACTTGTATAAACCTCATGTTCCGGGTTCATTATCAAACGTTCACTCCATTGCGTAATCCTGTACTGGGATATTGGCGGCAAATAGTTTCAAAATTAAATTAATGTTGAAAGCAATTCTAAATATTTATTCTGAGATGAAGAATTACAACTAGACTTTGTGACATAAGAATATGACTCTACTTCATCTTGCATTTGGGAAATTGGTGTTTCTACATCAAATTCTTTGAATGAGCAACACAAAAAACACTTTTCTGAGTGTCCTGCAGCCCGGCTCGGTCTGCCTGCGGGGGGGGGGGGGTCAGACGGGGGCTCAAAGTCCTATTTTTAGGAGCCGGGAGTCACTTTGACTGGCAGGATTGATTGGAATGGTATCGGGACTCGTGGTTGAGGAGCTTTTAATAGATTGTTGTCTCCCTCTAGTACACTCTCTCTCACTTGTGTATTTGTGTGTGTGCATGTGAAAGTTTGAGTGTGGTTACTGGTATAGCTAGTGGTGTTTGAACAAATGAAGTGGCGTGAAATCAAACGTCTTCAGAGTGTCATGGGGGCCGGAAATAGAAAGAAAGCAAGTCAACACTTGCAGATACAGTATGTTTATAACACTTTAGATAACACACTCAGCAGCAGAAAGAAATGTTTTGGCCCAAGGCTCTCAGAAAAACAGGGTTGTGACTGGAGTACAGGTCGAATGTTACCTGTAATCAAGTACTTTTCAACTGTAGCGTTTCTGTTTCTGAACTTCTGGAGTGAATAATCTATGTAAATACCAGGTTTTAAGAGTTAAGACAAATGTCAACAGGAAAAACAACAAACAATCTAAAGATCAAGAACGACTGCATGTTTTCATGAAACACAAGACAAGGACAGATCCTCATTTGAGCCCAGAGGATACACGGTGTGTAAATAGTGTGTTGTTTCGGAAGTTTCCTTTCCTAATCTACTCCCCACAGAAGGAGCCTTACTGCCTCAAAACCCACCAACCCAAAACCCGGGTGGCTGAGGGTCACACCCACATGTGTCTGGGGCTGAACTGTGTTTGTTTGTTTTTGTTGCTGTGAATTAGCTTTTTTGTAAGTGTTGTTTGCTTTATTTATTATTCCTGTGGTGACTCTGTCATGTGGGGTTTGTCAAGGATACCAATCATTCGCAAGAGAAGACATACACAACATACTTTGTGTGTCTTTGATTGCCTCTGCAGACATTAATGCTCACCTCAAATATGCTCGAGAGTAGCAGGTTCTCATTTTTCACATGAACCTCCTCCAGCTGCTTTGTTCATGAGTCAGTCGTGATGAATTATGAGGAGGAAATGTCTCCTGCCGCTCTCTCGGCCTGTTTTCATTGGCCCCGCAGTTTTTCTTTCGCTAAAAACTTTACACAAGATGAAAAATGTGGAGGTGTTTGTGATTGTGGGCCCAATTATGTGGTTCTCGAGCTGCAGTATTTATAACAGGAGATAGTACACGGAGAGTAACACGAGGAGATAATCCCAAACATGGCCGCAGCCAGTGGAAGTTTTTCACTGTTACTTATCAGAGAGTATAGGCAAATGAACAGAGAAAGAGAGAGAGAGAGAGAGAGAGAAAGTAGTTTCTATCAGCTGTCTTTGCCCCTGGTGTGTATCCAACTGCCACTCCCTTAAACCCTGTCTGACAGGTGCTTCGCTCAGCTTCCCTGTTCTCTCATTCAGCAGCAGTGAGGGAGGGGGGGGGTTGCTTTTCACTGTTACGCTTCTATTATTAGCTTTTCTTGGCAAAAGCCTTATAATGCAACAATCTGACATTTAATTTCCGTCATTAACTATCTGCAGCAACTTGAATAAACACTATGAAAGTCGTTTTTTTGCAATAAATGTCCAATAGTGTTATAGTTCCGGCTCCACGAATGTGAATATTTGCTAGTTTTCTTTTACTTCTATGATAATGGATAAAAAACGATAATAAAGAAGTTTAGGGAAATTGTGACTTTTTATGGACCTTAAGATTAATGGAGAAACTACTTCACAAATTAGTCAGAGTCAGATCAATTAATGAAAATCTGCCAATACGAGCCTTTCAGAGAGACATTTTAAATATGTTATTTGCATTTACAGTACATTTTAGATTAAAAAAATATTTTCTTATACAAGTTATATATTTTGTTGTATTTGTGTCTTATTTTTACTTATAACTACTTCTAATGAAGTTTATCCAATGATATATTGGTATCAGACTTTTTATAATTTGTTTTCTCCCTTACATCTGTATCGGGCCCTCAAAAATACTTATTAGTCTGGCTCTAATATTAATCAGTAGAAAATAAGAAGCGGATTCAACTGTATTTCCACTGAAAACTACTTTCATTGATTTAGAATTGATTGGTTTTATGAACTAAGCCCACATGAGGTGGTTTGAAGTAGTTGCTAACAGCTACGTGTGCTGAGAACACGACTCAATACATAAAAGCTTGTGTTATTTCAACAGCCATAAAAGATTATTGAATGTCAGCTCTGACCTTTGAGCCGTGCAGTTGTATTGAACTTAACCACCATCTGCAGTGCATACTCCCTCTATTGCTTTGTGTTGTGAAACCTTCTCTCCGATAAAGAGGTTTATCAGTCACGAGAACGTTTAATATCAGATTTGTCGTGTCGCATGACGGACAGTTGTGATATACATTGCTTCCCCCCACATCACCCACTGACCAGACTGAATCTGAATCATCATTGGAGGCTTTGACTCACCGGATGCATTAGGCCAACTCTGTCCATTTGTAACGACTGCTCAGGAAATGACGCATCTTAAAGGCCTCAATTTAATTTGATCAACTTCCTTAAGACCCTAAAAATGCGACTCAGCAGCCTAGACTCCAGGTCGGAGAAGGACCACGGATCCAAGGACACGCTGGCTTGTCCCTAATGACGTTAAATGTCAGCGGATTACTTTACACTTGACCTCTATAAATGTTTCAACAAGAGCCATTTGTCACAGAGCTAACTGTTAAATGGGACATCTGGCTCCACAGGCGGAAATTACAGAGCGTGGAGCCGAGGATGCACGCGTCATTATCCTGCACTGTTCCACATTACACTGTCAAACTGTTGCTAAGGAGCTCTAATGCTTATTCAGCCTGTTTCAGCGTCTACATGTAAGCTACATGAAGCTCCAACTTATCTTTGTCATACTTACAGTACATTGCAGTGGGTGTGGGAGGAGTTACAGCATCATATCAGGCAATAAAGGGTTTATATACTGTAGCTGTTGTTAAACTAGATGCCTTAGATGGTAAACTTTGAGCAGTGGTGGAAATGAATTAAAACCATTCAAGCTTCACCAAATTACACACACTCACAGATATCATTCCTCTTAATGGGCCGGATTTTTTTCATCCACCAAGAATTTTTCTCTGGGAAAAGGGTGAAATATTGAAAAAACGTTGTGTCAAAGAGATGAAAAAAAGTCCCTGGATCTGTACGGTAAATCAGATCCACACCAATATTTTATTGGTTTTACCCAGACCCATACCACATCCTTCCACAAACCACACAAACACACACACACACACACACACACACACACACACACACACACACACACACACACACACACACACTCACACATCACACAACGTGTAAAACAAGTCGTCTTATAAAATATGATTTTAAGCTTACAACCCATCAGCATATAAAGGAGGTAAAAAAAATAGCTCCACCGAAATCAGGGAAAAAGTGTCAATGTGGATAATAGTAATAATGTTTTGCAATTATGCAGCAATAATCAATATTTCTCAATTATGAAACAGTTTGAAAAAAGTTCCTAGTGATGAATTATCACCTGGATCTGCAGCTTCACTTTGCATTATAGTGAGTTTCAGCTCATTGTAGATGCTTAGCCCACAACTTCACTGTTCTGGTTCATTCTCTCTCAGACTGTTATTATTGGTGACTAACTGGTGAACACAGCGGAGCATTTATCAGCTGAAGGGCCAAATATTCCCCTGAGGAGTTGGTAGAACCCAAAAACAGAGCAAAGGAGAAAGGGAACTTTCCGTTCACATGATCCCAATGAGCAACAGGACTCCAAAGGAACGATGATGTCTTTCTTCATAACTTCTGGATGTTCCAATAAGTTTGATAACACATTCCCCATATCGGCTTAAAAGGGTGTTGATATGTCAATATTTTGCTCACAACAATGATACAAAATTATATATTTAATATAAGAGTACATTTGAATCGGAACCTTTACTTGTAATCTAGTTTTACACAGTAATTTTACTGTGTTGTTTTTTTATTTGAAGTAAAGAATTTATGTACTCCCCTCTGTGACCTCCACTTACTGACAGAACAAATCCCCCGCAGAGACGGGTCCAAAGTCTCACTCGTCGTGATTTAGCAAATTATTGACATGGGACTCGACTACTCACCAAAAACGAAACTGCCCAACAGAGGCATGTGGATCAAAAAATGTCCTTCTCCTATGAGGAATGTCAGTGAACCTCTGTGCACAATAGAGAAAGAGGAGTGGTTATGTGGGGCGATTACATGATGTGGATTATGTAATCGCATCCTTGGCTGCGGATCAAACCAAATGTTTGAACTACCTGAAGGAATGTGCCGTTTCTCAGGCAAATTTGGACGCACTACACAGCCTCTTATCAGAATTTATTCAACATCAAGAGATATTGCACCTTGTACATATTGTAGCGCTGTTGAATCAACGCAAAGAGGACGAGCGAAGTGCACTGTGTGTTGGCGTTCTGGGTGTGGCTCACTGAGCTGGCACTGCTCTGGTTTCACATTTTAATATGTGGCACCGCTGTCGCTCCTCATTGCAGTGTTTCGTAAACTCTGTACAGATTATTCAATGACGGGGCACGGCCAAATAAAGTTTCTACACCGCGGACCAGGCCACAGCTGTATAAATACAAAAAGGCCAATACAAGGGTTATAGTTGTGCTCTGTGGATGAGCTGGAGAGAGAAATGCCAGCCTCACCCTGTGTCCTGACTCACAGAGGCTGTAGTGTCTGTGACGCGTGTGACACAATGATGCCCGACACTGTCTCACCCGCAGCTGATCCCACTGTTCAGAACACGTCTATTTTTACAAGACTCATAAGAGCTTAGGTATTTTTATGATAATGCGAGAATAGATAAAAGGATTTTACATCCGCTGTTACTGCAGGCACGAGAGAAAGGGATCTACATTGCAGAGGTATGATTCAGATCGTAAACACAGGCTTAGATCTTTGTCTGTTGTTGCCGCGGTGTTTTTAGTGGAAATAAATACATTATGTCATCTTGCTTCTTTAGTGCAGATTTATTTTCTTGCTGTAGATCTTATCATATTTTTTGGCTCTGTGGCGTCAAAGGAAGGTGATTGATATGGAAGAAAATGTCATTAACAAGTTGTTTGTCTAACATTTGAATGGTGGCTTGTGTTTCATATCTTTCTCTTCATCTCTGGTTTGCGTTGGCAGAACACGCAGTTTCACTGAGAGATCTAATATTTCAAGTTTGGCAAAATGGCTTCAAGTGATGACAAGCCTGTTACGTTAGAAAAGCATACTTGTTATGATATGTTTGTAACAGTATAAAAGGAATTTTGATCATTTCTCAACAGCTTGTTGTCTGAAATTTTACAAACGTTTGACATTGTGCGGTTGATGGTTGTGTAGCAGCAGATGTTGACTTCCAGTTGTTGACTTGCACTTGTGTGTCTGCGGATCTTTTGGATTTTACTGGAGGTCAAATGAAGAGTCGCTGTCTGGAGATAGATTTGTCCTCTCTCACCCTTTGACCTCTGCAAGAGTGTGAAGATGTGAATGTCAGAGGTTGAGGATAAATCCTGAGATAAATGTCTTGTGGACGTCCCGTTCATTTGTCAAGCCGGAGGGTTTCCCTCTCAGAACTCTGGATACCTACTCTACCACATTGTCTCAGGGCTCAGCCATTATGAGGACTCTGAACTACATTGTTTCCCTTACTTAACGTCAGTTGCACATTTTTTGTTCTATCTATTTGACGTCTTTCTTGCTAACTCAGGTGAACTGTGGTATTCACAAATGTCAGACAAGCATCTGCTCAGCATAGTTCAAAGACAGTTTAAATGTCAAAGTGATTCATTTTGATGTGACTTCTTCAGAGACCTGTACTCTCTGTAAAGAGCTTGTCTGGTGACGTGTTGTGCTCAGTCATATGAGTGCTCAGCTGATTCCAACAGACTACAGTTATGTCCGGAGGCCCTTAAGGCCTGAAAATAGCCCTTTTATTTTCTCCTCTATTCAGCTATTAACCCGAACCATAAAGGAGCATTAAGAGAGATGTGGTGGTAGTTTTGGTACACTGCAGCTCAGCTTATTTCCAGGACCTGGCTGCCACTTCTATAATCTTAAAACGTCGTGACCGTGTTCCAAGCCACACAAGAGAGGGCATTTTTTTTTTCCTGCTGCTGCTTTTATTGGGTCCATAAATTTGTAATATGCCAAATTGGTAAACGCCCATTTCAGTTTTGGACCGCTGGGGAATAAGAATGTTGGAAACCCCTTGTGTGAGATGACGCATGCTGGTGGGAAAGTTGAGCTGCTTCCCATCCAGTTAAATAGTGTCAGCGGTGTAAGAAGTGCTCAGAAACGAAAGAATAATGTAAAAATACTGTAAAACAAGTAAAGGTTCTGCATTCAAAACAAACAGTGTCAACAAATAGCTAAAAATACTATTTTGATAAGAACATTGTAGCAAAAACACATTTTGATGGTTTAGAAATGTTTTCTTGTGGTGATTAACCAACAGAGAAGTATCCGTCCCCTTGGCTTTACAAAGATTTGTTGCATGGTTCACTTTCACTTTTCTCATATGCATTGAATTTGGTTGCAGTTGGCAGCTGTTTTCAGTGAAATATAAAAGTCTGAAATATCGCTGTGCAGCACCAGCTCAGCACCAAACCACAGACAGAAGCAGTTAGCAGCTAGCTGTTAAAGACAGTGCAGTATTTATCATTTAGGGACCAAGAACACGGTTGAAAAAATACCTTTGTCAAAGGAATGATAGAGTTGCTAGGTAACAGGTGTGTATTTGTATACTGCGTATGATGACAAGTTTACTACCAATATGGAAATATCAGTGTTTGGTTAATAAATACCGTAAAATTGCCAAATAATCAGTTACTAGTATTAAAGTACTAAAGTAAGAGAACCTAAAAAATGGCCCCTTTGAGTGTTTTACATAATTACATTGTGTATTACTGATGCAAGACGCATTATACAGTCTATTATCGACGCACATGCAGCATGTTAGTGACGTAGGATACTTCCAGTTGGGTCATGAGATAGAGCTGTGGAATAGGGAGATGATAGCTGGCATTGGGAAGAAGAAAATAGAGTTGTACTACATCCATCATGGTTGATGGAATGTATGTATCATTTGACCAGTTACTCATATAAATCCATCTGGTAAATGATCGCCCCTAAACTCTTCAGGCAGTCATATTTATTATGTTTTATATTAAGTTAACTCGTTTAACTCAGGAAAAAAATCTCAGAAGTCAGTTTAGGATTGTTATGAACCCTTGCTTGTTTCCTTCACCTGAAGCAACCGACTTGAACCCATTTGATTGACAGGCGGTCATATAAGGGGCACCTACATGCATCACACTCTCAGCAGGATCTCCGGCGGCTCTGCCTGAGGTGACTGGCCTGTAAGAAACCAAGTGTTCATGGGTAGAACTATCCATTACAACACGAGAGCAGGAAGGATGTGAAGCAGACTATATATCCCTCTCACTGTCACTGCTGTGGTGACTTTATGTGCTGTAGCTGTTTATCACAGTTTGTAGGCCTCGTTAAATAGACACTACCTAGTCGACCTAGGGGACAGGTTCTCAGTGTGCACACAGCAGAAAGGTAATATCAGGCCCGCAGGTTGAGACTGGGGCCGTTGTTTGGTTTCGCAGGAGCAAGAGCGAGCAGACATGTTTGTGGGAAAGTGATTTCCTGACTGAAAGTCTGTGAGACCCTGCGTCTCTGCTCAAAGCTCTGCTTCTCCGACAGTGGAGCCTTGTTCGAAGTCGTATTTTCAGTCATTACTTTTATCATCTGTTTGGGCTCCTTTAATGACCCTAAACTTGAAAGACTAAAGGTTCCTGCAATTGCTTGATTTTGCGATTATTAGAAAATTATGCACACAGATGTCGTTCAATCCCACCTTTTTAAAAAATTTTAACAGAAAAGTGTAGTTGTTATTGCCCTATGCTGTTGTTTCTGCTGTGTGAGAGTGAGTGAAGGGCTGACAGTCGTCTGGATTGTGCTTTCACTTTCCAGCTCTTTCACTGCCTCTAACACACAGACCCCCCCCCCCCCCTTTTATTGTCATTTCCTCTCATACACATACACCTCTCTTTTCTGCTCTGTCTCTCGCAGGGATCAAGAGACCAACCGGAGGCTGAAAAATGTGAGTGAGCAAATATCAACCATGTCTTCTGTTTGTCTCTTTTCCAGATGTTTGAGTTGTGGACCTGTTTGAATCCTTCAACATAATTTATCTCCAGAGGCTGTCGTATTCAGGAGAGAGAACAGATTATTTGTCCCTACCACATTTTGTGCCTCTGTAATGAGCAAATTCATCACATGTACAATCGTGCACTTACATGAACTTTTAGATGTCCAACATGAAACTTTCAGTGAACCATCAAAATATCGGATACTTTATTGCTCACACTTATGGCACACATTTTCTAAATATGTAAAGTTAGTGTAAAGGGTTAATAAAACAAAGATTTTCCTCCAGATTCTATGTGAGTGTCACACTAAGAGATCACATGGACGCCTTGCACAACGTGCACGCTGAATCCAAAGGGTAATGTGATGAAATTAGACAACCACAATTCCAACCAGGCTCAATATGTCAAAAGACAAACAGAAATCTTGTAAAAGTAAATAATTGATCTGTGTTATTTACATTACATTAGTCATATGAGTTTATGGAATGAAACAGACGACCTTCACCTGCACTCAATACCAGATCAGGTGCCTGGGAAAGTAACTACAATGTGTTTTTGTCCACAAAACAAATTAAGAAAAAAACTTTTTTTAAAAAGACAAAAACGTTCGATCTGTTTTCATCTTGGTGAAATGTCTTCTTCCTTCATTTGGTTTGGTTTTAAGGTCTCTCCTGTAAGTTGTCAGTTGTAAGGACAGAGACGTGAGAATGAAGATGTTGATTCAACAAAGCTCATATTCTCTGAGATATTTTTTCCCTTCTGGTGATATTAGTCAATTTATTAGTAATACTTGTGATATTTCAAGTATCATTTGCAAGTGACGTCATTGCAGGAAATAGGGTTGGACAATTAAATTATATTGAGATAAACATTTTCATGTCAGTAGATAATTATCTCGATAAATGTCACTTTATTATTTAATATTTGCTTCTGAGTGACGGTTGTAGTTTTAAACTCTTGGGATAATTATTAATGTTGTTTATTTGCTCAGCCCGAGTTGAAAACACTACGTCTGTCATCGCAGCCTCGTCGCTGTTCTCCTGCGTGTTCCTGCTGTGCGCTCCAACTGCAACAATAATCATTTACTTTGAACTTGCATGGCATAAACCCAAAGAGCTGACATGTCGGTCTGAATGGTTTCATGTGTGATGGGGGACCAGCAGAATTGATGTAGTGCGTTGCATGTCCCCGTCCCACCGAATAATACACACACACAAACAGCAGCAGAGCAGAGTTTTCTGGATGAGCCTGGAAACAAGAGGGTGATGTGACCCCAGCTCATAACAATCACCTGCTTTAGCAGCGCACACAACATCCACCAGTGAGGAGGGTATAAAGGTTTCACTATAATCCGATTGTGTGTTGATAAGAACTGGATTTCGCTTACATGTCTGATTTCCTCTCTCCAGGTGTTGATCACCATTTTCTGGCTCGGCAGAAGAGCTCAGTGCGACAGAGTCTACGATGGACCTCACCTGAACTTCAAGGCGTTCGAGGGATTATTGGGCACAGCACTGTACAAGGTAAACTCCCTGTGCACTTTGAGCTAGCTTATCCCTGCTGTCATGAAACAAAAAGCTTAATTTTTCCTCCTTGAAACCAGGAATAGCATGAATGAAATCCTCTTTTACAACCACTGCACAGTCCATTTCTATATCCTCCCCGGTATGTGGACTATGCTGCAGAGGAATGAGCGTGATAGGCCGAGGCGGCCGCTGATCGCCGGCCTCGAGGGGGAAACCAAAGTTAGGTTAAGTCACAAATGACCTGATCCCTCGACTCAGCTATTCTAATCTTGTTTACAGCGCAGTGCACAGTTCATGCGAAATGTTACCACGTTCTTTTCCCGAGGAAGCACGTTTCCTCACCCTCCCCGGCTCATGCCAGTGTTGAATTTGACACTTTGCTTGCTCATAGATTTATCGGCGGCTGGCGTGCAAGGCCCCCGTAATTCAACTCACTACAGGAGTTTTTCAGTTACTGTACGCCTTGTACATTCAGCCGTGGTAATCCCAGTTCAGTGGCACGGGCTCAGGCTGGGTTTAGTTTGTGGATTTGTATTGTCTGGGAGGCTTCTGGGTGGATTAAAGATCTGAAAATCATTTTCTTTTAATGTGGTTGACAAGTTTTTGCTTGTTTATAGCCGTGCTGGGTAAGTGTTTATGGTGTTTGTGTGCAATGACATTCTTCTCATGCAGTAAACACAGTCATCAAGGGTGCATGGATCACAGCTCTGGTTGTTGAATAGGAAACAATGAGGTTATTCTATTTAAATAGCAGCGTGCTATTTCCCCGTATAGGCCGTATGGAAATATATATTTACAATAGCTGAGTCTGCAAGAATGAGAAGAGGAGACAACTCAGAGTTCACACTCTACCTGGGAGAGCTCCCATGCACACAACACATCGCAGAGCTAAATATTGTAATTGGCACGCCATTATCTGACTGTGCGTGTTTGTGTGTGTGTGAAAGGCTCTGCAGGAGTCGTCCAGTCAGAAAGGCAGCAGCGTCAGAGACAGTGGTTTTGGAGATAGCTGGTACTCCGAGCGAGAGGAGCTCTACCAACTGAGAGAAGGAGGAAGAGGAGGAGGAAGCAGCGGCAGCGGCGGACACAGGAGAGACGACTCCCTGGACAGTTTGGACTCTTTGGGATCCCGACCTCACAGCATCTCCTCCGACACCACCCTTAAAGGCAGCAGCGAGGGTAAGGAGATGTGTTGTCATTTGCATTCATAAACAAACAGGAGCACATGCATTACGTATATAGACAGTCTCGTGCCAAACTTAAGAACTTCTTCTACTTTTCCCCCCCAATTTAACTTGTATTTATGGCATTTAAGAAGACGCAGCATTGTTTTTGCGCCAGTAGATTCTCATCAAAGAGCTCTGCCGTTTTCTCAAATTGTATTTGCGAATTAATATTTTTGATCCAGTTCATCTGTCTTAAACTTCAAATATTTGAACAGGGGAGATATATGCTCCAGCAGAGCCAGCGTGTTGTCTCCCATTTATGAAAATAAATGCATATCGCCCTCTAGTGGTGCGCTTTTGACAGGGAATATTTTCAGTAAAAAATTCACCCAGGTTCAGCAGGAGATGGATAACAACACTGAGACCTGTCTGGTTTCATGACAGACTTATAGTTCCCTGTAAGAGAGTGAAGTTCTGGTCAGTGAACGGAGGGGAGCAGTCCGACCTCCCCTTCGTAAAGAGAGAGAGCAGTGAGACATTCCACAGTCATCCACACCAGCTTGTAAATGAGGAGGCCTCCGTTCCCCACCCTGCACCCCTCTGTTACTCCTTCAAAGTCCTGCCAGAACACACAGCACACTCCCCTCACTCTTTCCTCTGTTCTCACCTTGTTTGTCCTCTTCGCTCTACCTCCTCACCTCCAACAGACATCTGCCTTCTCCTCCTCTGCCTCGCAATCATAACCTGTCTTCTTCCCCATGTTTATCCCTCGCTCCTGCGTCCTCTTCACTTGCTCCAGGTTGTTGCAGTGACACCGAGGCCGACTCCGTCTTCAGGATGGCTGACAACAAGGACGGTCTCAGTTACCGCCGGTCAGTCCACATCACGCCCAAGACCACCACCCAGTTCAACCAGTTTCTGCCCAGTAAGGACAAAACTTCGGGTTATGTGCCCGCTCCTCTGAGGAAGAAACGGGCAGAGCGCCACGAGGACAACAGGCGTAGCTGGGCCAGTCCCGTATACACGGATGAAGACGGCAAACTCACCAGGTACAACACACACGACAGTACAGTGTTTGAAGGTGCCGTTTATAATCTTTAACTTTGTTTCCCTCTTAAAAGCATCGTAACAGAAAGTGATAGGTTCAATTTTACATCGTGGCTGTTTTTGTCTCCGTCTTCCTGTCACTCTCTGTGTTTGTGCTGTCTCCAAATGGTCAATGGTGTTGTTTTTAATTTTGCTCTCGCACGAAAACGGCGATTTCCTGCGACTGCTTTGGAAAAAGTCAAGCGTCCCAGAGTTCCTCGCCCGACGCTCAGCTACAGTGGGCGTACGAGTACGAGAGCGGCAGTGAGTCAGACGTAGACCGGCCGGACCCGGATCTGGTTCTGGACGATCTGGCCAGCAGGCGCTTCCATAGCCCCTCCCCAGCTCCCCCCACCAACTTCGCCGTGCCCATCAGTCCCCAGGCAGGAGGGAGGGCAGCTGAAGGTGGGAGGGGCTCCTTGCCCAAGGTCACTATGGCTCCCACTGTGGCCGCTCAACAGAATGTGGCCTGCCTCAGGTCAGAGAACACGAAGCTGCGGTGTGACTTTGATTTGCCTGCGTGATGACATCATTGCTTCTCTCACCCTCAGTTTGCATGGTTGCATCTAACAGCTCTGAGGTCCTCGGTTTGTTGGTTTCCGTTTGACTTGTGTTGAGTTTTAGCCGCAGCACGTCCTCATTTGCTCCTTCTGCATTCTACCAGCTTGGAGGAGGGATTTGAGTCGGCAACATATTTCCTCAAATCATTTTTTGGCTCCTTCACAGTTTGGGTTTTTGAGCTTGCGTTGGTTTGCCATTTCTTGCGTCATCTTATTTTGAAGTGCTCGTGGAATGTGCTCCTCTCTGCGTGACTGTTCGTGCAGTGAACACAATTTTGACACGTGTCGGTTGGCCTTCTCCCTCGAGCAGCGGTGGCGGCATCGACGGCGGGCCGCCCCCCCACAGCTCCGTGAGGGTGGACCACGGCCCAGCCGTCAGGACTGACAGCCTGTTCGGGGAAATTTACGACGACTCTGAGGATGAGGACGACGATGTGGGCTATGCCGATCCCGTCCAAGATGATCTCTACACCCGCAAGATGGGTGTCAAACCGGAGCCTGTGGGTTACGTCTCTTATGACAAGTTCTTACCCAAGTTCTGGACGCCGGAGGAAGACGTTCACTTACAGAAGATCAAACTGGGCTCTCAGACCAGGCCCTGGTATAAGAAGATGCAAGGCTTCAGGTGTGTGAGGGCGTTGTAACACAGCTCATACTGCACATTCACACCTAGGCTTTAACTTCACAATAGTAATTTATTTTCTGCTTCTTGCATTACCTTTTTCCAACTTGACACACTTAATTCTGCCATCCTTACTTGCATGCCAGGTTCACCTGTACACTGTCCGATTGGAAATGTGGTCTGCTCAATCAATTCTTCTTTTTCTTTCTCCTTCCCTCTCTTCCTATTGCCTCCTCTCTTTCCCTCTCTTCCTATTGCCTCCTCTCTTTCCCTCTCTTCCTATTGCCTCCTCTCTTTCCCTCTCTTCCTGTTGCCTACCTCTGTCCCCTTCTCCTTCGTCAACCCTGCTGTAGCCCTAAGAAGTCGACTTCTTCGTCAGACGACTCGGACTGTGACACCAGTCCTCGGCTCTTCTCCGCCCCCCCTCCCTGCGGCCCCTCTCCCTCTCACTCCCACACACACAAGGCCTCGGCTCACACCGCCCTCGTTGTGGGGAAAAGGTCGATACAGCTGCGCGATTGTGACAATGAAGGAATGTTTTAGCGCATTCAGATTTAATTGGAGTAATATAATCGGCTGCATTTCTGATGAGCTGCTTCCTAATATACTAATGATATAATACACAGAAGAGCTATTGCAGTTTCCCTAACATGCATCAATAAATAGATGGCCTCTTTGCAGTATCATATCTTAATTACTGCCTATTCTAGAGAAGATTTAAAGCAATTATATTCAGATTCCTATTCCATAGCAGTGTGATTGTAAAATCCTGATTTGGTCGATATCTTTTGCATCAAATACCACCGCTTTTGCTGCTTATTGTATCTTTTCCTCCTTTTCTTGCTCTTTCATCCAGTTCACATGCATGCACTCATCACCTCTCTGTCCTTTTTCTCCTCCTGCCCACCCTGCAGTCCTCACATCCCACCACACACTCCCCCACAGCTCCCCGAGACACAGCCCCCTCTGTTACAGCCTCCCCCTCTGGTGTTCCCCCCAGTGGACCCCACCTCAGGTCCCAGGCTGGTCAAATGCGCAAAGTGGCCTCTCCTGGGGCGCCACGACCCCCGGGAGCCGCCAGACCCTTTTGATTATGAGGGCATGTGCCCCGACCTGGAGAACGACGACATGTTTGCCAGGCGGACCTTGGCCTTCCAGTCCAACACGGACCTGGCCATGATAAAGTCTCAGCTGCCCCACAAACGCCGTCTCTACACATCTGAGCCGCAACTCAATATCATCACCCAGCAACACGGCCGCGGCGGCACAGAGGAGAGCGACTTCCCTGACATCGAGCAGGACGATGTGGTGTATCGTAAGGAGAAAACCCAGCAGACTCAGAGACCACTCTCGGGAGCCCCTGACAACTACGCCCCCATGTCCATCCCGGAGCCGTGGGCTCTGCCTCCCAACCTCAAGGCCAGACTCCTCTGCCCGCCGTGCCCTCTGACCCAGAAGGCGGCAACAGATAAAGAGGATCAGGTTGAGATGGAGCCACGTCCTAAAACGGATGACATGCTGATTCGTAAACTCGGAGCTTGTATTGATCAGAGCCAATCAGCCAATCAGATGACTCCCTCAGTGCCTTCCTCCTGTAGCGAAGGTGACCTGCAGAGGTGGCAGGCCATCAGGGAGGCCAGCCGGCTGAGATATAAGAAGAGGCTCATGGTGGAGAGGCTAGCTGCTCTGAAGCTGTAGAAACATGTCGATGCAACTGTAGCTTCTCTTTACTTTGTAGGTGTTGTCTTCCATTTTTTTCCTTTTCAGTCTTTAGATCTCCTGTCTGATGCTGAGTGGGTCTGGACAGCATGTTTTTAAGGCCTTCGCTGTTAGAGATGAGAGTTGTACCAGATTAAACTCTTTTATCTGAAAACTACTATGCAATGTTTGCATTCACTGGATCCGTTTTGTGTGTTTCAACAGAAAATGGAGGTAGACTGAAGTAGTAACCCTGAAATACTACATGGTTTTCATGCAGAGTGAATATATGATATATTGTAAGTGCAAGTTTTGGATGTCCAGGTTTCACTTTAAACCCACAACTGTTGTGTATTTTGAAGTGTGATTTATGAGCAAAACAGCATCAACCCATTCAAGTTGTTTGATTAATGATGAGTTTTTATAAAGAGACTCAAATTCGACATTTTATTTTTTGGTTTGCTTTTCCCATCGGACCGAGTTTGCCTGTGATTGAAAACAATAAAGAAGAGAAGACAATTGATGAAGTTGTGATGCGTTGCATTGAACTGGCCGTTCGTTGAACTCTCATAACTTCCTCAGAAACGTGGCTCTGAGTTGTTTTCCTCCACACAGGGAACTTCACACTGACATGTAAGGCTGAAAGTTCAGTAGCATGAGCGTGTGGAGGAGCCTCGGGTCATATCCAGACATAACCTCCCGAAGACTCTGACTTTAAGCGGCGCAGTTAAACGTAGCCTTGTCCTTGGAGTCGACACAAAAACCTATAGAAATTCCCCACGGCTTTGAACGAAGGTGCAACTTGCGGACTCCATAGTAACCCGGACACAAATCTGCGCTGCACTGTTTGCACACGCACAGACACACACAAGCATTCACAAAGCAACCATTTAACCCCAGTCCAGCCCATCTGGATTTACTTCACATCCATGTGTAAAAAACCACAGTTCCAGTGACATCATGTTGAAGTCTCCAGAAAGGAAGCATTGTTTCGGGGGGGGGGGGGGGGGGGGTTACGTGTCAACGCACCTCTCCAGTCAAATGTCAGGGAACGGAAAAGTGATACTGCACAGTAAGGATACTACTTTTATACACAGTGGCGGGGAGAGTACAATAAACAAACAAAAATGTACTCAAGGAAAAGTATCACATAAACTTTTCTTAAGTAAAAGTAAGTATCTGCTTTTAAATATGCTTAAAGTATTAAAGGCAAAAGTACTTGCCGTGTGTAGCCTATTCTCAAATTCAACAATAAATGTCATCATTCCTGCTGAGTCACGGCAGTGGACTTTCTGTACACATGTTATTTCTTTGAAATATATAAATATCAAATAACACAAAATGCACTTTTTTGGAAAAATGAACTGGAGTAGAATGTACAGATATTTTCTATATATCAAGAAGAATAGAAGTGGAAAGTAACTCCAAATCAATCTATAAAGTAAAGGAGATCTATGAATAATATGTTAAAATATATTTTAATACTTAAGTTCTGTTATGAAGTAGATACACTTAGTTACATCCCACCACTGGTTATATACACACATTTAAATGTATATATATTCTTCTTCTCCAGGCATTTAATAGAGTTAGGTTATGACACTAGCTCCCAGTGATAGCAAGCACCTGCTGACAGTGGGTGAGGAAAAACCTCCTATTAACACACAGAGCTGGACTCATGGTGTCGACTGGTCGTGTTGACAGGAGAGAAATGAGGGAGAGAGAGAGAACAGGAATAGATCTTTATTATACAACGATATTCAATCACTATCAGACTGGAGGATGAGCAGGGTTTAAGAGTCACACATTGGCCCTCTGCTCTCAACCAGTCCTTTCTCCATCCACTGGGTCCAAGGCCACTCTGCAGAAAAGTGATTCTGTTTGTCTGTGGTTCTGTCTGGTTTCCTAGAGAGCACCAGACGCCAGAGAGTATCGACGGGTGAGTTGATCCGGGCTCGCAGGAATGTGGCACGTTTGCATTTGCTCTGGTCTCTTACAGTCGCGCACCCACCCACCCCCCAACCCCACCCCCCCCGCTGCCTCCTGTGCTTTTGTGCTGCTCTCCTCCCTCTCTCTGGCTGCTAAACGCTGACACACAGCAAAGTGTATTGCATGGTAGAGGGCCAAGTTCAGGGTTTTGGGGGCGGAGGGGGGGGGTGGAGGGTGCAGCTCCACAAAGCTCTACAGACAAAGAAACAAAGCAAAAAAAAAATAGAAGGATGCGTACAATAGCAATACGCTAGGTCATCCATCCACCTAAACTGCAGTGTGTCCCAGAGAGAGAGAGAGAGTCGTGACTGAGCAGGGGTCCTAACACTTGGGTTGAAATATGAGATGTGTGTAAATCTAAGCAGGTGAGTGATGTTGTCCGTAGGGTGGTGAGCTTTGACTGACGTTGCATGATAGGAAAGGCTGTGACATGTCTCCACTAACCCTCTCACCACTGTTGTGTGTGGTCGACCCGTGTGCTGTGTTTGCAAAACTAACGCTTGGTTACAGGACAGGTTGGTTGGGAGGTATAAAGTGGATTATATTCTCATAATGTTTTCTGCAGCTTAACTGGAGGAGATGGGTGCATGGAAACACGTGAAATGATGATTGGCCTTTGAAAGAAATTAACCCTTCTTTCTCTTTTTCTCCCCACAGGAGCAAATCAACAAGTGATATCCAGGACGACTCCGCCATCCTCCGGCAGATTCGCTACGAAGAGCTGCAGAAGCACCGCGAGCAGATAAAGGATACTGAGGACAAGTGGCAGGATGTGAGTTTTAACGGATACGTGCGTGTGTACCGCTCCAGGACATCTGTTCGCTTTCCACCATTCTTGGTGTACAAATCAAAGACAAGAGGACTCTGGCAGAAAGATGACAGAAATAGAGTTGTGATTTCCAACACAGATAAGGTTGAATTGAAAGGTGAGTGCACAGATCTGTGTGGCGAACCAGGGGAGCAGGTGTTGTGACGCAGTGAAGCGGCCACAGGCTGAAATGAGAGGGGTTGAGACAGAAGCCAGACACGGAGGAAGTCGCTGATTGGTGCAGCTCTGCCCTATGGCTACGGACTGTCCTCATTTCCAAATCACAGTGTCAAAGACAGGAAATACTGTCAGTACAAGTTATAGACTTAATATGAAATGATGTTGTGATGTTCTGATGCGAGGTAATCAGTTTATAATTTGCTTATTCCTGGAAAATCGGCTGCAGGGCGGCGTTATTATAGACAAATGCTCCATTACAAGTGCTGGAGTGAAGAATAATATATAGTTATCTACATGTGCATGTGTGGCTGTGCCTCACCAGGCGTATCAGCAGTGCGATTGGTGTCACGGCAAAATAATAGAGTCTCAAAACAGCATTTAGGTCACACAGTCCCCTAATGCACAGGGGAGGTGAGCCGGGAGGAGCCTGTGGAGCTCACAAGTAGAACACCTTCAAATGTTACCCTCTCTCCTTTTCTGTCTGTCTCCTTCTCAACTTCACTGCGCAGTTAGCCATGCAAAGCAGCCGCTCTGTTTTTATCTAGATCCAGGTGTAGAGTTAGGGTTAGAACTTAGAATCGGCCCGAAAACGATGCAACAGGTGACTTGAGCTTTCTTTTACTCCAGGACCTGAGCAAATGGAAGAACCGGCGCAGGAGCGTCAACTCTGACATCGTGAAGAAGAAAGAGGAGCGTGAGAAGGTGGAGGAGATTTCCTTCGGTAACAGGAGGTCCAAGACCTTCAAGGAGATGCAAGAGGAGAGGTGAGGAGGAATAGATTGTTTTTGTATAATGCTTGATGATAGATCCTGGTTTTTTACTTGGAAAAAAAACAAGGCTCACTGAGTTTCTTCCTCTTTTACGTCCTGTCTACCCGCGGAGGTGGATTCTTCGCTGAGGTAAACCTAAGAGAAGGTGTGAATGAGATGTTTTGCAGATTGGAGCACAGAGAGTCTCTCAGTCATTGTGGAAATGTAATTTAATCAAGGCTCACAACCTGCCAACATGCCCCTCTCACCTTCCTCTGCCCGCTGCTATTCAACTGTGCTCCTCCTCATCTCGCACTGCCCTCCCCATTTCATCTCCCTGTGCCCACCTTCGTCTTTAATCCTATGCATCACTTTTGTCCCCTTTCAATCTCATCACCTTTCTTCTCCTCTGTCCGGTCCACAGAGACAATACAGGAAAAAAAAGCATCGGCAGTCGTCTCGGATCTCTGGCTTACCTGGACGACGAGGAGGACGTGTTTGAGAGACCCGTCGCCACCCCTCGTACCCGAACCCTCCCCCCCAGGAGCTTCACTATTGACACTCCTTACAATTCTTTCGAGCCCTCTGTGCCTTCTCTGAAAGAGGACGACCCCCCCGCTGCCTCCCCAGCCACGGGCAGGGCCGCTTCCCCTCCCCTTCCAAGATCACGGGGAGTGGAAGTTGTGGACCGTTCTGCAGGCAGAGACACCACGACCACCATCACTTCCAGCCTCCCTCCCTTCAGCCGAGGCTCTCTCCACGACTCTGCTGCAGGTGCACCTTTACAGAGGAGCGCCTTCTCAGAACGCAGCAGAACCACCAAGACAGAGGAGAAACCCACGCCTGTCCTCTCAGAACGCAGCAGAGCCACCAAGACGGAGGAGAAAACCACGACCGTCGTCTCCTCCTCCTCCGCCCTACAAAAGGTGGCAGAGCCAAGACGCCCATTGTCACGCGTACAAACGGAGGTGGAGGCCCCCTCCCCTGGTTTTCTGTACAAACAACAACCGCAGCCCAGCCTGATGGAACCCAAACCTCCCGGAGTGTCTCATGTTTCCGCCTCCCTCCCCAGGAGCTACCAGAAACCGGATAGCACACGTCTGACTTCAGTTGTCACGGCGAAGCCCTTCAGGCCCCCAGCCTCCCGCATCAACTCACTTCCACGAGTCTTCGCAGTAAGTACTAGATGATTTTACAACCAAACACAAACTACCGGTGTTGCACAACGAAGGGCATCTAGAGGATGTTAAGTGTTGGTTAGAAATGTTTGCCTCTTTGATCAGGTGACCTTTTATTTGTCCTGAGTGCATCAGTGTTACCCCACGATCTGATTACTGTATGAATAATGGATGAGGTCAGTGTTTTTATAACGCTCACTACTAGAGCAGCTATTTTCAGCCTTCTCACATTCATTACAGTTACGGCAAATGCAATAGAGTGTTTCAAACACGTTTAAAGAGCTGATCCACTAATTTCGTAATCATCAGCCATTTGTTGTTCAATAAAGTTTTACATTCCTACGGCCCGATCATTCATTATAACTCTGCATTCATCCGTGACAGATGGGCGACCCTAACAAGCGCGTCAATGGCGACGCCTCTAGCAAGTCATCGGTGCCGAGCCGCTATCACGAGTTCATGACCCCCGAGGAAGAGGCTCACTCCAGCTCGGCCCACAGCAGTGAAGATGAGGAGGAAGAGGAGGAGGAGGCAGATGCGACATGGGGCAAGACCGCGCCGAAGAGTGTCACCTTGACTCAGAGCATCTCATCCGCCCCTGCTCCTCCAGTCAGGAGAGAAGTTCCGGTCAGTCCTGCTCCAGTCAGTCCTGCTCCAGTCAGTCCTGCTCCATTCAGTCCTGCTCCAGCCAAAGAAAGCAGCCAGGTATTTAATTACCTGCTGTTGACACAACAGATCAGCTGTTTTCTTTTCTCCTGCATTGAAGGCATTAAAAAATAATGCGGCTTTGTTAACATGAATTGTATTTAAGACTCACTCTGACGGGGAATTCACATAATTTGGCGTGTAACCTAATGCATCATAAACTATTTTATTTTATTTTATGTATTATTGCTGTGCTGTTGAAATTAAAGAATAGCAACAGGTTCATTGACAGTAATAAATGATTAATACAAGGCTGCGTATTTACAGAAACATAACCTGACATTCTCTCCTCTCTCCTGGGTGGTGGAAAGTCAGCTACAAGTTTGTTATGCTTGTAAGAGTGTTGTCGTTCATCTCCACTCACCTGTGCTGGTGTTTGGTTTGTAGGAGAACTACTGCGACATGCGGATCAACCTGAACCAGAAGCCCAACAGCAGCAGAGACTTTGGCTTCCAGGCAGCCTGGGACTCAACCGGAGCTCGCGTCACGACCATCGCACCAGGTAACAGACGACCTTCAGAGAAAAGGATTTTAATAGTGTAGGAATAACTTTATTCAAAGGCAATCGGGCAACGTTAAACGTCAACATCCCCAGTGGTTAAACTTTAGACTGACAACGGTTATATCTCACTCTGGGCTCAAAGATTCTTGTTTCTCACATTGGGAGCTTTTGTACTCTACAGCTGGGCTCTGCTGGTTAGTCGTCAGCAGGTTTTTCAGTCCACTTCAGCGGCAGTGCCAGACTTAAATAGGGCAACATCTATCTGGGTCAGATCTGCTGGGCCTGAGCCTCTTTTCACTGATTCTCCACCTCCACATGACTAAATGACTGTACTTTTCCATCACATACGTATTTGCTCTGGATCTCTGTCACACCAGCATCAGTGTTCAGTGTGTTAAAGCCTGTTGTAGGTTTATTCCATCACGTCATGTCGTATGTTACCTTTCTTTTTTATTTCATGTCTTTACGTATAAGAACAATAACATTTCTATAAATGTGCCAGTGTGAGCCAGCGGGCAGATCTTGATTTCCACTGAAGTTCTTTGGCAAAATGGGGTTATAGCTATGAAGGACCAGGTTAAGAAACATGAGACAGAAAGATGCAGAATGAGACCCGAGATGGCGCACTATTCAGTGTCAAGGTTATTGGTTTGTCATTACATATTCATGTAAAAATCCACATGCAGCAGAATGAGATATTGTTCCTCACAGGACCAGGTAATTAGTAATAGAATCAAGCATGCAAAGAAAAATAAAGTGTCCTTGGGCTGCAAATTACGCTTTTCTAGTCTTGATGACCACTCAAAGCACTTTACAGTCATCCACATCCACGCTCACATTCATGCAGTGCATTCATGGGCAGCACTTTTTCTATGAGGGCTGACCAAGGACACTTTGGCAGGCTGATGGGGAAGACTGGGATCAAACCACCGACTTTCTGTGGTTTCCGACATTTTCTCTTTGATGTTAATCAACAGTATTTATCTATGAATTAATAAGTGGGACATTAATATAGATAAAAAGCACCTTCCCATTCAAATGTGTAAAGTGCTTTGTTATTGGGTAGATTTTGTAGAAGACCCTATGTCTTATGTGTTCTTGCATTGAGGTTATAACTTTACAATGTCGATCTCAGTGAATTAAACTGTTACCACAATAACAACGTGATAATCTATGTCAGATATTCAGCATCTTAAGAACCACGGTGTGATAAACGTATCCCTCTGTGTGACGCAGGCAGCCCGGCTGAGATGTGCCAGCTCCAGGCCGGAGACGAGGTGCTGACAGTGAACAGCCAGAAGGTGGCAAAGATGAGCTACACAGACTGGAAGTCCTGCATGGAGGAGGCGCTGCAGGACGGCAGTCTGGTCATGGATGTTCGCCGTCACGGCAAAAACAGTGAGTCATCCAACCACCGTGCGCTTGTGTGCGTGAGGTTGACTTGAACCCCTTTGAGGGTCACATTCCTGGACTGACAGTCCCACTTATGCAGCGTGCGTTGCTAAACAGTTTTGACACTTTAAATTGGTGCGTAAACTGTTGTGAAATCATCCATGAATGATTTCATGACAGTGAAACGGTGAAGGACCCGTGAGGCTTTTTCTCCTCGTCTAATGAAGAGGAACTGTTATTGTGGGGACCTCTGGGGCTGTTAGTCCTCCCTGGAGTCTTTTTCTCACCCTATGTTTCCATAGTCTTCTGGTCATTTCTTCTTTGTGTTGCCTTTTGTGTCTCGTTCCTCTCTGTTCCCCTGTTGAGAACAAACCCAGCTCAGGTCCACGGTTCTGTGAGTGTGCTGTTTTCACAGTGTTAGTGCCAGAGGCTTCTTCTGCGTCAGTGTCACCTCACAAACGTGATAAACCACCCGCAATAGCTCACCTGCACTAACACACAGTTCTGGGTATAGTTGTGTGGTTGTGTCCGGTGGTTGTGAGTCTGTTGTGAACACTGTGTGGGTTTATGGAAACTTCATTAAGCTGCATGGCTGGGGAAGGTGGGTTCTCTGTCACTCCCTGCTGCTCTCTATAACAACACCATCACACAAACCTTGTCCCCGGCTTTTTAGTCTTCTTCATGCAAGTAGACACCTCCAAGTCAAATGCTGTATTTCACATATACACACAAACACTCACGCACAAAATCCTTTTTTTTGTGTTTGTGCATACACACATTGTGTGTTTGTGCCATTGCATTGTCTGCGTGCAGACTGGGACAGAGACCAACCTTCCCTGCCATTTAAAAGCCATAAGACCATCAATCTGACCAGTACGGATCATCCGATACTTCTAGGTTCCCCCGACTCAAACTCCAGCCTGGATTTCACCTCGCGCATGACCTCGGAAACCCTGCTGCCCAAAGAGCTCACCGCCAACCCACTAGTCGTAAGTTACCCAGAATAACTCAGGTTGACTCATGTTTGGCCGATTTTAACCTGTCATTGTTCCCGGCCCTGGGATTTTCTTCTTTGTTCAAAAATATGTGGACATTATGTCTCTCTGCAGGATTTGGCTTCAAATGGAGTTAATGGAAGTTTCCACCAGAAGCCGGTGACCATGAGGAACAAAGGTAAAGAACAGAGGGCAAAATCAGAAATCCGTTTCTGTACTGAATATAAAAATACACAAATTAGGTGCAATTTTGTTGATGTGGGAGAACATGGCACTCAGCCGAGCACATACCTTCGCTAAGTCCAACAATCCCCTTAATTTAAATCAAGATCCACCATATTTCACACAGTCATAGCAATCAGTTCCCTAAATGATCCTGATTGATTTTGTTTTCAATCAAAAACCATGAATTTTTCTCTGAGAAAACAGGGAAATATTGAAAAACGCGTTGTTGATCCACATCCTGATTTGGATCCACACCAAAATTGATATAGTGCATCCTTCCAGGGCTGAAAAGAACTACTGTGGATAATATTAATCTTTATTGTCTGATACATTTTAAGCAACATGTACTCTGTATGAAATTCCTGTTAAAGCGATATCTTATTTTTCTCCTCTGGTTAAATGTTTTTCTCTCCTCACTTTATCCTGTTCTCCATTTCTCATGTAGAGTCAGAACCCATATCTTTGAAAAACTTAAAACGGCGATCAGAGTTTTTTGAACAAGGTAAAAAGAAAAAAAGAACAAGCACTGACCAAAGAGGGGTGGGCTTGTCTTTATATTCATATAACGTCTGTGTAATCTGTTGGCTGGGTTCTCTGTGCCTCTGTGTCATTTCTGCGTCTCTGCTGAAGTTCTCAGCTTTCCAAGGTTTTTTTGCATGTTCTTGTCCGCCTCATGTTAAATGCATAAGGAACCCGTTATAAATTGATAATCATTTCAGGACTGAAATCCTCCATGGCTCTTTCTTGGGACTTTTCCTTTTTTGTGACAGTCTTGTCTGGTGCCAAAGCTTTAACCCTTGTGCCCCTTCCCTCCTTCAGGCGGCTCAAGGTCCAGTGTCAGTCCGCTGGTCTACCTCTGTGGTAAACTGGGTTGAATGTGCAGTGATCTAATCACCTTCACTTGGTACAGCCTGGGACACTGACATCCTGTTTAAGAAACTATTTTAATAATTCATTTTGGAAAAAAAGATCTAAAGAAATACAAAAAATGAGAAGAGAATATTAAAAAGTCTGCATATTCGGCTGTAGAAGAATGAACAGAATGTCAGACACAGTGTCAGCGTACCAACCCACAAATACAAATCTGAAACTCCTGTTGTGTTTGTGGTGTTTCTGAGTGGTGTCCAGGTTTAATGCATGGTTACGCAGTTTGCTGAGCATGAACTTAAAAGTCTTCCTGTTGCTTTCTTGGAATGAGTTGAAGCGTTTGTCGTTTACTGTCAGAACCGCTACGCTGGACTTTTGCTGCCTCTTTTGCTGCTGATGCATGTATTTCCCTTTCCGTTTGTTTAGTTTCACTTATTGATTTTCATGTTCAGAACTATTGGGCTGGCAATGTAAATGTCAACAAGTGGGTGATCTTTGAATTGAGAGAGTCAATCAACAAAGTGAAATTTGACCTTTGCTGCCTTGAGGCCGATGAAAAACATCAATTAACTTGGGTTTTAAATGTCATTTGCAATCATAAATTGATGCTTGACTTTAAAACCTAATTGAAACTTTAATAAGCCGCTCTACTTTGTGTTGTGACGGCCTCAGGGTTAACTTGGATATTCACATTTAGTTTCATTGGTCTGTCTCTGCACGCTACCAGTACTGACTTGGTGATTTTCTTTGTGTTTAAGGAGGATCAGAGTCTGTGATGCCAGATGTGAGTAAAATTACCGGTGCATCAAAGCTGTTTTTTTTTGTAATTTCAGCATGACAAAATATTTGAAAGCAAATACCACGAAGCCTTGATCCATTATTATGCATTTGACATGCTAGTTCACTTCAGAGGCAGGTTCACTCAGCTTCACCTTGTTATTCCACTGACTGCAGGAAACCTCAATTTGATTATGAATCATTTAATATATAAAAAGTATATATGAAGCTGTATATATGAACCGAACATACTCAGGATTGAGGGTTATTATATCTATCGTAATTTTGGGCTATAACGATAAAATTGACTTGATAATAACACATTATCTACTGATAACTGCAATGATGCGTTTGCCTTATATTACAAATCTAATAGTAGAGTAACAGATGTGGACAGATGTTTAATGGCTGTTTCAAGCAAAAACACAAGAGGCAGTCGGAGGTGTCAGGGTTAAATAAGCCAGGTGTTCAAGCCGTCTGATTTGTTTGCCGGCTTTCTTTCAGATACCTGTTCCCTCAATCACTCCCTCCTCCAGTCGCTGGTCCTGGGACCCAGAGGAGGAGCGAAGGAGACAAGAGAAATGGCAGAAGGAACAGGAGCGCCTCCTACAGGTATGTAAAGGCACGCGCATGTAACAGGGATGTTACGCTACACCGCCAGCCTATACTAAAGGAGTCTGGTAAAACAGTCCTGCGATAAATCCTTCCCACGTGAAGATTATAATGTTCAGGCTTTGTTGGAACCGAGAGCAGCAGTTTGTGTTCCGTTACATTGAGAGGTTTTTAGATGGTGAACTTATTAATCTGGACAGTAAATTCCACTGTTGCACCTTTAAGTCATAAATATCATAAAAACAGGAATGAAGTCTCAAAACAAAGAATAAGGACACTCAAACTGAAACTGGACATGGAGTTTATAGCTCATTTAAAACAATGAAAAAATACCAAATGATGCAACCTCAAACTTTATTTGACCTGATAAGCAAATGTAAATCAGTTCTGTGTCCCATGTCCCAATGAGACGAGAGAACCATGAAGCAGTGTCTGCTCCTAATAAGCTGAAAACAGAAAACCTCAGACAGGGCTCAGACAGCTGAAGGTAAAGCATCTGTCGAGTAGCCAATTTAAATGTAGTGGAATCCTGTCAAAACATTTTTCTGCGGGTGTTATTTCTGGATGGAGATCAGAGGTGTCCGAGCAGAGTGTTACTCCTCCAGTCTTTCTCCCTGTTGGATAAACGGCCTGATTTCATGATGTGCCCGGGAGACTTCCTGCCCAGGGCAAGCTACTCTAGGTTGTTATCGACTTTCAGGATGGTTAGGTAACGTGTATGTGAGCTTGGTAGTATATGAAAATAATAGAAGCATCTTTTTATTCCCCCTTTCATTACTTTGACCCCCAGTTTTTGCACAAGCCAGAAAATAATGTTCCTGAGATAAAAACTGACTATGATTCTTTTTTTTTTGTTGTAGTATTTTTTGTATGGGAAACACTTTGGAGCCATAACCACAAGTGTGAATCATGTGTCAGCAGCAGTTTGTTGTAGTGATGCAGATCCTCAAATGCTTTACACAGACAGAATGTGGAGACTTACAGCTTTTAGATTTGTCAAGATTGGGTAAAGATTGAGTCCATAACAAACCTAACATTGCGTGAAATGCTTTCAGCCACATCTGTAGCAGTGTAGGTTCGTAGTTTGTGTGTGCGTGTGTGTGTGCGTGTGCACCTTACCCCCAGCCACTTTGAGAGTGAATGTGGGACAGTCATTTTACCATTGCCACACATGCATCATCGTCATCATCTTTAACATCTGACCTATGACCTCCAATCTCTCAACCTATATTTTTCATCCAGGAGAAATATAAGCGTGACCATGAGAAGCTGCAGGAGGAGTGGCTGAGGGCTCAGGAGGAGATCGACAACACCGTGGACCAACCAGATTTTGCAAAGGTATTTTAAATTTACAGGGAGGAACTTCTGTCTCCCCCTTCTGGTAATGGCAGTTAACTCCAAATTGTTTGCATATGACAACCTGTCTGTGGGTAGAGAGCCACCATCCGAGTCTACCCTCAGCTCATCCCAATCAGCTCCTAAAGGCCTCAACCATGTTTTTTCTAAATGCAGGGTTTCTTTATTTATCTGTAGCTTAGACATTTGTCTTGAACACTTCTCAGGTTCTCCCGTTAAACTCTTGGCTTTCAAGCCTGCTCAGTCTCCGTTATTATGTTGTTTGTTCTGCTCTTCATCTCCTGCAAACCAATCTTTACTGCTGGTTTTAAAACTAATTGCAACTGGTGCAATGTGCAGGATTATCTCCACAGATACCAGATTTAAAACGCATTAAGAACTAAATACTCTGTGGTGTACAGAGAGATTGGCTTTATCAGTATTAGTAGTATCAGAATTATTTTGGTGGGACTCGAGTGTAATTTTCATTTATATATTTCTACACAGCTTTAATGTGTCTAAATGAATACCTAAATACCTGAAACATCAATTGGTGCCATCACAAGGTAGCAATAAGCTCTGAATCATGACATTACATTGGATGAATCAATCCAAAGGGATTTGATTATGCAGCAGTTGCCTATGCAGATTCTGGCTTTAAAAGAACTGTTACATTTCAAATCAGAAACAGAGTGATAGCAAAGCTAATCAACTGCAGTCATGTGGATATTCACACAGGAGACTCAGCATGGGTGGGTATATCCTCTCTGTAATGCCAGCCCATGTTTTGAAATAAAAAAAACTCCACAATTTCAAAACATTTACAGATTTTGGTCACCACAGGGAATTTTTCCATTTTTGTTTCAGTTCCTCCTGGAGGGTTAATGAGTGTGAGACCGGTTGAGGCTCTCATGTGCTCCAACGCTTTCTCTTTTTCTTTCATCTGTCTGTGCAGCCCGGCAGCCTGGAGGGGAACAGCCACAGCGTCAGCCCACACTCGCCACTCTTTTCTGTCAACCAGCCCACTTCTTCTCAGCGGGAAGAGGAAGAGAGAAAGAGGAAGGAGGAGCAGGAGCGCCGAAGGCAGGAGGAGGAGAAGAGGAAGCGGGAGGAGGAGGAGCGAGAGCTGCTGCGTCTGCGGGAGGAGAGGGAGAGGAAGGAGAGGCAGGCGGAGGAGGAGAGGAAGAGGAGGGAGGAGGAGAGGAAGAGGAGGGAGGAACAGGAGAGGCAGGCGGAGGAGGAGAAGAAGAGGAGGGATGAGGAGGAGAGGGAGAAGAGGAGGAGGGAGGAGGTGGAGAGGCAGAGTAGGGAGGAGGAACTGAGGAGGAGAGAGGAGCAGAGGGAGGAGGAGCGGAGGTGGCAGGAATCTCTGGAGCAGCAGCGCAGGGAGCGGGAGCGAGCCTTCCAGCAGCAGCAGCAGCAGCTGCAGCAGATGCAGCAGCAGCAGCAGCAGTTGCAGCAGCAGCGGTCAGTAGAGACGCTGCTTCCTCCTGTTCTCTGCACAACACTCACATGTCTTTTGTCCGTCATGCACATATGAACACACTCCCATGTCAAACATTCCACGCTTTATCATCTGTGCATGAACATAACTGCAACTAACGTGTTTGCATGTGCTTTGTCATCAACCTCTGTGCTGTCACCCATCTCTCTGCACACCGCTCATCACCCCAGGGCCGCTGGCTCCGATGGCTTTAACATGCATCCTCCACTGTCCTATACTGACAGGTCAGTACAGGATCTGTGGTTAATAAACTGCACCTGAAGCCTGGAAATAAGGTTTCTTTTTATATTCAGCTAATCAGCCAAAGTCGCTGATAAAACCGCATACCTTTTATTCCATGCATGTTTACTTTATTACCTGTTTTGATAAAAAGTAACAACAATGCCTTAATTGATCCAAATTTAATATTTCAATATAATTGCTTTAAAAAGTTGTATTAATAAAAACTTTACGACAGATCTCAAATGTATATCGCGTATCTATATGCTGTACAATGGCATATAGAATGGAAATTGAAAGACCCAACAGTCTTTCTTTAAATTCAATCAAAATGCACACATTAATAATTCAAATCAGTTCCCTAAATATGCCTATTTGTTTTGGGAAAATAGTGGAAATGTCCAAAATAGTCAGTGTCAAAGAATAAAAAATAAATCCAACATTCCTTCCACCATGTTTAAAGAAAATCAGTTTAGTCGCTTTTCTTGAGACCCAACCAGTAATGAGAACAGACCCTTGGCAGAGGTAACAATCACTAAATTATTTAAAAATTCACTATATTGCAGTTTTGAGTGTTAATTAATGTATTTGTTAACAACTGTAGCTCCTCCTGTGGACATGCATGTGGAGGCTGCTGTATAAAGAACAAAAAGATGGTATCATACAGTTGTCATGACATAAAAAATGTCTTCATATGTGAAGTTATAGTTTATAAATGCTAAATGGGAGGGACAGTGAAGGGAATTTTGTTAGTTTCTCTGCAACATCTTGGTGACACAGTTTGTCTGAATTGTACCAAAGCTGCCAAAACAGCGTATGTTCCTGCCAAAACATCCACGCCAGTTTTTAAAGAAACAAAGAATTTCTCAATCATTCGTGATTAACCTAAAAATAACAACAGAAAGCAGAGAGAAACTGAAAGAATTACAGTAGAGACATAATTCAGCATTATATATGTCATATGAGTCATTATTTTTCTACACTTTTCCTGCACAGAAGAAAATGGTCTGAGTAGCTGATGTTGTCCAGTAGATGTTTTACATATGCATTTGAACAAAATCCCTCAAATAGGAGGTCATGCAGTTAAAAGTCCTCCAGCAAGCGGGTTAGGTCTCCAGCTGGGATCGAAATTACCTGAGATTTGTCTGTAATCAGCAGTTTCCCTTTATGGACAAATACAATCAGCAGTTTCCCTTTATGGACAAGTACTATGTTATTGTGTCAAATCAAGGAACACTGTTGTGTAACAAAAGTGAGATATTCTTTATTATTGAGTCGGTCGTACTCCTGGTCACAAAAAAAGTCAAATGAATTTCTAGATTAGTATATATAGTTTATCACTGATTACTGTAATTTTTTTAATTACATGTTTTCTTTTGTTTGACAGGGTAAAATCCCAATCGTCTCCTCAGCTCGACGAAGAGGAAAAACCTCAGAGGAGAGGTCAGTTTTCTATATTCATTCTGCATTAATTAAGTTTTAATATAAAAGTACACGTAGTGGTAACTTTGTTGTAGGTGCAACATTGACATCAGGCTGATATCAGGTTCTTATTGGCCTGTTTTTCGCCTCTTTGTGGTTGTTCAATGAAAGACTATGTACACATGTTGCACATGCACCTGACTGTAGGTGTGAACGTGCAGCCGGGGGGCATGGCCCACTGGCTGCTGGAGGAGCAGTTGAGGAGTGAGCGTGACAAGCAGGCCCGGGGTCAGAGGGCAGCGTCAGAGCTGGAGATGGAGCGCAGAAACATCCTCAACGCCATGAGATACAGAGAGCCGGAGAGAGGTTGGCTCGGCCCTCCAAGCTCCGCCCTCTCAGTTTTAATCAACCAAAAAAATCAGTTTTTAATTTGAATTTTTTGTTCAGCTGATCAATCACTTGTGATATTTAACCTAATCAAGATGTAGCTTCTTGATTATGGCCAGAAAATTACACGGAAAAAATGTACTGATTGATTATAATGGGATGGATTTAATGCTTTTTGCAGCCGTGATTTCAAAATGTATAAAGAAATCGTCTGTTCTTATGCTGCTGCTCGTTCATTCATAATAATGATTATTTCCAATTTCTCTTCCCCTCTCAAGTTGTGATCTTATTTCATGAAAGCTTCTGATTTTATCCAGTGTAATGTTTGGTTCCTCTCTGTGGGTGCAGTGACAGGTGGAGGTGGACTAGATGAGAGGAAGGGACTGCAGCCCCTGACGCCTGCTGAGCTGGAGCGGCAGCAGATCCTGGACGAGATGAAGAAGAAAGCACCGCTGCTGACGGACAACAGCTGGATCCGCCAGCGCAACGCTGCCACGGCCGCCAACAAGGAGAGTGACCTGCCACCCATGCGCAGGTAAAGTCCACCCAGCAAGTAATCCCATCTCTGTTGTGTGATGAAGGCTTTTGGCTTTTTAAACCCACTAAAAATTCAGTTAAAGGTTCAGTGTGTAGAATTTAGTGACATCTAGTGGTGAAGTTGCATGTTGCAGCTGAACAACCCTCACCTCACCCCTCCCTTCCAAACATGATAGAGAACCTGTGGTAGCCTTCAGTTGTCTTAAAAACCTAAAAGGTGTTAGTTTGTCTAGTTTGGGCTACTGTAAAAAAAAACATAAAAACATGTCTCCCTTCTACCTAAATCTTACACACTGAAGCTTTAATTTTAAAAGAAAACATTTATTCGTCTGGCTGCCACTCTGACCCTGCCCTGGCTAAATGGGTTGCACCTTGAGTGAGTAGATATCAAATGAAACTGCTGCCGCAGGTTGCAGATGGTAGCCAGACGCCTTAAATGGCTCTACTAACCGGCTTACTTGGGCGTGGCGTGGATTGGCTTTGCAGGGGCGACTCTCTTGACAACTTGGACTCCTACAACTCATGGCGCTCGTCATGGACACCCAGGAGCAACTCTTACGTCCAAAATTACGCCCGGCCTCACTCTGCCCTCTCCGGCAGCTCTTCTGTTTACGGTGGCGGACAGGTGCCCCAGAGGCCCACTTCCTCCACCCTGCCCTCCTCCTACTCCATGGGCTCCCTTCGAGGCGGGGCAGGAACCCCCTCGACCCCCTGGTCCCGGCAGACCCCTTCTCCCACGCCCTCCTCTCAGTCCCCCACCACCTCTCCGGAGCCCATGTCCGAGGCCGGTGCCCTTCAGCAGCAGAGCAGGTAAAATGGCTGCTTCGCCTAACACTCCCAACAAGCTGCGTCATCCTATCACTGGTATACTGGGTTTTAAAGCATAGTCAAAGTGGTGGTGTTGTTGTTAAACCATAACTCTGTTGAGGGGGGGAGCGGTGAACGGGTTTCTTGAATCTTCATCTTTCTTAATATGTGTTAAGTGTTGTAAAATAAGTTGTTGCATTTGATATTGAATTATGTGACATGATCTATACCCTCACCCTTTATTCCAGATATACACATCCAGCATGTATATATATATACTGTGTGTGTGTGTGTGTGTGTGCGTGTGCGTGTGAGAAAAGACACATCATTTTTGGCAATGTTTTAAAATGATTACCTCAAATCTTTTTCAGAGCTAAATATACATATATATTCTTCATTAAAACAATATTAAAGAAATATTGTCATTATACAAGTAATTCACCAGTTTACCCATTGTATACCAGTGTGCTATGTGTATGTGTTAACATTAATACATGAGTCTTGCACTCGTGCTCGGCTCTGGAATCACAGCTGTACGTTCTGTAACCCAGGTCAGTGAGTGGCAAGAAAATCTGTACGTTCTGTGACAGCCCTCTGGGGAAGGGAGCGGCCATGATCATCGAGTCCCTCGGGCTCTGTTATCATTTGACCTGCTTCAAGGTGAGAGCTGGGCTCCCGGCCGCCTCGGAGCACATCTGCAGCACGACTCTTCACCAATCCTCCAAAAACTATCCTGATCACCTCCAGACTTTCTTTGTTTCCCTCTTGTTTCCAACCTGTTGCATCTGGAGGTCCTGATCCCTAACAGTAGATCTTCTGTGCCGAAGCCTGACAAACTAATCAACCCCTCACGTTGTTTATTTCTGTGAAAGACGACTCGAATGTTTTTTGTCTGTTGACTTTGATCCTCTTCTTCCCTCACTTTTTCCTCTTCCTGTACATACATTTAAGGTACTTCTCTCTCTCTCTGTCCTCATCCCTCCGCCTGTGGACTCAGACACTTCTTTGCAGCTTTAACTGAGCTGAGCAGGTCTCTAACTCTCCCCTCTGCTAAACCTCCGCAGTGTATCGACTGTACGGCTAACCTCGGAGGATCGGAAGCCGGCGCTGAAGTCAGGATACGAAACAAGCAGCTCTTCTGTAACTCTTGCTACATGCGATTCAAAAGTGAGTCTTTGAGGAACCCCACCAACACCAAGACGTGATGTGTTTTTATTGAAGTCTAATGTTCCTGCTCGTTTCCTTTCAGCCGGCCTGCCAACCTCTATGTGACGTCCTCCAGCAGATTGATGAAGAGACTACTTGTGACAACAACCCATGAACATCGGAGCCGTCGCAAACAGCTGGAAACACTTGGCTCGTTCCCACTTCCATTACCGACTCTAGAAAACTCCCTTTTGTCTCATTGAGCAGAATCATGTTTTGTGTTTTTACAGTGTGCGATTGAGAGGGTGTAAGCTTGCAAAGACGTTATCTACTTTAACACGTTTATATCGTATTAAGTATTACAGCTGTGCAAAGTGTAAGGGTTGTGCATGCACTAGAGATTTTTTTCAATGTTTTAGCCGCGAAACTAGCCGAGCAATAAACAGACTTTAAGATCCCACAGGCGGGGGGCTGTCATATGAGACAGATTTTCAAGATATCGAGAGAGACCCCTGCAGGATCGTCCTCTTCCTTCTCGTTTTCACGCTTTTGTTTTGTTTTCTGCTGAATCTCGTGGTTATAACATGTCTTTCAGCCAAGGTGTTCTCGTCATGTGTATGTGCCTTTTTCATTGGTAACAGGGAGAAGTGATTAAGATTAACAGAATTATTTCAAAATATATTTAAAAAGAGAAACTTCTGCTCGTATAGCACTTGTCTGGAGTTATCGCTGATAGATGGAGGATTGTACACAGAAGCAGGTTTCCATGTGAAGATTATATATATCCTATTGAATGGCATTGAGGCAAAATGGCAACATTTGTAAATAAAACGACTAAATCCTCACCCCGTGCTTTTGTTTTTGTTGGGATTGTGTAATCCTTTTGTGGTGATATTCAGGTATAGCCTATGATGCAAGGCTTTTCCTGCCTCTGTGATCAGAAATCATTATACTCATCTTTCTCTGTCCGTCCCTCTCATTCTCCGTCTCTCGGTAGCGCTCATTCGAAATGAAAGGAATTTCAATGAGCCTTTGTGCGAAGGTTCAGAGGACCTGCCTGCTTTGTGCTATCCAAAGCCAATTTGTCATGCATATTTCATTCAGTGTGCATGCATTACATTTGATTACACATTGATAGGCTATCTCCTTAATGCATTCTGTCTTTCGAGCTCCTATTGCATATTCATACGAGTAGAAGAGCACATAGTCTGCAGCCCCCTCAATGTGTTTGGGCAGCAAAGGTACGGAATTGTCCTCATTTACCACAAATGGGAGCAAGCTCAACTGAAGCAATAAATGGAAATAAGCTGGACCCGAGCATAAATTGGCTCCGTATTGTGAAGCACAAACAGCCCCCGGAGGCAGACCTCTCAAATTCCCCGATTCCATTTTTAGATTTTTCTTGGTGCTCCTGTTGAGGAGAGGAGAGACAGAGATCTTAATCCTCGTGCTTGGGGAAACAGGAACGGCCTGAATGGCACCGAGCAGAGCCGACTGGCTGGGAAATATAAAACCTTTCGGGATAAGTATCCCTGTCTTTTCCTTCCAAAGCCGAGGCCGCAACCAGCCTGTATGGAAAGGCTTTGACGTGGAGAATCAAACAGCTTCTCTGTGTGTGTCTGTGGGCTTACAGAGAAACTATGCTCGGCTGCTCAGAAGAATAACGTCCACAAAAAGATGGAACACAGATGGAAGGTCCCAGATAAGAAAGCATGCTCTGCCCTCCATCCTCTTTTTTCTTTGTGCCGCCCGCTCACTTGGAGAAAGATTACCCGCTTCTCAGGTGATTTTTCAAGCGGGCCCACGAAGATTCAACTCATTTTCACCTCACAATCAACACACAAGAACGAGTCATGCTCCATTTCCACGACAAAGAATCTGTTGGAGATTTGTTGGGCTTGGACCAACCAATAGGGGGCACTGTGATCTAGGCTTAAAATGATCTTCATTAAGCTGCAGCTGGATGAAAACGTTGCACTTCAATGCATTGTCATTTAGCATTAAAGACTTTATAAGGAGGAGAGACAATGCGTCGTCATGAATGCGAATTTGACGACAGTAATTTAAAAACATGATTTTGTGTCTTAGTTTGTGAATGTATCATAAATGAGACCAAAATAACTCGGAAAGCGTCAATCTGTGGTTTTGCTCCTCTGTGCCACAGTCTCAACTGGAGCCATCGTGTTCATCAGGTTTTATGTCCATCTTCTGCCTTGTAAACCTTGTATCTCAAAAAACACTGTGAGGCAATTTCATCAAATTTGGTGCAAATGTTCACATGGATTTAATGATGAATTCGTTAGACTGCATCGAGTCACTCTGAACTTAAATTTTCCCAAACATGATCCATCAGAAATTTCCGCCATAAAATTGGCATTAGAATTTAATAGTCTAACATCAAGGTTAATGTCACCTATAGGTATAAGTATCTTTTTCAACATTATAACACAATATCGCATATTCCTTGATTCCTTGACTCAAATTTGGCAGGAAAAATGGCTAAAGAATGAGCTGATGAGACACTTAATTACTGGTGGTGGTAAATGACCAGTCTAGCATTGGAAGGTAAATCTTAAATTTCCCATCATCAGTCCATCATTTGGAAGAGCTGCTGTTGTTTTGGCAGAATAGAAAGGCTTCTTTTAAAAACTCCACTTTATCCAGTTGAGTCTAGTCTGTAATCGAACATGATTAACATTGAGTCTCATCTCTATATAACAGTGTCCGTGACAGTAACAGCATCTCTATGATTCAGTTCCACCGGTTGGGACAAGATGAAATTAATTTGATTTACATTTGCTGACGATCCACTTGGACTTTTCCTGTCGCAGCCTCGGACGAATACATAGTATTTAATTTGGTTTTAAAGTTGTGGCTGATCTGTGTGACTGACCTGACACAGCCAGGGTCACAGGGACAGTAACCATAAAAGAGGCAGACATTTCCACATGTCACGGTATGACAGCTAATGTAATCAGCAGCATTAACGTTATTGTGCTCAGGCCTCTGATCTTGTGCCTGCTGCATAATGAACCCTACTGGCCTGGACAATGTTGGGCCGATTCAGCACAAAAAACTGCAGATTCATATTGATCTCCTCAATGCAGCGTGTGGATGTAAGTTCAGCATCTTTGCCCCATCTATGCGGCAGCAGTCTGATTCCTCAATTTGAGATGCTTCTCTTTCATTTATGTGCTCTTCTAAACACGGTTTTCTGATGGTGAATCATCCTTCCGATCTTTTGTGGTTTTATTGCTGATGATAAATATTCTTTGTGAGCAGTTTTCTACATGCCCGGGCCTGCCGTCATGAAAGCGGTAGTCATGACAGCAGGGGGGTTTAATCAAAGTTCAAATATTATTTCGACTTTTAACTCACGTACGACCTAAGTCGACAGTATTTTCTTTACCGGCGTCTTAAATAAGCTGCACCTCCTGCTATTAGAAGGATGCTTTTTGCAATTAAGAGGAGCCATCAGGCACTTATTCACCTGCAGATAAACTGAAGCTATAATTAGTCGTGTAATTGCAGATACCGTCTCTCTAGATCTGTTGCCATGGCTTGCAGGCGTCATGCATGCAGCTCCAAGCTTTGTCATGACTTCAATTAACCGCAGGGATTATAGGAAAATGGAGTGTGTGCAAACCTGTAAATTCCCAACACATGAGGGGGACTCTGTTATTCTCATTCATAGAAGCAGAGCACAACTTGTTTTTCGCAGATGATCATTAAAGTAAACCAAATGCAGGAGGAAAAGGAAACAAAAGTAAGTGTTTCTGTCTTCGTCCCCCCTCTGCATGCAAGAGGACTCCATGCAGCCATGTAGGAAAGTTAACATCTGCGATTTCCCTTTAGTGACCTTAAAGAGCGCTCTGATTTATTTTTGTTCCTCTATTTAGCGGCTGAGGAGGGAACAAGCATCACTGGCGATGAAATGCATTGGAGTCGCTTTTGCAGTTGGCGGGGGAAGAGAAAACGAGAAGTGAAAGTGTTACATGACTCTGGAATGATAAGACTGCACGGTCACAGCTGGGACACCCTGCTTGAGACTTCATTATGCCCGAGGTGACGTGGGACCAACTTTTCTGTCCTCATATTAATTCATCCTGCTCCAGTCCCATACTGGCGAGGATGAGTGGGAATACTGATTCTGGCTAAAAGCGTTCTCCACTTTCTAGCGGGTGTTGCGGAGTGTTCACATCAGGGGAAGATCAACAGAGGAGAGAAACCATTTGCTGAGACTGAATAATATCCAATGTATCAATGTGCCAAATATTACCCTGTTAATTTTTCTATTTGGAGTCTGGATACTGTTGCACTGAACATGAAAGCTGCTTCCCGGCCTGCTCCATCTGTTCCGCCATCATCCATGCATCTTTGGGTGCATGTCATCTTTTCAACACAGTCAAATTGATAAAAGTAGTAGTTTTTTCTTCTGTAAGAGTTACAGCAGCAGCCATGATGGTTCACCACGAGTCCACGACCACAGTGCCTGTCTGTCACAATCTGACCGTGACGTCGTACCACAGCCCGGCACAGAGAGGTCATCTGTTACCCCGTTAATTAGAATTTCCTCACGGGGAAACTTAAAAGAGAGGATGCCACACTCGCAAACCTGCCCTTCATTTGATATCGGGAGATTCTGCTCCGCACGCATCACTACAAAGTCAGGTGGCATGATGGATGTCCTGTTTGTGCTCGTTTCCCACAACATCCAGCACCACAGTCCCTGACACAGAAATGTCTCCAACTAGTTTCCCAGAGTATTAATTGTCATGTTGGCAACAGTTGCATCCGATAAACTGAAAACTTTTTATCAGAGTTAACACAAAAAAACCTGTATCCACAGAGGACCCAAGAAAAATGCAGTATAGATAATAAGTAATAATAGTTAATGTTCCTTATGGGTTTTAAAGCTCTATTGTGATTCATACAGGAAGGAAATCACATATTGCACTTTAACTTCCAAACCTATACTAAAGCTAGAAAAAGAAAACCATTTAATATTGACCACCACACTGCAGCCAGGTTAATATGGTTATTTCAAAAACTGACAGAGAGGAATGTTTTCCTAACTGACTTGAGGTGAATTCAAGAAATATGATTGTTAACATTTGTTGTGTGTCAGAGTTAGATTTAGATATGAAGGACTTTTAATCTAAAAGTGCAGCTCCGGGAGCCATTAATCCTACAATAGGTGTCACAAGCCAAGGGCAAATAACAGTGTGTTAGTCTGTGTGTGTGTCTGTGGTGATGCAGCGGGGGCAGCATTGACAAAAGAGGAGCAGCGCCGTTAAATTCATCTGTGCCAGGACACTGTCACACACACTTCGTGCCTCAGGGAGCTGTGGAGAGTGTTTGTGACTGTGCATGAACGCCGCTCATTCACCGCTGGATGTAACGATGCTTTGTTCCACGCTCTCTCTCTCTCTCTCTGTCTGTGTCTCTGAGTAGCCATATGGGCGACTCAATAATCCTCTGGATCGTCTGAGGCCAACCTGAGGCCGAAACAGCTCTATGACAAACAGATTGACGGCAAAACCATTTACTGTCCTTGTTTCAGATGATGATGAAACAAATGACAATCACTCAGCTGCACAGTGTTGAATGTGCTCTTTGTTTTATACACTTTACTTTTCCCAACCTGAGAGATTCTGAGTATCTAAAAAACACAACTAGTAAAGCTTTCTCCCAACAGTTCATTAGTGGATTCATTGCTTTGTAATAATCCTTCTTTTTATTTCAGACTAAAATAGGATATTTCAGTGGAACTCCCACCACTTTAGACAGAACAGTGTATTGTGCAGATTACATAATGGTAAATGTGGAGTCCAGTTACTTTGGTTGCCAGCTTTGGAGATAATGCACTAGCTCATATTTTACATATCTAAATACCAAACCACTTTCATGCTGATATACACAAGTACAAGTATGTGCAGACATGGGCTGAGTGAGCGGGATTTTCAAGGTCCAAATAGCTATAATGAATATTTCTTACAACAATAAATCATATTTGAACATGACAGTGTGAATACAGATGACCCTACAGAGGATATTTACCTGAACCTCCCCTCTGCTTCCCAGAGCAATTTTTAGCTCTGACCCACAAGTTTGCTGTTATGACTCTGGCGCAGCGCCGGCCCGAGGCATAAACAAACTAAGCAGCCGCTCAGGGTCTCGTAGCCATCAGGGGCCCCCATATAAATTGAAAATGTAAACTCTTGCTGGGTTTGTTCAGTTTAATTGTCATTTTAATATTTTACAGCCCCACTGATCAATATTTAAATATTAAAATTCGGTCAAAGAACCCTGTGTGACATTCTTATAGTGATGAACCCACAGAGAATCCCAACACTGAGAATTTACACCAAAACAATAACTCCAACTATGTTGTATAGTCTGCTATATTAGTTATTAGTTGCACTTTGTTTTTTGTGTGTGTTAAAATTTTGGGGGTAAAACCATTTAGAAAGACTTGAAAAACCCGAGCTTTTGGTGTCTGAGACTGGATCAAAATAATTATATCTTAGTTTGGAGAAATTACCTAAACCGTAACATAACAAAAAAATCGATTAATCTGTGTTGTAACCAGTGATTTTTAGTGTGTTATCAGCTGCTTTGGTGCATTTTAGCTTATTTTAGCTCCTTGCTTCTCTTGCACTGTGTGCTCACTCCACTCTCGTCAACACAGTTTCCAGCAGCTGCAAAAAAACTAAAATATTCCATAAGTTTACTGCTCTGGCTAAAAGTAGTTAAGTAGTTTTTGACCAGTATCAACTTTATTGGTTGGGTGGGTCCACGATATGTTCTTGTGCACACAATTTAGGATGTATACCACTCTGCTCAACTTGCTATTTTCCTGTCCAGTTCGAGTATAAGCACTGACATTATATGTAACTGTACATATTTGCACACTCCATTGCCAGTCTTTGTTATCAAGACTGATTTTAAATGCTTTAAGTAGTAGTCATTTGTTGTGTTTTAAATTTGGTGTGGGCCCACAAAGGGCTTAGTCATTCACACAAGCAGAACCAAAAGCGTCACTGTTTTAGTAGAAGAATATCAAAAGGAGTTTGCTGCCCACTCAACCTAGAAAGAGAAGTCTCCGTCATGAGTCAGATGCCTTTCTCCAACAGCTCAGCTCTTTCTTGGACTTGCTCTCAGGATAATCCCTGCAGCCACACTCAGCGAAAGATAAAGCAGGAAATAGATCTGATAGTGTTTCTTCCTCTCTCTGGCCTGATAAGCTCTTAAACCAAATTAACACTGTTGTGTCAGTATGATTGATCTTTTTTTTCTTTCGTTCCTTTAATGATGTGTAAAGACAACGTTGATGAGGACAAATCAGGATAAAGCATCTTTTTTTCAGTGCATCTGAGACATCAAGTGAATCTGTTGCCTGACTATTATTCAAACAAATACGTGTACGTTTTTAGAAACACATGTTTTTGTCTGCACTACTCCAATTAGTCAGGATGCAGCTTTGACTAATATCTGGCTTCTGGCTCTTCACCTCATACATTTTTGACAGGTATTGATTCTCTCAGAGAGAATGAACGACCATTGATTGGTCTTGCTGTTTGTCATTTTTACCTTTTAGAGCTCCAGACGCTGCCGTCTTCCTCAGGCAAAGAGAGCTCTGACAAACAACTGTTGCTTCTTTTTGGCGGTGGAAAAATCCAACCACCAAGAACAATAAACATCCTTCAATTCATTTTCCATTACACATCCTTCTATTAGAATCTCCATTTACCCTGACCTTAATGTGCATGTCTTTGGACTGTGGAAGGAATCCAGAGTACACGGAGGAAACTCCACTCTGACATGGGGAGAACATGCAAACTTCAGACAGAAAGAACAGGGATTCAAAATGGAAATATTCATGCACAACTAAATTCTTGCAAGAACCAATTATGATTCTCTTTTGTTTTGGTTGTGTTGTCCTCCTGTGATTGGTCTTGAGTCAGGGATTCATGATCAGCTTTAATTATAACTAATCAAAAGGTAGAGAAAGTAATTCTGACTATAAATGAGTATGCCAGCAAATGACTAAACCACAAGGCTGGAACAATACTCAAATTCCGGAAAAAATATCACACTGGATATAAAACCATTGTGCATTTACAGCGGCTCATACAATCTCCTGCCTGAGTCTACCTCTCACTGACTCCGTGTCTCCATGACAAAACACAAGACTGTGCGGTGAATAGATTCCTGAAAAGGCAGCGGGCAAGAAGACGAGACTTCGCCACAAGCCGGCAATATTTTATCTGAAAAGCGCCGCTGGAACACAAAGCTGTCAGTCCAGCCTTTTGTTTGTGGTCTATTCAACATCATTATCTCCCTCGCGGAGCTGTAATCACTGTATGGTGAATAGCTTTCCACAACCCGTTATTTCCTGCCCTGAACGCTCCTTGTTCTGTTTGTGCTGCGGCGGAGGAGCTCAGCCGCTGTCAATATATTGATATTAACGGTTTTGATGGAAACACTGGAGCAGGTTTTGTCCCCTTGCCATGTATATACAAAGAATGGAAATGGACGTCAATAAGGAATTTGAGGATGAAATGGTCCTGACGTATTGAATACTTGACTTGAGCTGCATTTACTGAGGAGAAAAGAGCCGTGATAGCAGCAGCAAGCTGTTCAACCGTTCAGGATGAGGTTTCTGAAAGAACACATTGTTCAGATTTTCTACTGTCAGCCACAAAGCGGTGCAATTTGGACTTTAAGGCTACACAGTTCAACTTTTTAGTGCTGTTGCCCTGAAGTCCCAGGCGAAAAGGACACAGCTACGCCAGCTGCTATCTTCTTCATACTTGACTGCAGGCCCGGGGGGATGAAGCTGGAGCTGGAACAGGGACCTCCCTCTGGGATTCCTCCACAGCCCTCGCTCCTACATCACTGTTTGACAATTTGTTTGCTATGGATGAATGCTCGTCATTCATATTCACATTGTGAGGGCTGTCCGTGCAGAGGGAAATAACATTTTAATAACTTTGCTTCTTATATCATTGTAAATTCAAAGGAGAAAACAAAAGCTTTGCCATTGCTCCAGTGTGCACAAAGCTGAATAAAAGACATTCCAGCTCAGGGGCCAAAGGGGAAAACCCTCTGCACTCTGTTGTATTTTATTAGTCGCCATGTCCCGTCTCTCCTTCCTCAAAGTCTGGTTTGCAAACTATAATCTCGCTTGAATCAACATCCCTGAGAACATGTTGTTTTAACTAACCCAGGTTCCCTCATTACGCTGACCTGCTGATAGATATGACTTCAAATTCCACGGTTGGAAAACAAAGTGATACTCAGACCACCAGCTGTCCCGGTCATGTCCTCCCCCTTCTTTATTGTCAGTCATTACCTCTGTTCATCATTAAACCCTGTAAGTGCTCCAGAGTCATGCAAAGAGCAAAGGAGCAAAGCTGGGCTTATTACAGTGTTTGACTTATTAACTTACTAATGGCCTGGGTGTTTGCTCTAGGTTATCATGAAAACATCACTTAAGTCCCTTTGTCTCTAAACTCAATTTCATGCTCTCCTGAGCTGATGCTTAATGTCCTAAGGACGAAGAGATATGAAGCGGGTGGATCATTCCTGTGCCACGCTGCAAACATGTGCCGTTACTCTGACTGTGAAGGAAAAACACGCTCAGGCGGAAAAACTGGACCGATGGAAATGTCAGTGTCAGGGGTTTTAAGCCTGTTGATCTTTAAGAGATCTGCTGCTGAGGTACAAACTTCCCCTCATCCACTTATTCCTTAACCACTCAAACTGAAAATACTAGTACATTGAAATATTAGGAAAGGCGGCAGAGTTGTGCACATCATGTGCTGTCCTATCTAGTTCATGTCCACTTCAATCAATCAGACTTTATTTGTATAGCTCTTTTCATACAAATAATATAACAAAGGGCCTCACTGAACAATAGCAATGAAAACATTATCACTCATCCCTCCAACCATGCACACAGTAAAACAATAATTATGGTAGCTGAGGAAACATGATTGTGTTTCTCATTTATTTGAAATGAGAAAACACAGAAGGAAGGTGAACAAATATAGATAACACAACAAAAGAGATGAGAAATAGATAAAATAATCAAACGCTTAAAGAGGGGATTAAAAAGTGAGGTATTAAAGTGAAAACAATTCAGAGAAAGTAAATTCATTAGACAGTATTCAATAACAAATAGACAAAAAAATTATAAACATATAAAATAAGTCGAAATTGGATTACAAAACCAATTAAATATGTCTTGAGTTTGCATTTAAATTAAAATGCAGTTCAAAGCATAATTTCAATAAAGTTTTATAGCTTTCATTTATATTTTGTATTGAGTGTGAAGAGGAAAGTTTACTCTTGTTTGTACATTTGTTTCAATAACATGTTTGTTTATTTAACAACTAACTACCAATGTAGTCTCAGTTAAAAAGGAAAGTACTTATTGACATTGACGTGTCAGAGATTAAAAAAGAATTATAAAATTTTCGTATCGACGGATTTTTAACGAAACATCTACAATTATGCACAAATGCACACAAGTTAAGTATTGTCATTTTTCCAAAAGTTGTGCAAAAATATGATGAATGTTGTTTCTCATTTAAACTGTGCAAAACTTTAATTGTCCGTTAAATTCCAATGTCTTTACATTTACAATCCTTTATACACGATATATTTCCTTTTTGCTTTGTAAATAATACTATTAATATACAGGACTGTCTCAGAAAATTAGAATATTGTGATAAAGTTCTTTATTTTCTGTAATGCAATTAAAAAAACAAAAATGTCATGCATTCTGGATTCATTACAAATCAACTGAAATATTGCAAGCCTTTTATTCTTTTAATATTGCTGATTATGGCTTACAGCTTAAGAAAACTCAAATATCCTATCTCTAAATATTAGAATATCATGAAAAAGTATACTAGTAGGGTATTCAACTAATCACTTGAATCGTCTAATTAACTCGAAACACCTGCAAGGGTTTCCTGAGCCTTGAAAAACACTCAGCTTGGTTCAGTAAACTAAATCACAAGTATGGGGAAGACTGCTGATCTGACTGCTGTCCAGAGGACCATCATTGACACCCTCCATCAGGAGGGTAAGACACAAAAAGAAATTTCTCAAAGAGCAAGCTGTTCACAGAGTGCAGGTTCAAAGCACATCCACAAAAAGTCTGTTGGAAGGGGGAAATGTGGCAGGAAACGCTACACAACCAAGAGAGATGACCGCAGCCTTAACCGCATTGTGAAGAAGGGTCGCTTCCAGAATTTGGGGGAGCTTCAAAGACAGTGGACTGAAGCTGGAGTCCAGGTATCAAAAGCCACTGTTCACAGACGTGTCCGGGAAATGGGCTACAATAGCCGTATTCCCATGGTCAAGCCACTTCTGAACTCAAGACAACGGAAGAAGCGTCTGACTTGGGCTATGGAAAAGAAGCACTGGGCAGTTGCAGAGTGGTCCAAAGTCCTCTTTTCAGACGAAAGCAAGTGTTGTATTTCATTTGGAAGTCAAGGCGCCAGAGTCTGGAGAAAGGCTGGAGAGGAGCAAAATCCAAGTTGCTTGAAATCCAGTGTGAAGTTCCCACAGTCAGTGATGGTTTGGGGAGCCATGTCAGCTGCTGGTGTTGGTCCACTGTGTTTCATCAAGTCCAGAGTAAATGCAGCTGTGTACCAAGAGATTTTAGAGCACTACATGCTTCCGTCTGCTGAAAAGCTCTATGGAGATGAGGATTTCATTTTCCAGCATGATCTGGCACCTGCCCACAGTGCCAAAACCACCAGTAACTGGTGTACTGACCATGGCATTACTGTCCTCGATTGGCCTGCCAATTCCCCTGACCTGAACCCCATAGAGAATTTGTGGGGTATTATGAAGAAGAAGCTGAAAGACACCAGACCCAACAATGCAAATGAGCTAAAGGCCGCTGTTGAAGCATCCTGGGCATCCATAAACCCTAAGCAATGCCACAGGCTGATTGCCTCCATGCCCCGCCGCATTGATGCAGTAATCCGTGCAAAAGGATTCCCAACCAAGTACTGAGTGCATTAATGGACATTTTCAAATGTTTGATTTTGTTTTGCTGTTATAAATCTTTTTTTTACTTGGTCTGAGGAAATATTCTAATTTTTTGAGATAGGATTTTTGAGTTTTCTTAAGCTGTAAGCCATAATCAGCAATATTAAAAGAATAAAAGGCTTGCAATATTTCAGTTGATTTGTAATGAATCCAGAATGCATGACATTTTTGTTTTTTTAATTGCATTACAGAAAATAAAGAACTTTATCACAATATTCTAATTTTCTGAGACAGTCCTGTATTTCTATCAATGTATATTGCACGTTTACTTATTATTTATCTACTATTATGTTACTTTTGGTTTAGTTTATAGGAAGTAATGATAATCATATGTATTTTTATAATATAATAATTTTATAACTATAATCTAATTTCCACCACATTAGATCTTGTTAGCTGGGTCACTTGTTGTTGCCACAGTTACCACAGCATTAAAGTGTGAGGAGCCTTGTTGATTTTCTGTCTTTAGTATATGATATTAACAGGTTTTCTACTTCCTGGCGCCCGTCAACTCTCCACTATCACCATCTATTCACATCATCATCTGTCTGACCATCGGCAAAACCAAAACAACTCCCGGCTACTGAAATATTTTCTGGTGGTTTTACTTTCTGCAGTGGCTCTTTTCTTCTCCCGGCTCTGTTAGAATTATTTTGGAGAATAATCCCTTTTCTAATTAACAACACCACTAAGCCAGGCAGTTTTTTCTTATATAAACTCCTGCATCGAATTATAATGGAAGCTACTTTAGGAAGTTATTCAGAGCATGTTTCTCTAAACCACAGATTGATTTTCAAGATCATTTCAGATCTCACTGATGGTGGAAATACATAGTTATATTTCCACCGAGCTTCTGTTGTATTTAAAAACACAAAAAGACAGAACTCCTAATCAGAAACAAAAGTATTTTTCTGTTTTAATTTGAAACAACTTTGAGCCCTTTTAAAATGATTGTTCAGGATTTTTGGAAACATTTTGCTGTGTGTAGCGCCGTAACCCCCAGATGGGGTAGGGGGGGGCTTTCTAGAACTGAAAACTTTAAAACAAAAAGCAATACTGAAGAAACAGGAGTAGATGAAAGAAATTTGGATTCATTTGACAAAAAGGTAGTACAACAGACAGATACAAATAAATCTAAGTCATACTAAGACATCTTCTGCAGCCTCACTCACTCACTGCCATTTTCCTTTATAGCCTCACCTGCCTGGAACCTACCACCTGTGCTGGTAAGTACAAGGTGAGCTAAACAGAAAGACATAGAGAAACCACACTCAAGACAAGACCAAGTTTGGACTCTGGGCGATCGCTGACCTATCAGTTCAACCTATCGGCAAAAATACAGCAGATCAATACAATAGGTTGACTAAAATGTAATCTAATGCATCAAACTTCACCCATTCTCTGTCACTTTGACTCTGCCCACACCCTCCTTTCTCACCTGTTGTCACTCTCCCTGATGGACCTGCAGATCTGACCCCATGCACATATCTAGACAACAACCATCCAACAGAGCAGCATCACAGACATAACAAAATAAACTGTCAACACTACAACACACAACTCAAAACCAGATTATATAATTGATAATAAAAACTCTAATAATAATCAAATGACCAAATGTTTTAGTATAGGGAGACAGGGCCTAGTGAAAAAGGGAGAGGAAGCAACTTTTCACACTGTGAGTTAGATGAGAAAATAGTTTCTACTCTCTTATGCTTTTACGTGTACAATTCAAGATATAATATGTTACAATTCTTCATTAAAATGTCTAAAAACGTCCTGTGTTATAAATTGTATTGACTGGTTCAATGTTCAAACCCAGAGAAATCCACAATTTTATTCAAGGTAACGGGATGTTTACTGGTTGCCTTCTAATTGCATCATATCCACTTTACCTGCGGCTTCGCCCGTCTCTCACTCCAGGGCAAACAACACATGACAAAAGAAAAACACACAGTTAACCATTCAGCTGTTTTTTCCTTCTACTGTTTCTATTGGTCACTTGTAATGGATCATTCATTTCAATTTGCTGCATAATGTGAACAAAACTTTAATACATTTCCTCATATGATTTGTGGTTGAGTCTTGTCAGTTAGATTTTCATCGGCTTTGGAGGTGAAGACATCAACTCCCATGTGTTTTTGTGCAGAGTACCTGTAAGTGTGATATGGTATGGTAATCAGTGAGCTTTATGCAAAGCTGAGCTAAGTGGCTCCAACCGGAGGCTTACATTGATTATACAGCCCTTAGAGCTGTAATCCTCTCATTTAACTTTCAGCTGTAGCACACGTGTCCTACTTAAAGATAACTTGCAAAAAATATGAAGTAACGTGATGAAAGTCACAAAATTCAGCTCAGGTGCAGTTACTATTCATCTTTTGACAGCAGGTTGTTTCTCTTTTAGAAATGTGTAAATGTTGTGTTGCAGACCACGGAACAAACTGAGGTGCATCAGCTGACATCGTGTTGTGCCTGTGTGTTTTTTTTTTTAGATCTCACATCTTACTTTTTTTCTGCCCATTAATCCCCCCCTGCCCTTTTGTAATCTCTCGCAGCCAGCCCGATTTCCTGGCTGAGGAGTGGCAGCTGTTGACATCTACAATGAAATAGATTTGACTCTGATTTGAGAGGGTTGCTTCTTTTTTAACTGTAGGTCACAAGGATGGAGCACAGCTGTCGTATGGTATAGGATCCGGGTTTGCATTTCCTCCAAAATGCCCCCCCGCCTCTGTGCTCCTGACGAACTCTCTCCCATCTAACAAGCAATCAATACCACTAATATGCCATCCCATCTGGCCTCATCCTGTCTGCAGAATGTCTTGCGCTGGGTCAATGGCTGCTCAGGTAGAGGGAGATAAGCCGGCTAAGTGAGCAGGATGAGGCACCAGATCCACACCAGGTGAGGTCGGTTACGTACCTCAGACCTGTACGATGTGGGCTGGTGGGAGGCTAATGGGAAAACCTGACGCTGTGCCCTCCTTAAACCCTCTCAGATCAGAGCACAGCTGGGATGTGAGGGCACAGACGCATGTGCTCTCTGGTAAGAATGAAAAAGACAAAACTGAATATTCAATATATGGTAACTCTACAACCGCTCTTAGACACTGATAAGAGTGTCAATTACTTTCTTCAGTTGCTGGAATTGCCAATCGCCCATTATAAACTTTCTTTTTTTCATAATTGTTCACGTTCCCTAATGGTATAACAGGAGAAGGAGCCAGGCTGGCAGCCAGTGAGCTCTTATCCAGCTCCCAATGCAGAACAAAGTATTGTCGTACACTGCTTCTCATCGTGTCACTGCAGCAGGAGTTGGTCCTGGATGACTCTCTGTAATGAAGCTTCACACCTCTGGATTTCAGAATGTGACTTATCACTGTACGCTGTTGAATTTATGAAGCATCCAGACTTTCTCCATTTGAAAAGATTCCTTGTTACTACAAAAGGATATCCTGGGTGACGGGTTCAATTAGGAGAAAAGGGATTTTTCCCTTCTATAGCAAAAGGACTCGTGCATTAGAGACTTCCGCAGGAAAACTCTAAGATTCCCTTACAACTAACAATGTTTGCCATATTGTTGTCGTACAGAACAGTCATATTTCAAGGCGGTAATATGACCTGAATACTATCATTAGGAAAAAATAATTGCCAACATGAGGCTGCGGTTGTTGCCAATGTCGCCTCACAGCAGAAAGGTTTCTGGTTCAAATCCCTAGCTTGTGTGAGTTTTTATCTTTACACTCTGACTTCCTCGCACAGTCTTAAGACATGCAGATTTGGGTACCTTTGATTAGAGACTTCAAATGTGACCATATGGGTGTAAATGTGTGAGTGAATTGTTGTTTGACTCTATTTGTGTAACCCCCCTCTCGCCCACTGTCAGCTGGGATAATCTCCAGCTCCCTTCACTGCCCTCAAAGGATAAGTGGTATAGAAAATGGATTGATCGATGGATTATTGTTGACAGCACTGTGGGAGAATTGTAACAGGAAACAAACCCGGGTCATTAGATCTCTGTAAATTCAATTGACTTCCACACCAATCCAAGGAGGCATCAATAGTAAGAACATGGGCCAGTCTGTTACAAGTGTAATTACTTTCTCCTCTGTTTGAGCTGGCAGCCTTTAAACAGGGCCGGGGCCTAAACAGTAGCCTGTACAGGACAACTACAGCTCCAGGAGCTTCACACACATTCGGCAGCAGACAACAACAACAAAGAAGGAGGTCGACCGGAGAGTCCTCAGCATCAAAGCAGTTTATCCTGGCGCACAACACTTCTGGATACAAACACACAGAAATTCAATAGTAAAAGAATTCTTTCATAAATCCAGTGACGGTCGCACATGAAATGAAATTATCAAATATAACAATATATTTTCATACTTCTTAAAGAAATAGTGTTACATTTTGGAAATATTGCCTTTTTGATTTCATAAAAGGAAAAGATTCCTACTTCTTTTATGTCTGTGCATTAACTAGGAGGCTGTTAGCATGGGTTAGCATCCTAGACTGTAGAACAATGGCAGCACGGCTCCACTTCCTCCCACTATCCAGCAATGTAGCCAAAATATGCCGGATATGAACTGCCGCCATCTTGTGAAGATGGAGCCAGGGTCTGCGTAGCCGCAGTATTGAGGTCCCACCGATACACACACTACACCAATCATTTGGCCATTTCAAATGTCTTTTCACCCCTTTTTCACAGCACCTTTACATGTGTATAATTTAGCCGCTGATATAAACAGTCTTGACCTTTACATTTGGCAGTTTGCTGGTATTATTTAAAGCGTAGAACCAGCAAAACCAGTGAAACTTCTTTTCTGTTGTGTGTGTGTCGTGTTAGCATGTATGTTAATTAAAAAGTTGTAATTTTTGAACTCATTTATTTGTTTAGGATTTGAAGGATGCAGTTTTATTTCCCTTCCTTCAATCTGCAAAATAACTACAGCTCCAAGAATGCATTCGGGGGGGGGGAAAGCAGGAAGTGACGTGTTGCCATGCTCTGTGGGCCACCACCTGAGGACAGGTTCCTTTGACCTTATATTTTTTTATTTTTTTTTGGATTTTTACTATTTCTGTTTGAACTCTATCGATGGAGGCACAGACACCTATCACCGTATTATTTCTGTCATAGCTTGACATTACTGAAGTTGCAAGGATTGTGACAAACACTGACTAATCATCAGTGCCTTAAAATCACTGAATGAACGTTGTCCCATACAGCAGCAGCTAGGCTCTGCCCAGCTGCACAGATCGGTGTCTATAATGAGGTATAGCATGAACAGTAAGTGGATGTTTCCTGAAATTACATGCATGCTGATGATATTACTGGATCCACAGAAGCGCTGTCTATATTTGTTTCTCAGATCCGTGATGACGCTTTTCTCCGTGAGCTGTCAGGGTGGTTCCCATCACTCGCGGACCTTTGTGTCCATCAGATTGACGGCTGCTTTTGATCAGAGAGGGAGATCACACCCTTCGAGGTTGGATGAACAACAAAGAACAGAGCAGATGTAAGTAATGAAGACAAGGAATGGTGGTGTCACACCAACAGATGATTGCACGGTTTAGATCATCTTCCGAAGGGTCGTTCTGTGAATCTAATGGACTTGAAAACATCGGCAGATGACAGACACAAGTGATTCTTAATTCATTTTTTTTTAAAGCAGCACAGAGATTAGCGCTGGCCCAGGAACCCAAACTATTGAATTTGTGACCTTTAAAATGACGCTGCACTTGTTTTCTTTCATCCCACTGTCTCAAACTGACAAAAGACAATAAAAAGGTTATCAGATGAGGCACAAACAAAGCCAAATACATCAGTAAATAACAAAAGTGGCCTAAGAACAGAAATAGGTTTACTTCTTTTTTTCAGTGATTAAATCAAATGTACTCCTTGCTTCTCCTATTCTTGGGACCTTGGCACAGTTTTAATATTTTACTTCTTTCCTCTTTTTCCACACACAACCTTTTATACTGTATACGACACAGCCAGCTCAGATAATGTTTGTCATTCTTGGACTTTGACACTGAACTAATAATGCGACCCTTCGGACATACGTTGTGACCCTGTGACGTCTCCTGATCCTTAGGTTGAACGAGAGGTCTAGAAAATGTTCTACAGAAAATATAATCTACGTGTAGTAAAGCAAACAAATGTTTGTAAAAAGGATGTTTGTAACTTCAGGGTATTTTAAAGTTAAACTACAAATTTCCATATTTCTAAAGTAGCCACTTGGGGTTAGGATTATCACTATATCCCCTGATAAAACAAGCAGCAGGAATTTTGTCGGAATCCTCTGCCACTGTGGCGTCATGTGACCTTTACATTTCCAGAAAAAAATCTCCCCTAGGGACTGTGCTGTTTAAATGTCACCGGTCTCAGTGTGATCAGAGGTAAAGAAAAGCAAAGTACTGGGTGGAAGTCCTCAGACCACCTGTTGCACTGTCATCATCAGCCACATTTGGATCAGAGAGAAACTAATTATTTACATCCAGGCAACTTCCTCACGGGTTATCTGAAGCTAATTAAACCCTGGATTCAAGAGAATTAACAAACTGAGCAAATACCAACTACAAAACAAGACACAGTCAACAAGTTCAATCATGAATAAAATAATTCATTGTAGCTCTTCTCACAGCAGCATCTCGAATAAAGACTGAAAGCCAAACTAGCAACGTTTTCTCACTGCTCTTAAATCTTTCATGTCCTTTTGTCTCATCTAATCTGCCGCTTGAATTTGATTCAGATGAAATGATAAATCACGTTCAAGCTTTGGAACTTGATCCCATTCCCACAAAGGTATTTTTATATGCTTATAAGGTTTCTGAGCGGCTCACGCCCGACAGTCTAAAATCACAACGTCTTGATCAAATCATGTCATTTGTTTTGTGTGTTTTGGGGTCCATTGTGTTTATATACTATATCCAAGTGAAAGTTTAATTGTCAGGTCATATAGGCAATGTTGTGTTGAAAAAATATACCAAACATGGGCTTGGTATTCATTTCATCGAGGTAAAAAGGCTAAATCAAAAGCATTAACAATAGCCAACATAGCAGGAATCCAAAGGCTAATTGATGCTCAACTCAATTGGTATAAAAAAATGGATGGAGCCATCTGTCCTATCTGACACTATAGTTCTCGCTGCTGTCAAAACACAGTCTTGTATTAGGACCTGATGAGGACTTTGAATGTAATGAGCAGTTCACTGTTCTCTCCCCACCGACCACATGTCTAACTGACAGAGCCAAGCTGGTTTTCAGATTTTCTGATGCTGTGGTTTGATCCAAGCAGAATCAAAAGGCTTTTCGTAGAAAGGATCAAATACACACGGTCAGAGTCAATACACAGATGGTATTTGACTGCAGACTGCTGAGCTCGCTGCATTAACAGCCAAGATCTATGCGCAATGAAAGGTTTCTCTGTGCGAGTGGGGTCAGTGCTCTGTTTGAAAATAACAAGCTCCACGTCATCTCCTGGGTGACTCACAACTACCCCCTCTCCTCCGACTGAGACTTGACTGAGTGACACCAATTTGTTCACGATGCGATTTGGTCATTTCATCATATTAATTGTAATGATCTTTCATTCAGTGTTCTTAGATTATAAAATACTTTACAACAGACAAATGTCATCAGAAAATACAGAGATTTTCGGTTTCCTCAATTAAAATGATTCAAATGCATTTAAACAACATTTCCAAAAACAATCTTCATAAAGATTAAATCAGTTCATCAGACTATTGGCTGTGTATAAAGGGTTAGGGGGTTAGGATGACATGACAGCTCCCCGAAAGTGAAGCCAAATCATTTTGATCGCCCTCTGCTGGCAGGCTGCAGTATAGGCCATAAACCCTTCCTCCTCCATGTTAGCAGATGGGACCCGGACCAAAACCTAAAAAGGAAAATATATCTTTAAGAGGGTTTCTATCATTTTAGTTAATTCAGTGCAAAATTTTCCAGGAAATGAGTGCATGTATCCAAATGGCTGCAAATGACATCAAAAGAGCAAGATGGCGGCACCGTATCTGGGATATTTTGGCTTCATTTTGTACAATGGAAGAAAGTGGAGGTGCGTCATCCATCTTTATTTACAGTCTATGGTTTAGACCCAATAACCTAACAAGCAGGATATTTCTGGTTATGTAAAAAATTAAGCAAATATATAAATAGTGTAAAAACGGTCATTACATTTGTGTTGTATCAGTTGTTAGTCTGTCTCTCAGTAATCTGTGGCTGAGTTAATGAAACTATAAAATATGAATAAATGTATCTGAAAAAAACTCTTTAAATCTGATCACAAATATTTTATTTTATTTTAGTTGAAAGCGCAGTTATTTCCTGAAGCATCTGAACCCTGTGGTTTCTAGCAAATATTGCTTTAAGAAGAGTAAATAACAATGCCCTTGTTCATAATAATAAAAGACAACCAGCTTGAAAGATAAGATGGAATATGAATTTAATTCCACCACCTTTTCCTGTTCAGCAGTCCTTGCCTAAAGGGTAAGCATCACTACTTGTGAATCTACTCTGTGAATCTGACAATGTCCTTGAAAGAAGTGGCAAGAAAATTGCATTATTCTCTTCCACTTTACACTTGGCTTGAAAATATCACCTTAAGTGCCCTGGGAATCTTTTTTCATTTATTATTTTCCAGGTCACGATATCATTCGCAGGTGCTCACCGGCCCAGGCATGTGTCGTTCACTGTGTTTCACCGTAACCAATGAGCTTGAATAATTGGTTTTGAGAAGAGAGAGATCATTCAAAGGAAGAAAAGATGGAAATGCACATGCACATGCCTCTTTTGAGGCAGCTGTTATATATAACATCATATCCAAATACATTCAAAAAGTTGTTCTTTTGGTTTGAAGCTTTCATAGCATCAAAACATCTCCTGACGTCTAAGCTTTGCCTCGAGGTGGAAGCGACAGTGATTTGATTTGGATCATCTGTCAAAAAGAAACTCACCCCTCTGCATCTAAAACCATTTTTATATTTGCATTTTATATCGAGTGTGGCTTTACACTAATTTTAAGCACAGATGACAAGTCTCCACATTTTCATCCTCATCCCTGGCAACCAATATAAGGTATGATATAATACATATATAAATATATATATATTATGTTAATTTCCATAACAAAGGAAGACTCTTGGATGCCCTTGCATATTTGCAAATTAAAAGCCGTCTGCAGTGATGGAAGCTTCGTCGACCCAGTTATCTAATCAAGCTGTAACCTATAAACAAGTCCTGCAGAGGAGGCTGACATCTGTCGGAGAGGAGTCACGCAGATGTTCGATGATTGGCTTTTGCGGAAAGCTCGTATTTCTAAAGCTTTGCTCGCTGCGTCATCACCACATTGTTCTTGTTCCTGAACATGGGGACAAGTCATCGCTGCGATCACACATATTACACCACAGACTTCCTGCAAAGCTCATGCTTTATTTCTGTGCTGCTGCTGCTGACAACAGTTCCCTCTTTTAACACTGGCTCTGATGGATATCTCCTGTCTGTCAGTCTGGTGTAACTCTTCAGAGAGAGCTGGTACTTTTCACTTGATTCGAGATGCAAAATTTAAGAAAAAAATTAAAGAAAAAAGAAGCAGAGGACAGCTGTATGGTATCCCTGTTGGATGATATTGATTTAGCACGGGTTATGCAATTCCTTTCGGGGCTTCCATCATTTGCTCCAGTGTTGATTCTCCTGCTAAAAATGGAGGATGTTCAGACAGTGAACAGATAAGCAATGCAGCAAAGCTCAGAGCAAATTGGATGAAATCACCTGTGAAATCCTGTGAATAAAATGTCTTCCTTTCAATCGGATCTGAGATCTGCAGACATTTATTCCTTTTTATCTGGAAACACTGCCATGGTGATCGGATCAGCTCCTATTTTGATTTGTGGCCATAAGACTTAGCATCTCAATCTTTCCTCAGATAGTTTGCAATAACATGCAATACGTGCATCCTAATTGTTTAGAATTCGAACTAATGCAAAATTCCAGATTATTTCAAAATAATCATGAGAAAGAATCATGAGAAAGAATAGGCATTCAATGAAAACAAAAGAGAAAAGCGCATAGAGGCTTGTGCAGAAATATGAAGCGTAGATAAAGGAAAGAAAAGCCTGTTGGAATGAAAAGGCTCTGACAGCATTAGATTGAAGGTTGAGATGTAACTCAACATTGTAAGGTTTACTATGAATGGTAATTCTCTTGCGGCTACATGTGGTTATCTGTATTTTTTGCAGAGAGGTCAGTGATCACAGGCGTCCTCCCATAAAAGAGAAAACTGTGGTGGAAATTCAATGTTTCGTGAATAAACAGAACGACATCTTCACATACCTTCCTATATGGGCTTATGATTTGAATTATAGCTTACGAGCAATTTGTGTTTAAAGAGGTATTTGACATTTTTCCATCAATGTTAGACCTTACTTGCAAATATAAATGATCTCCTTGGAGTTCTTTCAGCTTAATTATTGTTGGACTGTATTTATTTTAGACTGCAAATGATACGTTTGCATCTTTTGGCTTTTGCGGAAAATGTTTCGTCAGCGTTCTTCCCAATAGAAATGTGCAAACTCAAACAAAACTAGAAACCATCATTGTCTTAATTTCATGACGGGCTTTGCATGAAATTCAAACCAGGTTTTATTCTACTTTCAGAGGATTCAGGCTGCACAGCAAAACTAAAGTATTTGTAATTACTGCCAAAAGAATATTTGAGAATTGTAGCTGCCTTTCTTTGCAGGAGTGGGTCATGTTTTTTTAAAATTGTGTTCAGGGTTAGTTGTTCCAAAAGGCGCTGCATAAAAGCACATCTTAATGTCCCCATACATGATATTACAGTCTTTGATCCAGTTCAGTGAAAAAGGCAGTAAAGTGTAAAAGAGTCTGAGCTCAACAGAGATCAAATGACTACTCTCGACTAATTTATTCAAATGAAATTGGTTTGAAAGAGTAGTTCAATATTTTTGAAAGAGGGGGAAGCTCCAACTGTGCCTGTGTTCAAAGAATAAAAAAAATCTTCTCTCAGCACTTCTAAACCTCAAGTATGAACACCTGAATCTGAGCTATTAACCAAAAACAACTATTTTACAGGGAGCTAGGGAGGGTCCAACGAGAAGTAACAAAATGTCAGCAATTCCTTTAAATAGCCGAACACTGGTAGTTTACCTGGTTACGCACAAACCATTAAGGCTGTTTACTGTCTGCCCAGGTCCAATTTATCTCTTTCTACAAAGATAAAAAAAAACATTTAAAAATAACAGCAAAATTCTGCCGAATTGCATTGGCCATTATTCTGCATGAAATGAATTGGAATCCTTTCAAATATTCTTTCATATACTATATGCTAAGGTTAAACATGAAGCATAAAAACAGTGCATCAACAAAGTGAAAGTTGTTTAATCTGCAGACCGCTTTGTCTTTGGTAGAACAAATCAACTTTAAAGACTGAAGACGAGAGGAGACTTCCAGGAAGCACAAGTCGAAGTGTCAAAAGCAGGAGCCTTTGGTTTCAATTTGAAATCCCTGCTACATCACAAAAGCACAATTTTCCTTTGATTGCACCCAAAGTATTGTGTGTGTGTGTGTGTTTGAGAGAGAGTGAGGGAAGGTTTGACTCTGTTGAGGAAAAAAGAGCTGTTAGAAATTAATTGCTTTTCCCCTGGTTGTGCAGTAATTACCTTGTATTGTAGTGCGTCAGTGTACAGAGCTGTCGCTGCAGTGCACAGCAGTTATTTGCATAACTCCACTTGATCCTGCTTTAAACTTCTGTCCAAAGCAATACACCAGTACATTAATCAAGACTATGTCTCAGACATGAGCATGTGGCTTGTTATTTGAATTTGAAGTTAGTGTGCTACTGCACTCTGTAATTCTGGCCCCTACAAAGAAAAAGCTTCTTCCCAAAACTAACCCAGCAGTGGAAAACCTGAGACTAGAGCAGTGGCTTCAAAAACCAAACCTCTGAATCTATGTGAAAACCACGAACCACAGCAAGAATTCAGTGGATTGATTCACTTTTCGAAGGGGTTACTTAGACAATCCATTACAGCTCAGGCGGAAGAGTGGGTTCTCCACCTACCAGGGGGTAGGTGGAGAACCCCACTCTACACATGGTCCTTGGTTAAGATACTGAACCCCAAATCTGTATGAATGAGTGATAAATGTATGAATATATGTTTGTGAGTATGACTTGTGTAAAGTGCAAAGAGTGGTAGATGAGGCTGAAAAGAGCGCCAAATAAATACAGTCCACTTACCAAAGTCTGTGAGAAGGAGACATACACTAACGTTATACTATTGTACATGTTGTATAAAACCTGATATTGACTATATTGAAAAGTATGTGCCACAAAATATGATATTATACTGTACACATGGAAAATGATGTTGTAAAAAAGGTAAGATTGTACATATTGAAATTACACAGTACAAAATATGATGTTGTACATATTGAAATGTATGTGGTACAAAATATTACGTTGTGATGTGTCCCGAATGAGAAGACCATTCAGAGACAATAATAGCTCAAAACTTGGTGAGAGTGTAAAAGTTCAATCTTGACTTTGTGCACCGTGAAACATTCAAAACTCAAGGTCTTTTGCTTCTTGCAAAGCTTTCTTATCCATTTACTGATGCAGGCCTTGAAATACAGAGGTTCAAAAAGGGATTTGCATTCAGAATGTTGCCCAATGTTTGGCACATGGAACAAATAGAAGAAAATTGCAGGTATCTGTGATCAGGTTCAGCGTTTCCCTCAGGTAATACAGAGAACTCTAAAATGAAAGGTCCTGGTATGTAAGGCAGCTTTTACAGGGGTGCACAGCAGCTGAGCATTTTATATTTGATGACTGTAATTTTCAAAAGAACTCATCTGGCATGACAGGTGGGAGGTTTAATGACTCCTCAAATGGGTAGATGGAGCAGCACCTCGGCTCAGACCATCGGGACACATTGAATTAGTCGGGAGGCTGCTGATCGAAAAATGTTGGCATTCGCCGTTGTCTGGCATACGTCTGGAATAAATTGAGTGCAGTGAACATTAGAAAACTCTCGTGCAAATCAGTTCTCTAAGCAATGCACTGTCAGCGACATCGTTAGCCATATGTGAGACGTGCTTAGCGTTATGTTATTGCTGTTATAACGATATCAGCAGCAGCCGCACCAGTGGCATGGCCATCACACTTAGGCCTCAGTGGGGACACAGTGTTTTTCTTTCTCATATCTTGTTTATATTTGTTTTCGCCTGACTTGCATTTGTAATTTAGCTCTTTCATCTAAATGCAGGCACATGCACAAATAGTACCCACTGTGGATTGAGCTGCAGCTTGGATAAAATAAATAATCGTTGCTATCATTAATGTTGTATTATTGCTATTGTTGTTGTTCCTGGAACTGCTATCTCATAGCAAGAAAGCTCCCATTTATGCCAAGCTATTTTAATGTCAGTCTTTCAGTAATGTGAGAAGGAACTTTCCCCTCTTTGCTTTCTTTATGTGTTTGGGTGTGAGTAACCGGATATTGGCTGCTCTCTGCAGTTGATTTACACGACAATTACAGTTTATTTTCCTGAAACTAAGATTGTACAACCTTTAAAACTTGGTTTATTCTTAAGTCCACTTGTTTATTAGGTTGTTTGGTTGGTTGGTTTGTTGGCTGGTTGTTTTGTTGGCTGTTGGTTGGTTGGTTGGTTGGTTGGTTGGTTGGTTGGTTGGTTGGTTGGCTGATTGGTTGGTTGGTTGTTCGTTGTTTGGCTGGTTGGTTGGTTGATTGGTTGGTTGGTTGGTTGGTTGGTTGGTTGGTTGGTTGGTTGGTTGACTGGTTGTTTGGTTGGTTGGTTGGTTGGTTGGTTAGTAGGCTGGTTGTTTGGTTGGTTGGTTGGTTGGTTGGTTGGTTGGTTGGTTGGTTGGTTGGTTGGTAGGCTGGTTGTTTGGTTGGTTGGTTGGTTGGTTGGTTGGTTAGTAGGTTGGTTGGTTAATTCTTTGATAGTAGTTGTTCAAATTTGCAGCAGCCTATATAAAGGCGGATCCAGAATTACTGTCTCACTTTCTTTAACATTACGTTGTTTTTCTGACTTTCTGAAAGCTCCCATTTATGCCAAGCTATTTTAATGTCAGTCTTTCAGTAAGAGAAAGAACTTTCCCCTCTTTGCTTTCTTTATGTGTTTGGGTGTGAGTAACCAGATATTGGCTGCTCTCTGAAGTTGATTTACACGACAATTACAGTTTATTTTCCTGAAACTAAGATTGTACAACCTTTAAAACTTGTTTTATTCTTAAGTCCACTTGTTTATTAGGTCGTTTGGTTGGTCGGTTTGTTGGCTGTTGGTTGGTTGGTTGGCTGTTGGTAGGTTGGTTGGTTGGTTGGTTGGTTGGTTGGTTGGTTGGTTGGTTGGTTGGTTGGTTGGTTGGTTGGTTGGTTGGTTGGTTGGCTGGTAGGTCTTACTTTCTTTTACATTACGTTGTTTTTCTGACTTTTTTAACAATTTCCCAGAAAATAATTAATGGTTCTTGATAAAAAAAAAAAAAAAATACAAACCATGTCTAGGGGAGTGATATCTATTAGCGTTTGTAATTTGGTGCCACTTGACTGAATAAAAGGGGACTGTTGGGCCTTGGGTGGAAGTCTGAACTCTACCAAGAACCATTCTAGTTGCTCTTTTCATCTTCACATTCTTATGATAAAGTTAATTAATATGAACATCTAAATGTGACACACAGTTGAGCCACTATTTATTATACGTTTCTAAAGTTAAAAGGTAATTTCAAAGAAAGTAAAGAGAAAGAGAAAATCCTGTTATTAACATTTTCTATTCTGGGCTCATATTACAAATCATACGAAGAAAATGAAATGTAGTTTTTGAATAAGATGGATAGCACTCTCAAATGCTCTGCTTTAAAACTGAAAGTAAACAGACAATGTTTTCAATGATCTTCTCCTGCGGCACCTTATGATGGATTTTCTTTGGTTCTGTGAACACCATGAGCCCTTTTACCTCAAGAAACACCAGAATGTTTTGCCTTCGCACAGCAGCGGGAACCACCCTCATCTGAACCCTGACTGATGCATATCCCCTGTTGTGGAGTCAAATTGAAAATGTATTTCTGACTCAGAATTTAATTTGAATAATGAAGCCTTTGGTCCAGATTAACTGTTGTGATGTGCTAATGAACCCCACTTTGATCTAAAATAACTCAGGAAGTCGAAGCGAGCGCTGGACCCATGCATGGAATTCAAACGGTGCTGAACTGCAGAGACTCGAGTCAGGGAGCTCCTTGCAGAGCATGCGCACATGGAACAGATAGAGATACGGGTGAGAGAAAGGAAAGAACAGTGACAGTGGTGGACAATCAAAACTACATTTTCTCTTTGTCTTTAGTCTCACAGCTTCCTTCTTTTTTTTTTCTCTGTTCATCACTCAACCTGAAAATCCTCACAACCCGTCCATTGTATTTCCATTTGGCTGAAAGGCAACACAGTCACATGGGTTGATGGTAAATTTTAGCAGCTGAAATCTGTAATGTTAAAAAAAATTCTCATTACTCAACACTTTCTTATCATAATTTAATGCTATAAATAGATAAATAAATTCTGATTCTGTTTTTTGTTCTTATAAGTACTCATTTAATTTTTCTGATTTAGAAGCAACAGTCAAAAAAAATGATTGGTTGAATTTAACATGGAAACATATTTGGAATGTGAAATTCTTGTTAGTTTACTGTTAAACATGAAATATTCATCAAAGAGCAGCATTCAGTTTCATAGGTTTTATCATATATATATGAGCCCTGTGTGCTGGCTTTGCTGGAAGCAGGGTAATTTTTTTGCCCCTGTGTGTGAATGCGCATAATAAGACACATTAATGTATAGAGCTGATAGGTCAAAATTTGGTTAAACAAAAGTGTTCGGAAAATAGATTTTCCAAGATTGTAATTTAGTGGAGTAATACATTCACTTTTTCACCAATGACATTTGACACACAATCTACAGCCTCTTTAGAAATAATAGATCATTCGATATCATAAATTATACATCATGGTATTATTGACGTATTGGTCTTTACTGTTGAATGTGTGATGTTTGTTTTTAGCATGTTTTTTTATGATATGCATGATTGTAAGGTTGTTGCTAAGGCTGTTGAACAATTTGTTCAGCATTCAATGACAGCCTTTGCTGCACATGTTCGAATGTGTTTCCTCCCACACGCCTGAAGTGTGGTGGACATTCATACTGTTCTGGGTGTAAATGTGGCTGTGAGTCAGTGATTGTTTGTAGGCTGATATCTGTGACGGACTGGTGATCCAGGGTGTTTTCCCTGCATGCATCCAATGTCTACTGATATAAAAACAACAACTGAGCAAATAATTTACCGTGCGGAGAGAAAAACCAACAAATGTCATATGTCATATATATCCTCAAATCTTATAACTGGGGGAAACTAGATCAGGCCAGGGTTGGCATGAGGGTTGCAATAAAAAAATCATCCTAACACTTAATTCTTTTGAACATTATAAGAAACAAATGCAGAAATATTTTCTCTCCAGATTGTTTTTATCTTAAAATTCATCTTAGAATACTTTATTTTGAAGGATATAACACATTTTACAGCAAAAATGTTACCATGTTAAGAATGCAACAGAGAATAATTTACAGATCCTCACATCTACCACTGTTGTGGCAGTGATCTGTACAGTTAACCATCATTGTTTTAGCCTGCAACAGGTCTGTGTGTGTGTCATCTCTTTCTGTCTTTTCTTTTGTCATATCGAGACCAAAACAGGAGGCTATAAAGTAAATTCTGAGCTTCCTGGAAATACCCAAGCAGGACATAGGACCAATATAGATTCCCAAGTATAGTGAGCTTTTCTGAGTCTTCAAGCTTTACTCAGGACAAGTATAGAGAATTCTTCGGTAAGAAAGTATCAATACAAAGCTCGAGGGCAAAACCTTTGTTTATAAATCTTACGTTACTGCTCTTCTACAACCATGAGTTTCTTTAATTTCAACGAGAGAATCTTCCTTGTAATGATGTTACTTGGCTATAATGACATAATATTTATAGACTCAGTCAAAGCTCTATACTCTGTACATTTTTAACTTACTTGTTTAACTATTAATGTGCATGTAAATAGAGCCAAACTGTTTTTGACACATGATTTAACTTCATTTTTAGGTTCTGACAGTTAATGTTTGGTAGAAATGCACAGGAGTTATGGCTCTTTTGAGTTCATGGGTCCAGCGTACAGGAACCCTTGAGCCAAATGGAATCCAGCCATCATTCAACCTTTTTTGATTTACTATCTGTCAAAAGAAGAAAAAAAAGACATTTCCCATGATCCCCAGAGAGATCAAACTCCCAAAGATAATTTTCATCCCTGTCCAAACAGAACATCTTGAGTGAGGCAGATGTATTTACCACATGAATCCCCTGCGACCTTCCCTCTGGGAGGATGCACCCGGACCCCCGCTGAGGTTACATCACTGCCTCTGCTCTATAAACACCTGATGGTCGATAATTCCACCCATGGCTCCGAGTGTAAGGGCAGTTTTTCACGTCTGTTAACAAACATAATCCGAGGCTGCTGGACAGTAAATAATTCTGCTTCTGCAGCTGAGGTGCACCAATCAACTCCCCAATTATCCACAGGCCCTGGCAGACGGAACCATGCTATTTGTGTGCAGCTGGACCCTTTCATTATTTACACTTGAAATGATAATGACATCATGCGTACACAGCTGCAGTATTTTGCATCCGCACGGCACGCGGCTGAGATTGTGTGACAGAATGGATCAGTGGCAGAGGATCCTCCTGCAATATTTACTCGCAAGAGATGGAGGTTTTCTTTCTTGTGGGATTTAATAACAGGGCGGAGATGGGCAGAAAATAGAAAGAGCATTTTTGCAAGAGTGATGCGCGAGTCAGAGCCAAGGAAAGTCCATGGTCGGGATCAGTCAGGAACTCAGACACATCGCTGTGGCCCATATTTCAATTCTGCCTGTGACGCTTCTTCTGGGCTTAAACAGATTTTGTTGAGTTGGGTTTCTGTAAAGTGTCTGGTCTCTGGAGTATAGGGCGACTCCCTTTGAAGAGTCAAAGTGCCAGTAGTTTGTCAAACTGTCCACTTTGTGCAAGAAGAAGATGGGATTACTGGCAACAGGGCTTGGGAATAACAGAGTAGAAGATTTTATTTCATCTGAACAGGTTCAACAAACACAACTCTATACCAGGAAAGCACGTACACTCACAATCATGTCATGTAAACTGCTATACGATCCTACTTGGCCAAACATGTCATCAGGCAGGTCTAGAAATCACAATGACACTGAACACTAATCGCTGCTTGTCTGCTCTTGGACGCTGCTCAATTCCAACAGCGCTGAGCCAGATGTGACTGAAACGTTGACATGCAGTTCCATGAAATAGAGATCATGGCATTTTATGGGTGGTTTCCACGCATCAGGGCCTTTGGCTGAGTGGGTCGACTCACATGATGCTCTGCCCACATAATCTCCTCTTGACATACTGTTGAGTACCAACTATTTTATGGCGTTCCTGGTGTCCCTGGTTAACCTCAGAGTGGGTTAACACTGCTACCTGGCTATTGTTGGAATAATGGGGGGTATATAAATGTTTTTGTAGTTTCTAGCCTTTTGCCAAACGTTCCCATTCAGCACAGCAGCAAATGCAACACCTTTAAAGACACCCTCCCTCTATGTCTATGCACATCAACACGACATGGGCACAGCTTTAATCCCGACAGAAGACATATTCAGTGTAGCTCGTCCAGATTTTGTCCTCGTTGGGATCATTGCTGGTGTAGGCGCAGGTGCCCGTGGAGCTGCAGGCCACCATGTGGAAGCCCGTCTCCGTCAGCTTGTCAAACGCCTGCTCCAGGAAATTATACTTCAGGTAGTAGCGGGACGTGTATCTCTCCGGGGGCCGGTCCGGGTCCCGGCTCTCGTTCAGCGTGTCCCCGAACACCTCCTTGGCCAGGGAGGTCTTCCCGCACACCGTGATGCGCGCCACCCGCCGGAACTTGGCGTCGGTCTGGATGTCCCTCCCGATGGTGTAGGAGCCGCGGTATCCTATCGTGATGTAGCCCGACTTCCTGGAGTCCAGGGACGGGGAGCGCACGGCCCCGGTGATGGACATGGCGCGTAAAGTCTCCATGCCCGGCGCGGAGGAGACGCACAGCTGCGCGCCGCCCTCCTCCGTGTCGCTGTGGGTGGTCTCCTCGCTGATGGAGTTGTCCTTACTCACCCGGGGGCTGAGCCGCTTGGCCAGGTCCCGCAGCTGGAAGAAGTCCGCCTCCCTCTGCAGCCGGCTCTTCTCCGGGAAGTAGTCCGGCAGCACCAGGTTCAGGTCCCGCAGGTAGTCGAGGATGTAGCGGAACAAGAAGCCGTCCCGGTCCAGGAAGAAGCGTCCCTTGCTGTCCCTCGCCAGCTCCTTGGGAGACTTCTTGCTGAACATGTTCCACAGGAGCGAGTCCGGCACGGCGACCAGGGTTCTGTGCCGGGTGACGTACACCTGTCCGCCGACGTTCAGCTCGATGATCTCGGTGAACGGGGAGACGGAGTCCCCGCAGCCGGAGCCGGAGCACTCGGAGTCGGCCAGTGCCATGTCGCTGAGCCGCTGCACTGATGTGGGACCAGCGGAGACTCTGAGCTGCGAGCAGGCTGCGGCTTGTTTATGAAGCCTGGGCTTACTGCGTGCGTGTGTGTGCGTGTGTCTGTGTGCGTGTGCGTGTGTGTGTGCGTGTGTGTGCGTGACGTGTTGACTGTTAAGTTAATGTTTAACTGTTACGTGGCTGAGTTGTCCTGTATGAGCCTCCAACACACACACACACACACACACGCACACGCACATAGGCATCATGCATTCCCTAGACCCTAACCTTTTTTTTTTTTTATAAATCTGTTTATTGAAACATATCATATCATGTTGCATGACCTTTACAAATAGATGCATGGTTGGTTTTTTTTAAGGCAAAAGATTGATCTCAAGTGCTTATTTTGTAATGAGTAGTGATTACAGTAGAAATGTAAGAATTGAGAAAGCACAAGGGGAGAGATAGAGAGAGAGAGAGAGAGAGAGAGAGAGAGAGAGAGAGAAAGAGAGATTTTCAACCATCAAACATACAGCCACCCCTGACACAATCCTGTTCGTCTCATTTGGATGAACTTCATCAACTTTGTGTTATTTTAGTATTAGCATATGAAAGTGCGGAATTTACCTTCTGGATGTTTAGAAGATTGTGCATGTTTGTGTTACTTTATACCAATTGTGCTCCTTGGAATTATAAGAAGTAAAGCTAGTTGTTGACACATTTAACTACATTAAAACATTTACAGTTGAGGATCAAGGCAAAAGATTGATCTCAAGTGCTTATTTTGTAATGCGTAGAAATTACAGTAGAAATGTAAGAATTGAGAAAGCACAAGGTCAAGAAGTACTTTATATAAATATTATAGTAATTGTTGCATGTGCCTGTGCACTGAAGTCCAAATATGGTATCGTCAGCTTCGTTAAAGCCAAGATGGCTCTGGTCAAATTCGAAACACTCGCCTTCAAAACGTCAGCTCACAAACCATTTGGGCCACCACTGAAGTTCACGTAAACAGAGAAGTTAAAAAAGTTAACTAGATAGTAACCGATACCTGATTTAACCTGTTAAAGCAATGGAAAAATAATTATTCTCTGAAATGAAGAAAGAATTTAATAAATTAATGAATAATGCGTTGAAATGACTGGATTGGATAAAAGAAATACGAAAGTAACTGAAGTTGCTGCTGATTTAAGACGTAATTGATGAATGGTTGAAATGTCCATCCTCTGCCATTATGTGTTGTTATAATGTACTTATAGTTCATTTTAATACGAAATATTATAATAATAATAAACTGTTGCATCATGTTGCATGACCTTTACAAATAGATGCATGTTTGGTTTTTTTTACCAAATAAACAAAACATACAAACAAACAAACCAACAAGTAGAAAACATACATAACATTATCCCACCCCCCACCCCAGTTGGTCTTCCCTTTTCAAACAGAATATCTCATCAACACCTTACATTTGTGATGTAAGAGCATAGCTGGACAAAAACAAAAAAAACAAAAAAAAACAGAACACAACAAAACAAAACAGCATAACATAATATGTTGTTCACCCCTACACCGTAGGAGTTGTAGCTACATTGTCAAAATATGAGATAAGAGGTTGCCATGTAGTATAGAATTTCTCAGTTGAACCTCGGAGTGAAAATTAGATTTTTTCAAATTTAAGGAATGACATTAGTTCAGTTTGCCAGGATTGTTCTGCCGGGGGTTTAGGCAGCTTCCAGTGTAGAAGGATACGCCTGCGGGCAATCAGAGAGGCGAATGCTAAGACATTTAATGTCTGCTTACTGAATTCTGAATAATTTGAGGGGACTTGAAAAATAGCAATGAGCGGGCAGGGAGTGATAGCTACACCTAGAACCTCCGACATGATTTTGAAAAAACTCTTCCAGAACCCTGTTAGCTTCGAGCATGACCAGAAAGTATGGGCTAAGTCAGCTGGGACAAAGGCACATCTATTGCAAGCTTCACTACTGCCAGGAAAAATCTTAGACCCTAACCTTAACCCTCACAACCAACTCCCTAAAGCTGAACCTGATTCAAATAATCATTACAATTTTATATCTCTTATTCGAAATAAATCACAATTTGTCTTATCGGGCTTAACAAGGTGCGACGTCCTCTGTTCTTAACCCTCAACAGGAGTAAAGCTACCAATTAACCCTATTAACAATAGGGAACTGCAGAGAGAGCCACATGTGAGGGATCCCTCTCCCAGGGTGGACGTGTAATTGAACACGTCAACTAAATAACAGGCTTTATAACATTGATTAGAAAAAAACAGTTTGTAACATAATGAAAAAGTGTGTCACTGTTTAAAGTATTTGTAAATAAGAGAGCAGTCTTGCTGTAATCATAGTCCACGATCAGCCGCCACCACGATCGTGGACTATGATTACACCACCACTTTAACTCTCAACTTAACCCTTAAACCAAGTCTTAACCCTCAAACAGCCCTTTGAGTTTGTGAGGACCAGACAAAATGTCCTCACAATGTCACAATGTCCTTACAATGATGGTATTGAACCCAAATTGTCCCTCATAGTCAGAACTATGGATACACACACTTTACTAAGCAATGTCCCTTTAAGCTGCTACAGCTGTCAAGTTGTATAGTTCAATTTGTTAAGATGACGGCAGCAAATTAATAACTAAACCTAATTTTAACCCTAACTGTAACAATCAAATGCTTAAACCTCACCTAAACTATAACCTGAGCATAAACCGTATTCTAATGCTAACCCTAAAAGCAAGTTTTAACCCTCAAACAGGCTTTTAACAAAGTGAGGACCGGACAAAATGTCCTCACTTTCCCTTTATGTCCTCACTCTAAATTCTATGGGCAGAATGGCCCTCACAATATAAGTACAAATACACACATGCACATACACAAACACACACTCACAGAGAGGTAGCATCAGTTTCTTCCAGCATCACAAACACCCCCATTTGATTACCTGTAATTTTATTTCATCTTGGCCTTTTCAGTATAGATATAAATCCAGCCTGCTCTTAGGTCTTTACATTATTTACTGAAACAAATCATTTACGAGAGGATTTACCTTTTTCTTCAAATCCCACAGGGACACACACGATCACAAATCATGCAGCTGGTTACAGTTATTCAGCTTTGAGCAGTGGAATGAAAATATGGAAAGAGTGACACCCATTGCAGCTCTGAGGGAAATGCAGCCTGCTTCTTACACATCACAAACACAGACACACACACAAACAGAAAGTGTGTGAGAGAGAGAGAGAGAGAGAGAGAGAGAGAGAGAGAGAGAGAGAGAGAGAGAGAGAGAGAGAGAGAGAGAGAGAGAGAGAGAGAGAGAGAGAGAGAGAGAGAGAGAGAGAGAGAGAGAGAGAGAGAGAGAGAGAGAGAGATTTTCAACCATCAAACATACAAGCCATCCCTGACAAAATCCTGTTCGTCTCATTTGGATGAACTTCAACATCAACTTTGTGTTATTTAAGTATTAGCATATGAAAGTGCGGAATTTACCTTCGGGATGTTTACAAGATTGTGCATGTTTGTGTAACTTTATACCAATTGTGCTCCTTGGAATTATAAGAAGTAAAGCTAGTTGTGAACACATTTAACTACATTAATAAATTTACAGTTGAGGATCAAGGCAAAAGATTGATCTCAAGTGCTTATTTTGTAATGAGTAGAAATTACAGAAGAAATGTAAGAATTGAGAAAGCACAAGGTAAATAAGTACTTTATATAAATATGCACTAAACCTGTCTCCTTGCACTGTGTACCCTGTACAACACTCCGCTCCATATACACTTACTTCACATCATATGTGATATGTGTTCATATAAACCATATTGATATTATATATCACTTTATACAAAAAAATTGTCTTTTGCACACTCTGTCTACATATTCTTACACTCATAGTATATTATATTACCTATTGTATAGTCAAATACTTATATTCATACCTCTACTATATATCATATATTATATCATACTCTCTGTATATTCTTTGTAAACATAAGTCTATATACACATATTTATACATGTGTACATGTTATAATTACTATTATTATATCACTATTACTATTATTATTATATATACTGTTGCTGCCATTATTACTATATACTGCTTTTATATTGGTATAATTACTATCATATATAAATGTATATTATGTTATATTATACACTATATATACTGTAATATTCTTATATACTGTCTAACAATAACATTACCATCATATCATCAGTACTATTAACATCATCCTGCCACTGCACTTTATCTGCCTATTTTATTTTATTTTATCTTGTGCTTCTGTTTTTTATTCTTTCTACCTCAATATTTTTTATTTTATTCTATTGTATTGTATTTTATTGTATTCAAATATACCGGCTGCTATGACAACTTAATTTCCCTTCGGGGATGAATAAAGTACTCTATCTATCTATCTATTACAGTAATTGTTGCATGTGCCTGTGCACTGAAGACCAAATATGGTATTGTCTGCTTCGTTAAAGCCAAGATGGCTCTGGTCAAATTCGAAACTCTCGCCTTCAAAATGTCAGCTCACAAACCATTTGGGCCACCACTGAAGTTCACGTAAACAGAGATGTAAAAAAAGTTAACTAGCTAGTAACCGATACCTGATTTAACCTGTTAAACAATGGAAAAATAATTATTCTCTGAAATGAAGAAAGAATTGAATAAAGTAATGAATAATGCGTTGAAATGCTTGGATTGGATAAAAGAAATACGAAAGTAACTGAAGTTGCTGCTGATTTAAGACGTAATTGATGAATGGTTGAAATGTCCATCTTCTGCCATTATGTGTTGTTATAATGTACTTATAGTTCATTTCAATACGAAATATTATAATAATAATAAACTGTTTGTAAAGTACTTTTCATACAAGAAACATATAAGAATAAAAATATGTGAAAATGTAATTAATTTAAAAGAACAGATTTTAAGTAACATTCAATAGAAAATTTGAAAAAATGCATAAAAACAGTAAAGAAAGAAAGTGATAAAATCATAACTGGCAAGTGCAAAATCTATGCTTTTATGTTTTCTTTTAAAGACATTTACTGGATTAGCCGTCTGATATCTAGCGGCAGTAATTTTTTTGTTATTATTCTTTTAAATGTAACTTTTACATGTTGCTTAAAATCTGTTATCTTAAATGACATACATTTTCACATCTTTTTATTTTATAAACATGAATCTAAAATCCTCAGATTTTCTTTATTCTGTTGTTGGTAAGTTACCTCTTACTATTAACTTTTAGTGTCAGATAATATATGTATATATAATAAAAGGAGGATATTTTGATACCGAAAGATTGTTTCAGTGAAGAGACAGTCATCGCAAATGTTGTGTAACATGAAGAGGTCTTGTGATGACCAGTGTGGGATTTGCTGAAAACTTGTGTAAATACCCTTTTCAGAACTTCCCATTGCAGAAAACTGAAATCCCAAAGTCTCTCGGAGCGAAACAGGATGTGAAAGGTGGCTTAGTTCCTGTCAGGGTTTTTTGTACGATCTGATGTTTTAAACACTTGAACACTCTGAAGTTAAATGTAGATTACATAATCAGACATTTAAAATCTAAACCGGATTTTCCAATACATTGTCTATACCAAGCGGTCAAAAGAAAAGAAAAAAGAAACAAAGAATCAGAGGTGATGACCTGTCATTGTGAAACTTCTCACTTCTCATCGTGGATGTTTGTACACAGTTTGGAAAGTTGGTAGTCCTGCCCTCAGACCGAGTCATGGTATATAAAAGGCATCTGTACATCCAAAATCTGGTACTTGAGGAGATTGTGGAGCTGCCACAATGCTACGCAAGGTATCACACATTTGTCTTTTCTTCTGATACAGATTGTCTCATAGTGTTCCGACATGTTTTAGACAAATACAAGCATCATATTTGAGTTTCTTAGTCTCTGAATTGCAGTTTGGTCTGTGTGAGTTTTTGGACTGACTGGCCCTGCTTCACCTCACCAGGGTATTACAGAGAGCTTTGGAGCTGCCGTCCATTCACTCAGCACCGCCCAGCTGACAGATGGAGTGATTACCAGGAGCAAAAGGATGATTCTGGACACCCTGGGTGTTGGGTTATTAGGAACCAGGACAGCTGTCTTCAACAAGGCTCTCACGCACAGCCAGGTACAGTGAACTGTTTGATTAGTAGAAAATAGAAGTTAGCGACCACAGTTAAATGATTTCTTGGGGCTGGAACGTAGAGTCACACTTAAAACTGCTGGCAGAGGGTAAATAAGATTGATAAGTAAGATTGTTATTCATGTCGGCATTAAAGACATCAGCAAAAATCAATATTGATTCGGTGTGTACATATGCAAAGACACTGTTGGACAGCATTCATCCCACGATGGTTGGAGCCGTCCGTTTAGACAGTCAACACCATGACGGTCCAGAGTTGAGACCAGGAGGCAGAGTTGCAGTCTTACATGCTTCTCTGTGTTTCTATTGGAGCCGTCACCCCCACGGTATCCTATAGAAACTGTGTCTGCCCCCCCCCCCGACCACCTGATTTAATGAAACCAAAAGTAAACAGAAAGGTAATACATTCAAACCTAATAAAAGTTATTTATCAAGAGTCATTTAAATCTTCATAATATCATTCGAGGGCCATACTAAATTGCTGTTTATTATGAATCGATCCCAATTCACGAGGTCTCGATTTGATTTGATTCAATATCTGTTCAGTTGAGGATACTTCATTGTAAAATATACGAATTTTGCTTGGACCTGTACAACTGTGAAAGGAAACCTCTAACTTGGTGCGTTGTTAACAATATGAAAGCAGGCCAGTCACAATAACAACTTTTATTGGACGATAAATTGTCCCAGTAACCATTTCATACAACTGATATGACAATTTTACAGCATAATCCCTCACCCTTTCAAAGAGCATTCAAACTAAATTCTTAAGAGTATTCAGTCTGACATTTGAATTGCATTAAAATATTCTTGATGAATAAGGATATTTAAATATAAATTAAACCTTTCTTTTACATGTTTTCTTCACTCGTCTTATTACACTTTTATCCATGGATGACAATTCATCACCTCTGCCAAGAGGGTTATGTTTTTTGTTGTTTTGTTTGTAAGCAAGATTTCACAAAAACAACTTTGTGGAGGGATGTGGTACTCGTTACATTTTCAGAAAGCCAATCCATGAACTTTTTTTCACTTTCTTTAATATTTAGGGATGGGACAACCTTTTAGCTATTTTACCCAGGAATACATTTGAGGAATTTGTTGAAAGAAAAAAAATATCTAAATTTGGTGCAGCGTGATTGCTTTAAGGAGACATTCAGGTCTTGGGAGAGTTGTGCTCTCTACTGAGGTTCATTCTTGATTCGCTATCTGCCCAGAATTGATTCCTGAAGTTGGTACACTTGTTTTTTCACATCCCTTTTTAATTGCACACTTCCTCAAATTAATTTGTGTGATTGCAGTCATTCATGTCTGAAGAGAGGAGCAGCGTCTGGGGTAAATCCAACATAACTCTGCCTCCCCACTATGCTGCATTTGTCAATGGTATCGCTGTAAGTTTTGTTCAAATGAAAGCATCATGATATACAGACAACAAAGATGTGGTGGGGTGCTGTTTTGACCTGATTAGTGTGACCACAGGTTCACTCCATGGACTTTGACGACACATGGCACCCTGCTACTCATCCCTCGGGAGCCGTGCTGCCTGCGTTGCTGGCCCTGGTGGAGACCCTGCCCTGCCGGACCTCCGGCCTCGAGCTGCTGTTGGCATTCAACGTTGGCATCGAGGTGCAGGGCCGACTCATGAGGTTCTCCAGAGAGGCGCACAACATCCCTGAAAGGTGACATAAAGACCAACACCTACCTCAGGTGGTGTCAAAAATGCAATATTTCAATGTCCCCCAGTAGATGGTGGATTGAACCACATTTTTTGTAGGATATGCACCCTCACTCATAGATGTCAGTTCCTCAAACATGCCTGATTTTTATCACCAAGATCGGTGAATTATTCTCTGAGAACTCAAGAAAGATGCTCTATTTTGCAATATTACAGAAATTGAGAATAAAAATCCTGCACCCCTAATCTGGATGAGCACCAATATTTAATGTTAACTTCCCAAGGTCATGCCCCACCATTCCACAACATGTCATGGGAACTGGTTAAGTGGTTGTTGCATAATCCTGCTGACTAACTAAACAAAAACCACAGATGGCATAAGTCATTATTCAATAAATAACCAAACCCCCAAAAACCACTGTCTACAACTTATTCTACCCAGCCTCAATCAAAGCCTCAGCTGCTATAATAAACTTGGATATATCCTCATAGTTTGCTCATCTTTCTCTCCCAGATTCCACCCCCCCAGTGTTGTTGGGGTGATGGGCAGTGCTGCAGCCTCAGCCAAGCTCCTGGGTCTGTCCCCTGCACAGTGCACTCACGCTCTGGCCATCGCGGCCTCCTCTGCCGGGGCGCCCCTGGCCAACGCTGCCACGCAGACCAAACCCCTCCACATAGGGAACGCAGCTCGCAGAGGCCTGGAGGCCGCTCAGCTGGCCCAGCTTGGACTGGAGGGGAATCCTGCCATCCTGGATCTGGACCGCGGGTTTGGGGTTTACTACAAAGACTACAGTCCCTCAGCGATGCCAGATTCTTCTTCCAGTAGCTTCAAATGGATTCTGGAAGATCAGGACGTGGCCTTCAAGCGCATTCCCGCTCACTTGGGGATGCACTGGGTGGTGGATGCAGCTCTGGCAGCCCGAGGGAAGCTTGTGAGAGCAGACAGGCACTTTGACCTCAGGCAGATCCGGCACATCACACTGCGAGTTCCTCCGTCCAAGTACATCGACTGCTCCTCACCAGCCACGGAGCACCAGGCCAGGCACTCGTTTCAGTTCAACGCCTGCTCCGCCCTGCTGGATAACCAAGTGACGGTTGCCTCCTTCAGCGAGGCTCAAATCAGCCGAACCGCTCTGAAGGAGCTCCTGTCCAGGGTGAGGGTGGAGACGCCTGAGGACAACCGGCCCAGCTTTGACGAGATGTACTGCGAGGTGGAGCTAGAAACAGTCGAGGGGCAGAGTTACACAGCCAGGTGCGATACCTTCTACGGCCACTGGAGGAAGCCACTGAGTCAAAAGGACCTGGTGGATAAGTTTAGAGTGAATGCTTCGTCGGTGTTGTGCACGAAGGGAGTGGAGGGGTTGATCGATGTGATCGGAAACATTGAGCAAGTGAGTGAATGTATGATCCTGGGGTCATATCTGAGGATGACAAGTAGTCCACACGAGCAGTTATACAGCGTAAGGTACATGTGATTGTACTGTATCTAAATTTTGAATAATCCTCGTAATATTTGAAATTCACATATCCTTGTAATTTAAAATCCTTGTAAAAATGTCTGATAAATGTTTTTAACTTGACATGTTTACGTGCACTAAATGTTTTTTCTTCTGTGGTGGAGGACTCTGAAATAAAATCAACTGAAAATGTTGACTTTTTCATTTTATTGCATTTTCTGTACAACACTCTTCCTGCTATTGATTTGCAAATATGTGATTAATACTACTGCTGCTTCAGAATAGAATCCAGTTACACAGAGTTAACAGATCTTTGTCATAGTTATAGATAATCCTGGATGATGTGCACATTTTTTCTACAAACGAGTATCTGGAAGTGCTTCTAATCGAGAGGATGCTTAAGCTTCTTAAAGATCAGCTCAGCAGGCAACCACCTCTTCTTCTTCTAAACTCTCCTTTGAGTTCCAGTCAAGTCAAGCCAGTTTGAGCACGTCCCGCACCATCGACCCGATCCCGTCGAAGATCTCGTGGATGGGAGCGTTGCACATGAAGGCGCAGGTGGTGACCAGCTTGTTCTTCTCGTCCACGTGACTCTCGCCCACGCTCTTGCTCACGTGTTTGCAGCCCAGCTGGTTGATGGCCTCTGCTGTGCCTGTTGTGTCTGGGTACCTGGCGTGAAGAGAGCAGGACCAAATAGTGTTCAGTTACAAAAACTAAGATCTTTGTTGGTTTAAAGAAATGCTTCAGTGAGGCTTTCTCATCTTTAGTTTATCCGAAAATCAACCATCTGGGAATATAGCAACATAACTAAGAAAGCTGTGAGTCTTCAGATTATCAGATAGGACGAGAACAAGTCAAAATATCTGAGAAGTAAAAATCTAAGTTTAACACAGCAAAGATGGACGACTTGACTTCCTCCCAAAAAGTAATCACATCATCGCCCCCTGGTGGCTGGCTGCAGTACAGGCCTTAAACCCTGCCTCCTCCATGTTAGTGGATCACGTGGATGTGGATTAAGTAAAGTAAATGTTTCTCAAAGATGGTTTCTGTCATTTTAGATAGAGCTTTTTTTTGTTGAAAGTTTGGTTGTAAATAGATTGATGATAATATAAAAATGGGTCATAACATCATGAGGGACAGCTGAGACTGACTCGTGATTGGTTGGTTGGCAGCACCGGACCCAAACACTGTGGCTGGATCCCTGATCGCTCTGAACTCAGAAGATCAGGTTTGGTCAGACTCACTTGTCGTCTTTCTCCACACCGACGGTGACCTCACAGCCGGGCAGCACCTTGGCAGCCAGGACAGGCGCGATGCAGCAGAGTCCGATGGGTTTGCCCTCGCCGTGGAACGCCTGCAGCGCCGCCTGGACCTCGTCGTTGACGGAGCAGTCCTTCCCCTGCACCGCCCAGGTACACAGGTTCTTCGCTGCCCCAAAACCACCTGACAAACATCAAAACAGAAGAGGTGAGAATATTCAATACAATCACAGTATAGACAGGAGTGAATTTAGACTGGAAAAGAAATCATATTGCTCGGCCACACCAGGGAAGATAATGGCGTCGTGGTCTTTGACGCTTAGTTTGGCCAGGTCCTGGATGTCTCCCCGAGCCAGGCGTGCGCTCTCCACCAACACGTTCCTCTTCTCCTGGGATGGTTCGCCCTTCAGATGATCCACCACGTGCATCTGCTCAATGTTGGGGGCAAACATCTTCACCTGCAGGAGAAAAAAGACAAAGGTCTAGACTCTCATGTCATCACCAGAAATACATAAACACATAACTCCAAACATGTCCTTCCACCAAATCTGGATTATTATGATGATCTGCACCAAATTTTACAAAAAGTTCTAAAACCCATAAATTTGTTATATCAAGTTGAACATTGTGATAAAAAATATCTGAGTCTGCTCCTTTAACCATATCCACACCAAAATGTAAGGTTTTCTTCCATCACTCCAGTCAGTTTGGTAGAAAGCAGTTCACTACATTTTGTGTAACCCTAATGATAAATAAACATTTTATGGCCATTATGGTCAAGACGAATGTTCACAGGGAGGCATCGTTTTACAACAGACTTAAAAAGGTTCAGTGTGTAAGATTTAGGGGAAAAGATTTATTGGCAGAAATCATTCCAGTGATGTTCTCAATAGTGTGTTTTATCTAAATTGTACAAATTGTTGTTTTCTTTACCCTAGAATAGACCCTTTATATTTAAGTACTTCATATTTACATCGGGAGCGGGTCCTCTCTACGGAGGCCGCCATGTTTTTCAAAGTGGAGAAACTAAAGACCTTGAGTTTTTGTGACAACTGAAGGCTTCTCTTTCATTGCAACATGCAACTATCACCACTAGATGTCACTAAACTCTTCAAACTGAACCTTTAACTACAAGTGAACCTTTACAAGTGTTTACAGCGATGCACAATGGGTTTGTGTGTGTGACAAAAGTCTGTTGATGTTTTGTGTCTTTAAACGATGTAGATGTAATGTGTTTGCTGTAGGGTTCATATTATGTTCTACTGTAGCTGTGCGTTCCACTGGGTCTAACTTCAGTTACTCTGCAGCTTCAGGCCTCTCTGACCTGAAGCTTACACCTGCAGCGTGTTTCTCCAGCTTTAAATCACACACATGCAACAAGTCAAACAACAACAACAACCACAACAACAGGAAACAACAAAACTATGCAGTAGGTTGCATTGAATCAAAGTACAGATAATCTGCTTGTAGAGGGGGTCACACACTCTGTCAGCTCCACACACGCACACACACTCAGCTCCACACGCACACACACTCAGCTCCACACTCAGCTCCACACAGACACACACGCACATACTTACAGTGGCTCCTCCTCTGCTCAGGTGAACCAGAATAGCGGAGGCTTCGTGGATCTCGCTCCCGTCGTAGACGCCACATCCCGCCAGCACCACGGCCACTCGCTTCGCCATGTGTGCGGAGTAATACGCGTGAGAGACGGAGTGAACCGGGCTGAGGGTCCGCAGGTGACGAGCACTGAGCCGCAGCACAGAAAACAGCATGGCGGAGGGACACGGAGAGGACGCCCCCTATCTGCCTCCTTCTTCTTCTGCTGCAGCTTAAACATGTGCACACAGGCGTCTGCGGTGCTGTAGCGCCACGCCGTGGTGTAAAGGTTAGACCGCACAAGCCAAAATAAAATGTAATTAAATTAAAAACTGTTTAAGCAAAATCAAGCCAATTTAACACAATATGACAAAAAGTGCAACTATACTACTTCTTACCAGACAGTTCATATTCTGCACTTCTCTTCAGAAAACTATTATTTGCCGTGATGTACATTTTATATCAAATTAAAAATATATATTTAAGAGATGAAGCCTGTTTTATTTCGTATTCATTTATTTCCCTGTTAGTTTCTTTGCATTTTCACATTTTAGTTTCTTCCGGGACTCGTGTCACGTGATGTCCTGTAATCAACAAAAGCACGTGAACGCTGATGCGGAAGTGAGGGAGAAGTGTCATGGGAAGAGAGTCGGTTGTGTCTGTAGTGAACATGTCGGGGTCGGTTGTGTGTTTGTTGAACCTGCTGCTGTTTCTTCACGTCGGGGCTGAGCTCAGGGACCATGTCCGGCAGCGGTGGCCGGTTCCCTACAGGTACCAGCTCTCCTCCATTACTACATGTTCCTCTGTGTGTGGCGAGAAGTCATGTGACTGCTGGTTCAGAACTGCTCTGGAGACTGAGGATCTTGTTCTTGGAAACTTACTCGATTTATTTTACTGTCCGCGTCAGCAACTCGGTGTAAATCGGCGTCACTTTCATCACTGCCCAATTTTACGTGTTTTACGTTTATTTAAGCTGTTTACCAGACATTTTGATCTGTGTTGTCGAGTAGTAGATATTCAACTGAGTTCAATCTTAACTTATCTACAAACTAAATTAAAGTTATTCAAACTAAAAAAGTTTTTTCTGCAACAAGAGTACCACAGAGGCCATTTGTAATGTTTAGGATGTACTTTCTATAATTATTCTGAAGTTTTACTTATGGAAGAAACAATCAATCATTTAATTCAACTAGTCTGATCTTGTTTAACTTTTTCCACAACAAGAATACTAACGGGGACATTTGTAATACTTTTCTATGGTTTTTAATGAGATATTGTATACTGATTAACACGTTGTCATTATTGAACAAAAAACAAAAATCACGTGACACAATCGTAGAAATTTCATTTGTCATTTTTATTAAATGTGACTCCAGTCCATGATGTGGAGCACAAATACATACAAAAAACAAACAATGGCTGAACAAATGGTACCTAAACAAAGTTCTTTAAAAAGCTGGTGTTCAAATAATGTTGTCTGATTTGTAATAAAAGGAAAAAAATATAAAATAACTGATCAGTCTACTCATCAGGCAAAATGTGGAGTCAAGCTCCAGCTGTCGCCAAAACAAAATCCATTTGATGTATAGACTTTTAATTCAGTTTATTTCAATTCATAAGATAGTACACTTAGTTGTCAGTTTGTTCGGTACATGAGGCAACACCACCAATTCATGTGAACTCTGGGGATTTATCCATTAAATATTTAGAAAGACAGTTTCAGGATTATTGTAAACTAGATTAAATGTTGTTATTGTTATCATAAGGAAACACCTCATGAAAAGAAAAGCCTCTGTATTGGTATAAAACCTGTGGTGTGGCTCATTCCTTATGTCCTCCCCAGACGGTTTGACCGCCGGCCTGCTGCCGACTCCTACTGTGAAGCTCTCTTCCCGTTCTGTCCCACCGGAGACAGCGATGGACGGATTCCCTCCATGAGCGACACTGACGTGATCTCAGTGTACAGACTGCAAACACCTGTGTGGGAATTCAAGTACGGAGATCTGCTGGGGAAGCTTGTAAGTACCTCGATCCTCTTGTGGTCAGACAAGCTGCTGAAAATCATTTCTCTTAAATGACAATCAATATTTCTGCAAATATTATTTTTCTAACACAAACTACAAGAAATACCCTAAATAAACACATCCTGGAAACATCTGTGCAGAAAGAAAGCGCAAAAAACAGAAATGTGCGACTATATTTACAACTGTACACACTTCCTCCTTACATAGAGCCAGTATGTTTCTGATTGGTCCACAGCATATCATGCATGATGCCATCGGGTTCAGCAGCAAAGAGACGGGGGACAACTACACCATGGAGTGGTATGAGCTGTTTCAGCTGGGAAACTGCAGCTTCCCTCACCTGCGACCCGACGTGTTCGCACCTTTCTGGTGCAACCAGGGAGCCGCCTGCTTCTACGGCGGGATCGACGACACACACTGGTCACAGAATGGCACATTGGAGAAGTTAGGAGAAGTAACTGGTGAGGAAATATGAATACGAGTGGATTTGTTTTTGATTCGATTTACGTATGAATCCACAGCTGAAAGTGGTCCCGAAAAAGTGCATAATTTTGTTTTATTTGAGATTAATTTGTTAAAAAACCCCCAGCTGTTGGAGAAATCACTCTCTAGCCTTTTGAAGAATTGAAACCGAAAGAAGGACTATCAATGTAGCATTACAAGCTGAAAATACATCTGACCACTACATGCCGCTACATCAGTCCACTTAAATCCGGTCATTGAACGGAAGTTTAACTGTGGACGGCGATAATAATATTACAAAATATTTCTTTATATTCAAATTATGTTTTTATACTTGAATGATCCCTTTGTCTCAGTACTGCCCCCTGTGGAATATGCTAAATTATCCACAGATCGAGTCTCAATCACTTCATTGTTTGTTTAGCATTTCAGATTATTTAATTTTTTTACTTTTTGGAGACACAATAGCTCAGTTGTCTAATAGCAAGAAGGTTCTAGATTTGATTTTTCTTTGGCATTAAGATGCCCACTTCTCCCAATTGCATTCTGGGAACAGCTACAAGACCTTTCATGATCCGGAAATAAGCAAGTTCAATAGCAAATCGATAGATAAATGGATAATTAGACTTTCAAATGCGAATTCTGGTTCCTTGGTGGTTATACTGACAAAATTTCTCTGGAATCCAGTATTGTGAGTTGTTTAAAATTATAAATTATTAACATACACAAAGTTTTTATTTGTGATTCCTGCTCAATACCTACTGTTTACTAGTTTTCCTTTCTCTCTCCAGGGGGCCAGTTCAATGACATGGCTCAGTGGGTCCAAGATGACAACGAGACCGGGATCTATTACGAGACGTGGACAGTCCGCTCTGACCCTGGACCAAATGCCACCGTGTGGTTCGAGTCTTACGACTGCTCCCAGTTTGTCCACCGCACGTACAGGAAACTCTCTGAGCTTGGAGCCAAACTCTCCAGTCGGTCACAAACCAACTACACCAAGATCTACCTGTACAGCGGAGAGCCCAGTTACCTTGGCAACGACAGCGCCATATTCAGTCAGCCCGCTCTGAAGAACCTGGCAACGGACATCCGTAAATTTTACCACAGGTTCCAGCCGCACCAGTCGTTTATAGACTTCGCCATCAGTCTACTGGAGGCATATAAGAAGGTTGTGCTGGACAAGAGCTTTTACCTTTACTACAACTTTGAGTACTGGCATCTGCCAATGAAACCTCCTTATGTGCAGATTACATATGAAGAGGTGCCTTTGCCTTAACCTACGAATGAATCAGTCTATTAACTGATCATCTGAAGTATTAGGAATAAATAAAAAGCTGAGAAACGGCACATCTTCACATTTGAGAAGCAGAAACCAGTAAATGTCGTTTTAGTTTTTTTGATAGTATTTAAATGATGGATTATTTAAATAATTGTCAACGCTCAAAGTAACATTTTTGATGATTAATGATGTTCATCAGCTGATTTTGCTCAGTTTAAAGTGCCTTCTGCAGTTTTCTTGTTAAGACATATATTCAGTATTTCTCAACGAAATGCAATGTATGTATCCTCGAGGCTTGTTTACTGCCATTTCTTCTTCATAAATCATTTGCAGACCTCATGTTTTGAATGTTTCACACTGTGCCTTCTTCCACACGTTTGTTTGCTGCTGACCCTTCACTTCAATCATCGGTGAAAACGTAATTATTTCTGCACTGTTGTCCAGGAGCTTGAACGCTTTCCTAACTCGCTGCTTAAATACTTTAAATATGTACAGGAAGAAACTCATTTTGACAAGAGGTTTGTAAAAATGGAGAAAAACTATTTCCATATATAGAAAAAGTGCCTGTTATGTACAGAGTGTAATAAATATCACGCTAATCAATCTCTCAGGTGGGACTAAGTCAAAGCTGAGCACATTTCCCAGCAGAGACTCTGAGATGTTTGATAATTATAGACAACTATTGTAGAGTATATGAGGATGTTCACCAACAAAACAAGGACCGTTTCACACATTTAATTTTCTGGTTTTACGGAGAAATAAAACCCTGCAATTATTTTAAATGAACAAGGATTTGTCATATGGTAATCAGGTCCAGTTTTTCATATAAACTTTTTTTTTACTTATTTACACTTGCATTTTATGTAGCATGATATTTTTATTTAATCAAGCTAATTATGTGCACTATGATGTACTTCAGTGTTTGGAAAAGAATGAAATAACAGCTGCAGAGTACATTTAGAAATGTAATTACCGGTATAAGATCACATATCCCAAAAAAATTGTCATTTCAAGACAGGTGACCAGAAAAGCAAAGTGAACAAAACATTTGCCAAACAGAAGCAACACTGAAGGACAGCATTATCAACACCAGTTTATTTATTCCTTACGGGAGGAATTGCAGAACAACTGAGGTGAAAATAACTATTACTGTGAACAGGCGTCTTTATGAAAGAGAAACGAGAAGCGCTATTAAGACACAACCTTAGTTCGAAGCTGCTGCATTAATTATTGTTAAATGCACTGCATAAATTAATAAAAATAATCCGGCGATATGTTACTGTACCGTAAAGATACTAAAGTACACAAGCATAGACAATCAGCACAGGAATCTACTTCAGTGACCAGACACCCATACAATAATAAATGTTAGCAATCCTACAACTTAAGTGTCTCAGTTTGTAGTTTGTGTTACAGTTTAGCTTCATTAAGTGTCTACATGAGAATGATTAATACAAAGGAATGCAGTCTGGCAGAAGCTGTAAAAACCAAAAATCTGGGTTTTTACATAAATCCAAATGGCATACTGCGACGTCCAAAAGTTTGTCCACTAAGTTTGACATGTTTTCAGGTGAACAGTTTGATTCCTGTAACTTTATATTACATTTAGCTAACGCTTTTATCCAAAGTGACTTACAATAAGTGCATTCCACCATGAGGTCTAGTGCTTTTCAGCTGCAAAATAAACTCTTTTATACAAATTCTTACAATTTTGGCCTTCCTCTGCATAGAGTGCAGGATAAAATTCCCTGAATGGAGTATGCTACATCTTTGTTTTAATCTCCATGTATTGATGAATTATGTTAAAACATTGTTTGGTAGTAAAGTCAGAACTTTTAAACCACCTGCCTGCAACAAAGCCACAAAGAAAGAAGTGGAACCAATAGAACCAAATCCTGCTGCTGGTCTGCTTGCTGGTTAAAATGAGTGCTTTCTTTTTATACATCTCAGAAAGTAGAAATGAATTAGAAAAGCAGTATCCTCCTCAATAAATTACACAACCTGACTTCTCTTGAGACAATAGAATGAAAATTATCCATCGAGCAAAGGACAACTTGAACTCTTATAAAAGACACAAGCCATTAAGGAAACATCAAACCCGGACAGAGGGTACATTTCAATTCATAATAATAATCAAACAGCGTTTTATATACACATGCATTTGACTTCCTTCTTAAAGGAAAAGAACATTTGTTTCACTCATCTGACTTGCCAAATCTCTTTCGACTGAAATGGTTTGGATGATATTGGGCAACGGGACCATGAAGAAAACCTGGAGAGACGGTGTTTGTAATGAGAAGGGTGAATACACCAGATCTTCAACAGGCAAATAGCAGAAGATACAAATGAAACCTACATAGGAAATATATTAATTTGATGCACCTGCAAGACAAATTGATTGTCTTTTGCATTCTCGGCGTGCACTGTGAGCAAACAGCTGCAGAGACACGTCCATCTGTTGAATAACTGCAAAGATTCAGACGTGTCTGTGCAGGGTTTGTATTTACAAAGAATAATTTCTCTCTTGCTTCATTTTTCCATCGGTAATTACAGATTTATCACTTCAATATATTGTTCTTGATGTCAAAATCCCAGTACAGCCTCAATAATCAGCATTTAAATCTGGGTCCAACTAAGGCAAATTGATAACAACAATCGTTTCATTGCTTTTCATGTCAAGCAGAAGGACTTGGTTTGTCCTAGTGATTATTTAGTGTTCACGTAAGGTGCTTAGGAAATAAATAAAAATCTATTTTTTCAAGCCAATTGATGTACACAGCTGTAAAAATATATCTGCAATTACTTTAAATAAATAAAGCCATTTGGAGATACTCCAATGGCATATATTGTTACAGACTGCAGAGTAGCTATTGTAGACTGGATTTAGGTAGGCCGAGTGGTAGTGTAACACCAGGCAACTGTGTTCCTTATTGTCCAAATATGTCAGTTTGCAGTTATAAAAATTACTCTTTTTGTCAAAAAGGTCCCCCTGCACTGGTCTGAAGAACATGTGAAGAAGCCGGCTTGTCGAGTGCTGTATTTGCGTTGGCCAAAGCAGGATCCACAGTCTGTTTTCTACTACTTGAGATTGCTGTGGTTATTGCACTTCATGACATTGTGTAGCAGGCGGTTGCTGCACTTTACATGACACAAGGGTTCAGAAGCAAGTCTATGCTCTCCACGATGGCACTAAACATTCCACTGCAGCTGAGCATTTAAAGGCTTTTCAGTGCAAACATGGAGGCCGTGTTCTACACCACACGCTTCACGTACTGAGCTGCTCTGTGGATTTGCTTCACCATGTCGGCATCATGTCTGGGAACCAGACCCGGCCCAGGTGCTTCGAAACCTCCCACTGAATCTCATCCAGGGAGTATTTGTGATCGGGAATCAGCACCTCCTCCATGATGGAGAGCTGGGAGAGTCTCCGGCCGCACATCTTCACGACCTCCACAAAAGCACTGCAGGAGACTTCACACTCCCCCAGGCCGATGGCTGACAGCTGGGTGCAGTGCTTCGCGATGCGGATCAGCTCCTCGTCCAAGGGGCGCAGGCCGTTGGCGCACACCACCAGCTCCACCAGACGGGGGCAGTGGAGGCCCACACGGCCCAAGACGTCCTTGCTGACCGAGCGGCCGAAGTAGAGGTGCGTGACAGGGGTTTCCTCGTTGAAGAAAGGACCAAACTCGTCTTCGTAGAGAAAGAAGTACATGACCAGGTTGAATTTGGGCGAGTGCCGCACCATGGCGTCCCAGCTGCTCTTCTTGATGGTGTGGAAGTTCTGGCCAGGGTTCTCGCTCACCACGTCGATACGCAGGTGTTCCAGGTGGACGTGTTTCTCCGAGGAGAGGGCCAGCAGGAGCTCGTCACTCAGGAGGTGGTAGTTCAGCGCAAGCTCTCTCAGCCCGTGACACTGGTCTGCCACACATAGGATTCCTAAAAATACAGATTGTGGTTTTAAAACACAAACAAACTTTTTTTAAGTCCTAAAAATCTATTGCAATCAGTGACCCAAACCAAAAATCCACTATATTTGCCAGAAGTTGCAGTTGAACCAGCATCATTATCTTAGCTGATTATAAAAAAAAGTTGCAGGAAAAATGCATGCGTGAGGGGGAAACTGGAAAGCAGCATAATAGTTCATTTACAATATATAATGCGATGTCTGCTGATCCACCACGTGAACTAACCACATTGTATGAGAGCAAACAAGAAAATTACACAGAGTGGAAAACACTTAAAGCCTTGTGACTCAAAGTAGGAAATAAAAAACAAATAACCCAGTGTAACGCAGGCATAGATTGAAAATCTTTGGCCACAAAAAATAAAAATCTGGACAAAGCCGCTTCATCTAATGTTGAGCAGTGAACCAGTCGTAGGAGTCTTGACTGTGACTGTACCTGCCGGGGAGACGTGAGGGCAGCTGCTCATCTTCAGCAGTTTCAGGGTTTCACTGTTATTGGCCACCAGCACCTTCAGAGACGGGTCATCGACCGGCGTGTCGTCGATCTTCAGCGAGGAGAGCGACTTGGAGTTGACGAACACCACGGTCAGAGCTGAGATGAAGTGAGACTATGGGAGGGATGAAAAATAATGTGCTGAATTATAAATCACTTAGAGGCTGACGGCACATTTTTAAAAAGTGGCAAGATGAAAACCAGGTCTCTGATTTTCATGGACAAAATGGTTGTTTTAACAATATGGATTTGAAATGAAGATGGCCAAAGCATATATTGCCGATTTTCTGTCCTTTTTTAGGTTGTCTTGATTTTTGGACTGATATCTCTTGAGCATGCAGAGGCTCTGTAGATTTAAAATGTCTAAGAAGTAGAATCTCAAAGACGACGACATGTACAGAATATTGTGAGAAAATTTATACGTGTACACTCTGTGTTAAAAGTTTCAAGCTGTGGTGATAAAAATGCTGCAAGTCATAAAATTACTCATACACACGTGAGACCTTAGTGTGCAGGGCGACAGAATAAGAATGCGAAGTAACATCCTGCGTCCTTATGAGTCTGTGGAACTAATTACAAATTTGTCCTTGGGTGTGCACAAGAACAGACGTTGCTTTTCAGCCCCGTCCTTAGATATTATGAGAATGCTAAAGTGGACTTCCCTTTCAAATCTTAAGAACAAGATACTGTAAAGTATTGGGTTAATAATACCTTTGGAACCTCCATGAAACTTGGTCTGGCTGTAGATATAAGACCCAAGGTCTTCAGTGAGCAGTTCACCAACTGTGAAAGAATGTCACATGCAGCCTCTGCAGACTCTGTACTACTGTCCACCTGGCAAGTACAAACACAGATAGAAAAACATGTGAAGAACATAAAAAAAGAATTTAATCATTCGGATGGTGCTGCCAAGATTCAAGACATTGCTTGTGTTGCATATTTCGTGGCTGCTGCTGTCTCACCTTGAAGCTGACGTACTGCAGGTGGTTGGAGTGCCTCTTTATGATCTGCTTGATGAGGTCTGGATGTGTGGCTTTCAGGTAAGAGCTCGCCGGCTGGTTGAGCTCAAACTCGAAGCATCTCCACAGCTCAGGCATGTGGAACACCTGGTTCCACCGCCGACACACCTGAGAGGCAAACGCCCGGTCCAGCAGCGGAAGGAACCGGAAGATGTGGAGCAGGAGCTCCTGAGGAAGCTGCACCCAGTCGCTCTCTGCCTCGGCCTCTGGACCCTCGGCCTCTGGACCCTCGGCCGCTGGATCCTCGACCCCTGGATCCTCGGCCTCCGGACCCTCGCTCAACTGCTTCCGAACTTTCTTGCTCTCCTCTGGTGGGCTTTTGCTAGGGGAGCCGTTGCTGCCCTCCTCAGCTCCTTTTATCCGCTTCATCCTAAAACATGGAGATGAAACAGCTTGGTAAAATCCAACATGGCAAAACAAGTTGAATACAAGTTTTCGTTATACATAGCCTGATACTATACTCAGTTTCCGTTTTTCTGTTACAGACACCGGTCCTTTCCATAAACATATGCATCTTATATTGAACAATAGATAAACATTAATTCCCCCTAGCAGGGGATTGGAAGGGATGCATTAGTGTTGGCATTTGTATTATTTTTGGCTGGGTTTAGAATTTCTCATAGTGACACAATTCTGTGTTCCCTATGGATGGGGCACTGCCTTACTGGAAAAGAACACTCCCATCAGGACCGACATGTTTCATCATAGACTGGAGGTGATAAGTGGCCCCACATCTCTGCAGACTGGTGCTTAAGGTCCTTGCACCACTGAACCCTCAAATCCTCATTGTAATGAGGGGTTGGTGCACTACAGACCTCCTCTGACATCCCTCTCTGTGTGGATGGAGTGGCTTATTATTGCAGACACAACGTGATCACATCCTGCACTGGCACTCTGAGGGAAGAGTTGCTCTGCTGCTTTTTTCAATACCCATGGCAGGTTTCTCTTTCGCCACGGTTGCTGTTAAACCACCAGTCAGCTGACTAATCTGTGCAGCTGGATCTCTTTTCCTCTGTGACCTCCCGGTGAACCCTCTTCCCCACATGAGCAGATGTTGCGATGTTGTCACTAAGTCAGACTGGAAAGGGCCTTCTGTGCATCATCAGAGGGCATTGTGGGATAATACTCGCTTAGCAGCAGCATGCAGTCACTCTGTGTGGGAGCATCTGCGTTGGATTTGTTCATATAGAAGATTGTGACACCAGGCAACGACTGTACAACTCAGATATGGTGCAAGGGGATTGATTAACACATTAATACGTCACTGGACCAACCAGACTGTCACCATTACTGCCTATGTTTATCTTTATTTGAATATATATATATAGTCTTTTTTTTATACACTTACATCTGCTGTACCATACTATGTTTACAGGCTATGCTTCAGCTATTTATCTTTGAATCTGGATTTATATTGGGCTTCAATACCTACGTGTGTCTTTCAAGCACCTGATACTTAAAACATGTGAATTGACAATATCTCCATTCATATTTCTTTACAGTGAAAGCTCTGTAGTCGTTCTGGTCGCTGGACTTCCATCTCACTGCAGGGAACTTAATGATTGTTGACTCACTTTGAAGATGTTATTCTTATGCTCCTGCGTTTGGCTATTTTGTTTATCTATATGTTTCTATATGTAGGTCGAGGCTATACGAAAGAAGTAGCAGTGTGTGAATTGAGACTAAAAGCAAGGTGGTGGGTTTAAATCAGTGTGAACCGGGTGGGTGGGTGTGCAGCTAGCTTAGTAGCATCGATGTTTGGGTTTCTGCGAATTAGCAGGAAACTGATACTTAAAGAGATACAATAAACACACATCACCGTTAGCTTGATTTGCTCTGTGAGTCAACAACAAACTAGCCTTCGTGCGATAACACAAAAACACATCATACCTTCTTGTTTACGTTAGCAGGAAAATCCGACACCTGGCCGGTTGACGCTGGAAAAGCTCCTCCGCAGCGGCCGGAGAACTAGCATGGGAGCACCGTGACCGGGCCGCCCGTTTGTAAAGCAGTGGCCGACCAAGGAGGCTCGTTTTCCGGGGAAAGAAACTGACAACTCCGCCTCGGCTGACCGACTTCATCCGCCGCACAGCTGCTGCCATAGATATATATATAAAGACTAGATGTCTCGTTCGACGGAGCCGGACGTCACCACGTGGCGGCCATCTTGCCAGAGGTTGCTCGCTCACCCATACCATTGTGTTGGTAGTGGTAAATAACCATAACTTGCCCAATTTTCAACCGATTTTGAAACGGTCTGGTTTGTTATAAACGTCAGAGATGTAGATATGACACTGCATACTTATGAATAATTATGTTATTTTCTTAAAAAATGTAATAATTTATGAAAATTTATGAAAATTGGGCAAGTTATGGTTATTTACCACTACCAACACAATGTTATGGGTGAGTGAGCTGCCTTTGGCAAGATGGCCGCCATGTGGTGACGTCCGGCTCCGTTGGCCGGCAACGCAGACGAGACATCTAGTCTTTATATATATCTATGGCTGCTGCCTCCGAAATGGCGAGATGTTGTTATGCCGGCCGCTATGCATGATGGGAAGATGCAATGTGAAATGGATGTTGGCGAAGATCGTCTCTGTCGGAGATATGAATCACCCGATGCTAAAATAAGAGTCTGCATGTTGTGTTCTGAGGTAAACTTCCTGTTCCAGACTTTGATGAGCACATGTATTTTTGTCTTTATGATGCATCCTGTCTGCTGATCAATGTTATATTAATATTCATTCATAAACTTTAAATGATAAATCAAGAGAACAATCAATGATAATCTATTTTGCATTTTACTCTTTATTTAACTTTTATGTCTTGTATATATATTTGTTTTATATACAGTTATTTCTTTCTTATGTGAAGTACTTAATGTGTTTTTTTTGCTTTATGTTAAATGTATGCACCTTTTTACAATAGAAAATTCCAGGTAGGTGTAAACCTACTTGGCAATAAATCCTTTCTGATTCTGATAATCAATGAAAAGAGAGAAAATACTGAGAAACGCCTGTAATATTTTACCACAGTCGTATGACATAAAGATAAACTAACATTTGTTTTATTTGACAAAAGCCCACATGCCCAAACCATTTTGCCTCAATGATAAGTGCCTAGAAGTGTGTGAATGTCGTCTTGCTCATTTAGGTATAAAAACAATTCCTGAAGTGTCCCCTTTGTGGAGGATGAGGCGAACACAAAATACACCTGAGGGGTCGTGAGATAATAATCAGACTATAAACCATAACAAAAAGTTAAACAACGTGACCCTCAAGTTAATTAAGGCCTACAAATCTAAATACTTTCAGGATAATTACCCTAATGATTATACATAAGTACTAGATCACTTTTCAGTTCAGTTATGCTTAACCTTTGGTAATTGACATCATTAGCTTTATCTAAGGATTTGAAGTATTGAATATTAACTATTATTTACTGAACAGTGCACTGACTCCAAATCCACGGTTCGGTTCAGACCTCGATTTTTCTTCGTTTTGATATTTTTTAAAACCTAAATATCACAAATGTGCTTTTATGTGCATTATATTCATCTTGGCCGAATACAAATAGCCTAACCTTTACTGCAGCTGTGCTTATTCAAAAATGCTTGGATCCAAATAATCATGTGAGGGCGCAGATGTAGCAGTGGGTTGGGGAATCGCATGTTAGGGACATTTGTATCACGGTTTTTGGGAGCATCATTGACACCAAATGCTGGCAGGTGACTAAATGAAAGAAAATGTGTCCTCTCATTAAGAAACCACACAGTGGATACTTCGTGAAACAGAGAACCTGGTTTATTACCATTCAACTCCATCCACCACAGATATTACAGAGCAGATTCACAAGTATTAAGCTTTTTTATATAACAGCAGCTGCTTTTTTTCCACACTCTGTTCCCCGGACCCTCACCCGACCCCCCAGTCCCCCTGCCTCCTACTTGGGGAAAAGCATTACAGGTGCACAATTTGTATTTGGTGTGACGACTGGCCCCCTTAAAATCATTCAGCTGTAATCAGTCTCACTGTGAGGTGTTTTTGTATTACCGTAGGATTTGGTACTTTCTTTTTGCATTATTTTTTTTAACAGAGTTGTAAATGGGATTTACATCCACCATCGTTCACTGCGGGTGCCAGGCTCCTCCTCCTCATTTCTAGACAACATAGGAGATCTGACATTTAGAAGAAGAGGGGGGGAAATTACGACTCTCTACTGTATAAAAATGTACAGTGGCTTTATTGACATACATTCCATAGGTTAAACAGCTGCAAAATAGGAGGCACACCCAGTATTGCACTTCATTAAAAGTTCTGGCTCAAAACATAACCCAGAATATCAAACAAAACTGAAGTGAAGAGTAGCAACTTCGGAATACAGCTATTTTTGAATAGTATCGTTATATACAAGATTAGATAAATCGTACACTACTTTCCGCCCAAATATTTTTAACAGTCTATACTCACCAACTCAGCTTTTTTTGTCCGTCAACCCACGATGCACTTGACAGTGGAGGATACTGTACAAGATTACGAAAAAGGTTTACATACAACAATATTTTAAATTTATAGTTAGGAAGCTGGGAATAGGGCCTGTTCCTTTTTTTAAACCCCACACTGATCCAGTTGCCTTTAAGCAAATTCATTTCATAGTCAATGTTTAATCTTGTATTGTTACACTTCAGGAGGTGTGCAACTTCTATAGAAGCCGAGGGAATACATCGGCCGCATGCAAACACGTCACAAGTTTTTTTCTTTTTTTTTTTTTAAATCTTCTTTTTTTAAATGCTGTTGTTCTTTTTTTCCCCTCCACCATTCATGTCTCTCTGAATTCCAAAGGAGCCACAGCCTGTCTTTGTAGAAGGGCCCGGTTACTGATGTAGGTAGAGGGGCAGACCTGAGGACTCTTGGTGTCGAGCAGAAACCTGGTCCGGTGTCCAGGGGACTCGACGGAGCAAGAGCCAAGCTTTGCGGCTGAGCCTCGGCAGCAGCCAGAAATCACAGTAGACGAACTGGTTCTCAATTTGAAGTCCCGTGTTGTTTAGAAGGTGTGGGCATTCCTGCACACCCCACAGCCCAAGGCGAACTCCTCCCCCGTTGGCGGGTGAACCACATGCAAAGGGCACTCGGTACCTTCCAGCTGTTTGCCTTTAGGGCCTGGGAGAGAAACGACAACAATAATTTTTCAAGTCAATCTGTTATTTGCAATCAGTCATTGTCTTAAAATCATTGTCACAGTCGATTGATAAATACACTCTCTAAGGTCTTTTATCACTTGTAAAATTATCTAAAATACCAACCTCTTCTTAACAATCAAAAATTGTTTTTCTTCCTCCCTGATAAACCTTAGTATTTTGATGTCGTGCTGAGGGAAAATGCAGTTATTTCTACAAACACATTTAATCCGGGGAACATCATATAAAACCACACGACACATTTAGCGAGTGTGTTCTGGTCATGGATATATGGTCTCAGTTATCAGAGCAATGCAATTAGTCTGAATGATTGTATGTCAGTTTGCAAAAACTTTAAAAATTTCCAATATAGTGTGTTTGAGGTCTATTAAATACCTATAATTTATTTGTCCCTAATCATCTTCCTCCTCCTTAATTTACAATGCAAGTAAAGGATTTGATTGAAATCCTTGGATAATGATCATATTACAAACGCTAAAGACACGAAGAGTGCCACATTACTGTGACTTCGGTGTCTGCAAGAGGGTCTGAATGTTCACTGAATTCATATTCAGTTCAGCCACTAGAATCATTGCGTACCTGCAGGACAATGGGGCAGCTCCTCCTTGGGGACACTGGTCATCCTCTGGAAGTCATCGTGGCAGGCGTTGCAGAAGTGTGTGGTGCCAAAGCAGAAGAAAACTGCCACCGAGCAGCAGTACCTGCATTTATACTCCAGGAAGTCTGTGCCGTGCTTCGAGCACATCTGGTGAGAGTAAAAAGGAAACATGGGTTTATATTTTGTTTTATAAAAACACATTGGCACCATTTTAAAGGAAAAGTTAAATTTTTGGGAAACCATTGAACTGTTCCAGCAAGTTGCTCCCAATAAAGTCACGACTCGTCCTTTAATTAGCGAGCTCATTTGACATGTTAACTATCAAGCTTTAGAGATTGTCACTTCTGAACAGAGCCAGGTTAGCTTGGCTCTGTGGCTCTAAGTTTCCAGTCTTTATACTGAGCTAAGATAGTCGCCACTGAATCCAGCTTGTCTCTAAAGTGGCAGTCATCTAATACCCACCTGTGCCCTGGAGACGTCTGAGCAGGCTCCACAGATCAGCTCACTGGGGTCGTAGTCGTCTCCCTGTCCTGCCTCCGCATCACAGCGAGCCTCTCCACCAAAGTAGGCCTGGGGGACAAATAGGATGTGATTAATTCTCTACACAAGAACATCTAACTTGACAGTTTGCATCTTTAGTTCACACGGCACCTTCTTGCACTTGAAACAGACATAGTATGCATATCTGTTCATAGCAAAGCCTGCAGGGTCGCTGTGGAATCGCGCTCCTGGTGTCGTTATTGCCTCACTCTTGTGCAGACCCTCATACTCCAGCCGCATCAGGGCCTTTCTCCTCACATCCTCATAGAGCTCCTTGATGGGGTCGAGCAGGTCCTTGATTACGGAGTGATTGATTTTGTTCTAAAGACAAACAGATGGTCATGTTCATTAGGTTGGTTCTGTTGCGTCACATTATGCGTCAACGTTATTTCACAAAGACGATAGTAAACAAAGACGTCACGGTCTGCGTCACAGTCATCTGAGTCTTTTCAACAAAGAGTGTAAGCAAGCTGAACTCAATCCTCTTTGAGGCGTGGCGGAAAGCGTTTTAAAGCTCTTTGTTGCTGAATCAATCTCTTAAATCAGACGAGCTCAGGTAACATCTTACCTTACAGATGGGACACAACATGAACCCGAACGTGATTCGGGGTCCCAGCCAGCGATTTTCAAGAACACGGCGAGTACACTGAAGGTGGAACACGTGAGTGCAGTCCAGCTGGAAACAGAACAAAGAGTCACAATGTTGAAACAAGGACAAATCGGAATCCAGGGGCGAAACTCTTACATCGAATGGACAGTAGTACCTGTACTGCAGGAGCAGCAGAGAGCGCTTCTGTGAAGCAGATCATACACATGTCGTCTGCGTCCTGCTTCAGGCAGCCGGTGCTCTTGTCACAGCCGTGCAGACATGGGAGGCAGGCCTCTTCGTTTTTAACCCCTCCACAGGGGTGACCACATACATGAGTCTTACAGCACGCCAGTTTAGCGTATTCCTAAAGGAGAACACAAGAGAAACTTGTGTTATTTCTAATTTATATAATATACAATTTACATACACAACTTTACATTGTGCTCTAGTTTTTTCACCCGATACATTATTTGTTACATTCACCAGACTTATTTTTGAGGCAATTCAAATTTCCAAGGTGGTGATGCTTCATTATAAATATTCTCAAGCGATCTTTCCACTCACCAAGAGAAGACCAAAATCTATATTTTTACTTGGGTAAAACATTTTTCTATCTTGATTAAGTACAGATATATATAATCAATCAAAAAAAAATACGATAAAACGAATTAATAATGTAGATTTCTTATTATTGCTCTTTAAGCATGTGTTTCTGTTGTGAGCATTTGTTTACATAAAAAAGTTTTCAATAAAACAACAGTTTTAATAGATACTACAAAGAGGAACAAAGATATGCAGGCAATAAGGTTTAGTTAAGTTTTGTTGTTAAAAGTTGATGTTGCGTACTTGACAATCGGGGTCTGAGCAGACGCTTCCCACTGCAGACAACTCAGTGCCATTCCTCGTTCCACAGAACCTGCAGGCGTCAGAGCTGCTGGAGGCTGGTTTACCTACAAAAATATTAAGATTCATCAGGATAGGTGTACATCTGTTAAAAGTAAGGCTTGAGGGAAATTTGTAGTCCGGAAAGAACATACTTGTTTGAATGATTCTGCAATTTAAGAAAGTTTTTACATTCACAGCGATACGTTAATCATCTCGGTTTCTCTGTTACCTGTGTGCTCTCTGAACTCCACCATAGCCTTCATAGTCTTTGAGTCAGCCAGAGCCATGAGCCAGAAGAGCTTGGTTCTCCCGCAGCCTTCATGCAGATCCACCTTTATGGCCTCCTCTTCCTCCTTGAACACCTGAAAGCAGTCATGAAAGTAAGTTATAATATCAGCCTGATCGTTAATAATCCACATTCCTTCTATAATCCGTTTCACACTATTTATATTCAAGTAAAGCAGACCTGTCTCTGGTGGGAGCGTGTGCGTCGGTGCAGATGGAGGAAGCGGTCACAGTCGGTGCAGAGGTTGCCGCACATGTTACACAGTATAATGGCTGCTGTCTCTCCGTCGTCGTGGTTGTCACACATAGGCTATGGAAAGAAGCAGAGGATGATTATTACTCATTCCTTTGATTATCTATCAATTATTTTCTCACAGAGAAACTCTTGGCCATTCTCACCATCTGCTTCTGCTGTCCGTCTTTGCCCATCCAGCGACCGGAGGACAGTCGATCTACATGGTCCTGGTCCAGCACACACAGTGATGCCAAGGCCAGCCACAGCTAAGAGGAAGAACAGGTACGGATTACCAAATGTATTTATATTTCTAACACAGGAAAATATTCTCGTATGATTAAATCTGTATTCATACCCTTGTGGTGGCGATACAGCGTACAGGAGACCGATGCTCCTCCTCCATTTTAGTCAGCGCTATAATGGTCTCAGCTATAGCATTTTTGGTGACTCTGGACCAAGCATCTGAAAGGTGGCCCTAAAAATCACAAACAACTCTATTAGAAAAACTTTTTTAGCATTAACAACATATTTTACAAAATACAAATGACTAAGATGATAGATCAATAACACCACCATGGACTTACAGCTGCCATGTCTTTAACCAGCTTTATTATGATCTCTGCGATCTGAGGAGGGGTGGAGCCTTTCATCCACCAGTGACTCTCCCCCCTGCGGATGTAGCTGAAGACAACAGGAAAGAACAATGTAAGACTTTTAGAAAATAATGTGACAAACCAAGTGAATTTGTGTTGTGACGACTCTCTGCAGAAACGCACCTTGAGTTGAAGATCATGGGCAGCGTGACGGTGGTGACCCCTTTACCAGCAGCCATGCCAGCCGTGCCAGCGATGGTGGTGCCTTTGGCTTTCAGCTGCACGGTGAGGGCTTTGGCGATGCAACCCAGAAACATGTCAAGGATGCCGAGCTTGTTCCAGTCACCTTTCTCTGTGGAGTGGATGATGTCACTGATGTCTGCCGGCGGCAGAGCCTTCACCCCGATGATGCTGGCCAGTCGCACAGGTGTGACCTCTGGAAGGACCCTTCTGAGCAAAGATGTCACCTGAGAAGAGAAAGAATCGGAGAGTAAACAAGAACTTTTAATTTGGGTTTTGTCAAGTGGTATTTACTTAAATGTATACATAGAAAAAGATCTTATAAAACAAATTCGAACTCCAAAACCACATTAATCATTGTGTAATCATGATCATTTTCTGTCTTCTATGCCAATATAAATTACATTTGTCACAGCTTTTTTAGGATTAAACATATTACCAGCCATCATCTATCAGCATTGAGAATTGAGAATCAAGTAGAACAAATAATTAATCTCATGACAACATCTAAAATAATCCCACTGCTGTAATTTCAAGTTAAATATTTACAGAGACATATTTTTCTTTATTTGACCTCCATAAACTTGTGTGTTTATTGAAAATTGAATATGTGTGCTCATTAGGACACACATCACATCACTCCTGCCAGTCTCATGCTGTTCCACTAATTGACAATAGGTGGCAGTAATGTGCCAATAAATACAGTAACGGGCCATGAAATTCAGGCAATAAGAATGACAGTGATTCGAAATGAATTTAGCTTTGAAAACATTGTGTGTGTGTGTGGTTGCCCACCTGTCTCTGTACACGTGGGGAAGCCGTGTGCAGCAGGGAGAACAGGTCTTGCATGAGTGTCAGCTGCTGAGCGAGGTACTGGCGGCCCACGTTGGAGCCACTCAGAGCCAGGACCATGGACAGCAGCTCAAAGCAGTAGGCGTCTGAGGAGGCATCATCGTCACTGGGCTGAGAGTTGGCGTTCTCTTTGCTGGAGATGGCGTGCTCCCACTCCTCTCTAACACGTGTGGCCTCCATGCGGATGGCCTGGACGATGTGGGCACACACCTGGAGGTGAGAAAACACGTGAGGTTAGAAGAGGGCAGAGGCTAAAGTTATAATTCATCCTGTTGATTGAACAGTGGAACTGCTTGTTTACCTGTTTCTGCAGGTTGGTCAGTTTGCTCCTGCTGAAAATGATTCCCACCATGTGCTCCTTAAGGTCTGCATCAGATGGAGCCTAATAATAGAAATGCAAAGTGTAAAACATTAGGGAAAATGGCCAATAAGCACGTCATTCAGACAGGTCAGTAAAACTATCCGAATTCAGACCTTATCTTCTCCCTCAGGCGACGAAAGCAGATTTTTCTCCTCCTGTTCTGGAGTCGGTTCGGCATCTCCACAGATTAGTTTCCCAAAGACCTAAGGGTACACAATACATTAGCAGGAGCACCAAAAAGGCAATTCCATTTTTAAACAGACAGGTAGTGTGATAGATAAATAACTTGTCAGGTATTTGTTTGACAGACCTGTGAGGTGATGAGGCGGAAAACCCTGAGGGTCTCAGCCTCGCAGTTCTTCTGCTGGGCCATGCTGGCTGAGATCTGTCCAGGAATCTTGATGCTTTCGCCCTCTTTCCAGCCAAGAACCTTCACCTGCCGCACCCTCAGGGTGTTTTCGGGACCTTTCAGTTCCACTTTGATCACATGATGATCTCCTCCAGGGAGCTCACTGGTCACCCAGCCCATGTGACGGGAGTCGAGGTCAACCTGGAGGGAAAAGTCATAAGGTCATTCACAGAGCTCTGTCCCAGTAGTAAATTAACCAAAGTGCATCTTATGAAACAGCTTGATAATAAAATGCACTATTGTTTCTACATCACTTGATTTAATAAGAGTCAATATAATTGAGAAAACAGACAAAGCAGCAGCAGAGGGACACCACTTTGTATTTTGAAAACAGCTTTAATGCTAGTGGCTGAACTTCAAACACTAAACTTAAACAGCATTTATAAAGCACAAATAAAAGAGTCTATACTCCATTCACATGTTCCCGGACTTAACTCACCTGTTTAATTCTGCAGAGGTCCTCTATTGCTTTTCCACACAGGAACGTTACTGCTGTGACTTTGTTCTGTGGAGAGAAAAATAAGAAACCGCATATAAATACATGATCATCATCAAATCCACACTGTTCATTTCTTGTATAGCTGAGAAGTAGTTTTTAAGCCTAAAACACTTCAGTGTCTCCTTACCCCAATGTCCCTGGAGTTGTCCACATGAACAGACACGTTGGAGGCGTTGATGCCTTTCACACAGCTGATGGTGATGCTCTTGGTTTTGTTCTTGTCCTCGTCTCCAGATTCCCAGAAGGTCTCTGTGGAGCCGTCTGTCAGGCTGCCGATCATCGCAGGACGACTGGATGTCTTGATGTCCACCACACTGGTCAGATCCTTCAGACAGGTCACCATGCAGAGATCCTATCATCACACAGGGACAGATTGGCGTCAGAGCAGTGTATGACGGATGGATAACAAAAAGACACAAACTGAAGACACAAATCTGATGTATAATTAATTCGTTTTTGTTTTGAAATAATGTGGTGAGGTGGTTTTCCTACCTGGCTCATTGCTTCGTAGCCTGACTGCACACTGATGTTGAAGCTCTCCTCGCTGTCTCCATCATCCGACTTGGACAAAATATTGTTGATGTGATGGAAAACGTTGCTCTGGTGAAGGAACTGATGGTCCGACTGCTTGAATTTAAGACTCCAGCACCTAAAAAAAAAGCGATCCACAAACGTTAACATTGCTACATAACACAAACAAAACTTTTGTTGCTCAAAATCTGGACAATTTCATTCTAGAAAATTCTACCTAAGTGCCATCTGCTGGAGCGAGCTGCCACTAGGAAGTGACATCATGAGGTCAGAGATGGTCTGAAGAAGGCGGTGGAAAGTGTGAGGGAGAGGATGAGCTGCTTCCCCAGCGATGACAATATCTGACAGAGGGTGTTCACAAACGCCAAGGTCTCTTTCCTGTTGAGCACAGAATGGAGATAATCATTATTAAAAGATACAACAACAAAGCTAAAGGTAATCAGGCATGTTTTTTGACTTTTTACCACTCGTTACCTGTTCCACAATTTCTTTGTTGCCCTTGTTCTCCTCATCTTCCTCATCCTCTGGCTCAAAGGGCGATGGAGTAAGAGATGCTACAAAATGCCAAAGGATGTCGTGCAGAGAAGTGGTCTGGATCACATTGCACAGCAGCCAGTTGAATGCCTGACAAGGACAACAAGAGTAAATCACATCAAGTAGTCGTACACACAGACAATTATATAGTCCAATTAAAAACAAATTTAGTATTTAGTCTACATGATGGAGCTCTGAGCCTGAGACAGATATAGCAGCCCAGATAGCTGTTACTGTACCTCCATGGCAAACACTCTGCAGGCCGATTTCCTCAGTGCATGCCTCATGGCCACCTCCAGGCCCTCCAGGTCATGGTGCTGGATAACAAAAGCCAACACAGGCCACTGGAAGTTCCTCTCCCCCTTACTGAGGGAGCCGTGGGCCGAGATCAGCCGAGAGAGCTCCGGAGACGGGTGCCTAAGCAGGGAGGAGCCCACCTCTGAAAGGGGGGGCAGAGGAAGTCAATGTATCAGATGATGCCATTTAACGCTAAGAGTCAGATATTATTTCTCAAAAGTTATTGATGCTTACCTGCATCACCACTTTGCACCCTGCGTCTGGGCACAGCTTTGACCCGGGCTGGAGAGGGCGAGTGTTGCTTGTCATACTCTGAGGCCACGACTGAGTAAGACCTCTGAAACACCGTACGCTTGGCCGTGTCGGTGTCTGTGATTGGACTGGTCTCGAGACTAATAGAGAGCCAATAGGGACAAAGACAGATACCTACTGTTAAACCTCAAATGCAAATATCTTTACCGATATTAAAATCAGCATCATCTGGAATTTAGTGTTAGCACATGAATGAAGTACAGTTTAAGAAATTAAGGAAATAGCACAATTAAGATGTTTCACCTGGGGGGCATTGATTTCATGTTGTTCTCAGGTTCCTCAAACACATTGGGGCAGGCATCAGGAGTGACTGAAATATAAGGTGCAGGGACAGATGTAGAGCGCAAATACCTCATCTCATCTTGGAAGAGGTTATCATCTTGGTAGGACCCAAAGTTCTCTGTGTGTTGCCTGGGGAATATAAGGAGAGTGACTCAAATCATTACACAATCAAAAGAAATAGTTGTATTTTTTTGCTTACCTATAAAAATCCAGCCTATTATTTACCTGGCTAGTGTCTGCAGGTAGAGGCAGCCCATTTTATTGGGCAGTTCGTCCGACACGCCTTCCTTGAGGCTGGGAAGCAGGTGCGAGTGCAGGGGCCGGGGAGGGTGGTGGCACAGCATGCTGGGTTCGGCCGCACTGCTCAGGGACAGCAGGAACAAAGCGTTTGCCCGAATCACCTGGTGGGCCTCAATTGTGGGCAGAACCCTCGGGGTCTTCACTTGCAGAGGTTTCTTCCTCGACTGCTTCACCTGGCAAAGACCATACAGACGGTGTGAAAAAAAGCAGACAGTGTTTCTAAATAAAATTGATGTGAGAGATTTAAATGCCAAAACCTTGATGCAGCAGTAGGGTACCTTTTCCCTGGCAGCCGTCTGTTTCTCTCTTAGGTACTTTTCACGACAGCGATCGCACACCAGGTACCAGGTGCTGCCTCCTATGCCTCCATCGCCACAGTTCCCGGCCCAACCACCACAGAAGTGGCCAATACTGTTGTAGCCCTGGCCACCTGCATAGCGTCCACACCCTGTCACAGAAACACAAATAAAAAGGCTTATAAAATATTTTCTAAATTTATGCTTTAATTAAATTTGCAGTGTGAAATTGTAATATTTAAATATTATTCAAATGGCTATTGTGCTTATACTTAAACATAAAAGGTTCCTACCTGGATGAGCCTGTCTCATGTGGTAGGTGACAGGATACGGGTGAGATTCCCCACACAGCTCGCAGATGGTGTCTTTCTCCGGTCCACCCATGGCAAGCTGTGCCATCTCTCCAAATAGATTCCCTCTCGGACGCACGTCGGATTTCTCCCTCTTCTTCTTCTCCTTCTTTGACTTTTTATTGTCTTTCTCGTGTTCCTTCTTTTTTAAGATGGCGCTGGACCCTGGGCTGGGGAAGATCATGTTCTGAGTTGCAGCCTTGATGGTGGCCATTGATATGTCCTCCCAGAAGGCAACCAAATGCTGCAACGTTAACGGTAATATCGACTTAACCCTCATAGAGGGATTAGAACTCGTCTCATAGGAAATGGCCTCCCCTTTCCCATCTTCACACTTCTCTGGCAATGGGGGTTCCTTCAACATGGACAGTACCTTGTTTTTGTTGATGCTTCCCATTTTAGAGATGTCAGGGCCGTGTGGAGCAATGTTAAACATGTTAAGTGCAGAGGAAATCTCTAAAGAGTGTCGGTTCTTTAACTTATTTTCCTTCTCCTCAGCAGCCTGTCCTCCCAGGGAGCTGCGGATTGGGGCGTGCTCTTTGGTTAAGTCTGGGTTGAACTTTAGGAAGGATGAGCAGGCCATGGCATCATGGACAATACCTTCGTGCCAAAGGAATGCTGCGAAGACTGCTCGCGCACATTCGGCCACAGAGGGCGACATGGCCTGTTTGGCAGGCTCTGTGACCCTCGATGTGCTCTCACCTTTAAAGAGGGGCCCAGATTTGTCCTTCTTCGGGCGCGTGTGTCGACTGGAGGTTTTGCGACTGACTTTAGGTGAAGAGCGACTCTCAAGTTCTTCTTTCACAGGAGCTTTGCCAATGCTAAAGTGCACCTTACCTGAGCCATCCTCTCCGTTACTGACCTCCACATTCTCATCGTTGCCCTCCTCGTTGGAGAGGAGAGCACTAGAGGTGCAAACCTCCACTACTTCACTGTGGAGGTTCTCTTGGGTCACATGAGGAGAAGGAACACGGTTCTCTGCATTACTGCTAACATCTTGGTTTGGATCTTTAGGAGATAATTTGGGTTTGGGGGAGGTAGATCGGCCTCTAAGTGGCTCTGTAAGTGGAACTTTCTTCTTTCTGAGTGTGTCCGGGTCCAGAGTGTATGAGTCTGATTTGGATCTCTCTCTGGGAGGGTCGAGTCGGGCTTTGGAAGATGGACTCACTTTAGGTGGGAGGTTCTTGTCATGGTGGGTTGAAGATGAGTGCTGGGAGGAGGTATTGGAGGGACTCAACCTGCCTGAGGCGGATACAACTTTTTGTTTGGGAGAAGAGGAGCGAGAGCCAGGGTTTGGGGACTCGGCCCGCAGTCCTGAATTTCTCCCGTCTGCCTTTAGAGCTTGCAGAGTGTTGTGATTGGGCGAATGAGAGCGACTGTGAGAGTCGGACCTCAGTTTGGCCGTGTCTGAGCGCAGGATGAGTGCTTCGCTGGCTGAGAGTCCGCCCTCACCCGTCTTGCTCCTGCTCTGTTCAGATGAACGGCTTCCCCGACTCTCCTGTTTGGGCGAGCGGTTCTCCTGACGGTGTTTGGAGGATGGGGACATGGGTCGTGCACCAGACATCAGGCCTCCTCGTTCACCTATAAGTTGCAAATTTTAACTGTTATACCACAAAACAGTGCAGCATCAGTGGTAAGAGTTTAACCATTTACTGCAACTCTAGATTGCGAAATCAACATCTGAGTGAAAAAAATGTAATGTTAAAAGGATAAGGTCAAGTGAAATGAACGGCAGAAAGACAGATAAGTCCCAAAGGTGGAGGGTGGTGAAAATAACAACTGATTCTGAAAAAAAACGTTTTGCAGTTGGGTTTTTCTGCCAACTTTGTCTATTACCAGACAAACTGATATGGATGAGAATAGCTAGTGAACCATGGAGGAGTTGATGAAAGATGAATTCCAGCCCAGTTCTTGGACCTCTCCGACTAAAATTGGATCAAGCCTTGGTCTTGACCAGAATTCAGGCATCTTGTATAGTAACTGTAAAACCTCCTAAAATTGCCTGAAAGTCAATGAGTAGCATTAAAACTCATGTCAATCGGATACTGACTTCTGTACAGTTTAGAAGGTAAACTAAGCACTAATATTTAATGCTCAAATTTTAATATTCACAAGCTCAAGTACAACAAACTCGTGTTTGGTTCTTTTTCCAGAGTTCCTGCCTACCCTCTGTTCAGTCTGAGGGAGGCATGCATGCTGTGATTACCCACCCTTTTGCCTCAGAGCGAGAGATGAGAGCGCGGTACCATGCCCAGCCACGGACGCACTGCTTTTGTGCATATGCTCACGAGAAGCGAGGCTGCGAGATGAACCATCTACAGCGGAAAACAGTGGAGCAGGTAAACAAACAAGCCATGGAATGCAAGGCCACCGCCAAGAGAAAGAAAGCACAAAGAGGCAATGGTGGTCAAGTCAAGAGGGTGAGATAAAAAAAGGCAAAGAGGACAACACGTTAAAATGAGCGAACAATCAATAGATGGGAAGGGAAACTGATAGACACGAGGAGAGAACACTTAAAGAAGAAAAAATAAATGATAGAACCCTGAGGTGTCATGGAGGAAAAGAAAATTCTCCCTACTAATAGAGGGCAGGAAACATCCTTTGGCACGATGCATTCGGTTTGTCTCGAATTTGAAGAAGACGACAAAGACATTTATAATGCTCTCCAGAACCCAAAACTTTTATTCAACATCCTCAATATGAATAGCTTTCTGGCACAATATTCTGTTATCTTGTGAATTGGTTTAAGGGATTAAAAAAATAAAACCCAAATATTTCCAGTATCTAAATCCAAAATCTTAATATAGTCAGAAAGGCAAATTGTTTACAGTAAATGTAGGCAAAATAGTAATGCTCTGATATCGATGAAATGACCATTTGTTGCCCTACAGTAACAGAATACAGATGATCTCTGCATTATTTCTTGAGAACACGCCTTATCTTGCAATGTTAAATAAAGAAAAGGAAAAATCCAGGATCAACACCTGAATTCCATGGGTTCTTCCCTGACATGTACTGCATCGTCGCACCAAGTTTTATGGTGATCTGTCCAGTAGTTATGTAATGCTGCTACCTAACAAACATATCGAGAGTGTGAATGATACAAGACAACTATGGCATGAAGGTGACAAGTTACCACCAAGATGATTTTTTACTCCATGACATCTCCGTAAGAAACAGAAACAGGTGAAGTAAATCCTACAATAGAGAGAAAATAGCAAGACATAGAAAAGATAGACTGGAAGAAAGAAAGCCCTACAGACTGAAAAAGTAGCACACAGTTTTTTGTGATTCTGTTGTTTGTTTGTGATTCTGTGTTTTTCTATTTGAAATATTCAGTGAGACAGTGAGGGTACGCAAAATTAGCTGTTTTAGATATTAAGTGTAGACGAACAGGCAACTATTCTGTCAGTGAAGCTCTGGGCTGGTTGAAGCAGGAAATGAGGGGTTTAAATTATGAAGGATGCAGATCCAAAGATAAAGCAGCGATGAAGGTAAAGAAGAGGAGGGAAAGGCCCATTGAACAAGAAAGCAAGCATTATAATAAGTATCTCAGCCTTTTACTTCAGCACATGGCAAAAAATATCCATTTTAACAAGAGGATTAGTCTAGTATTGCAGTTTAAAATCTTGTTTTAAAAAAACAAGCCAATATCACCTCACTTGTTTTTTCATAAACAAGATTCAAACATTGAATAATAGACATTTTAACTTGTTATGGATATTTCTGCATCGTGGAACATAACTGCACCGTTATGTTACACACATCGCTACTCGTCCTCCCCAGAAAAAAAACTACGAGCAAATTCAGAAAACAAAATAAAGCTGTGAAGAAAAGGAGCTACACCTGTGCAAGCGAGCGCTGTCAGAAAGCAGGACAGACTTACTCAGAAGCTGTGGTTGTGGCTGAGACAGTTGGGAGGGGGATTGTCCAAACACAAATGGGCTGTGGACAAGGGAGGAGGAGGAGGAGGAGGGAGGTTGAGCGGCTTGCTCAAATACGGAGGAGGAGGGAGCTGCTGAGAGGAAAGGCCCAGACTGAATGGAATTCAGTATGGCACTCAACCGGTCACCTGCAAACATGGAGACAGAGGAAGGGGAAAGACTACAGCTTATACTAGGGTATGAGGTTTCCATAAGGGGGGTGGGGGTCATTCACTGTTAATTTTTCTATCAATGATCCAATCTTCTCCTGTAATATAATAGATCTGCAGAATGGGAGGAGCTAATACAGCTATCCGTTGTTCTGAAAGTTAAAGCTGTGCTCATTTTCTTTGTGGACATCATTAAGTGATGGGCAACTGAAACTCTGCTGGATGGTGGAAAAACAGAAGGTGAGCAGCTATAGGAATTATCTGATTGTTTGATTTTAATCTTAAAAGATAGACGCCTGTGTGTACTTAGAAAAAACTGATAAGGATAGAACTATGACTACTTTGGCAAAAAGCATCCATCACCAAGGACACAATTCATTTGCATGCACTGCTAAAGTGTACGCAACAGAAAATAACTTGAAGAATACTTCTCATTTCATAAGATGTATAAAATTTGTTTACATTTAATTCTTATGTGATTTTAGATAAATCCAGCAGCTATGTTGTGATATCTTATTTATGCTTTTAAAAAAAGCATTCCAAGTTAGCTAAAGCTCTGATATGAACGTCTCTCCAGAGCAATGTCAGCTGTCATATTATTAACCATTTGCTATAATGAACCAATACATAATCTCTTTGAATAACTAAATATGATAGTCATTATACAAAGGTAGTAAATAGTTAAAATATCCAGAAAACTCAAAGAGTTTCTACGCCAACAATCAGGGAGAATATAACGGATAGAAAACGTACAAATAGGACTTCAGAAATAAATCCTTCAAGAACAAGCAGCTCCTCCCATTTCACAACTCCATTTGAGAAAAAGATATATTGAGGGAGGGGTAGAGAGGGGTCTACTCAGATTCTGAAAAATCTCTCTGTGTGACCACACCAGAGGATGCAAAGATACATAGTTACGTACAGGGGGGGAATAAATCAGCACTCTCCATATCCTGTATTTTAGGCTGATGCTGCACGAGTACATCTTCAAATCCAAATGTTTGGGGTTTAAATATGTCCATCTCTCCATGTCAAGTAACCGTTTAGGGTCTGTCTGTTTTAATGGCAGCCACAGTGACACTGAAATTATTAGTCACAATTTTATGTCATAAAAAAAGCAGCAACTGCAATTTTAAAATTAGTTATACGAGTTAGTATTTAACAGCATGTTAGTGTTCTGTGGAGCAAACAGATTCAGGTGTATTTTCATCAACCTGTAGACTGGAGTAAGACCGACACAGATTTAATTTAGTGTCGTAAAACAAAGGGAAAATAAATTGTATCTGGCTTTTATCCAAACGCTTGAAAGGCCAAGTGAAAATGTGGCCTTTAATCCGCGACGGCAAGCACTGTGATGGCAGATGTATTTGGATAACAAACTGTCTCACCAGATCAACCTCCTTTTTCAAGCAAAAGCGAGGAAATTTCAACACAGCGTCAGCACAGTATTCAGGCAGAAAGACAAACAGACATGTTTGGAGCGAGCCAATCTTTGATGGAGTAGCAAAACTGATGAGCTCATTCAAGTGATGTTCCCAGTAATTATGAGTACACAGTGAATGATCAAATGGCTTCTAAGAGATTGATTTCAAGACAACATGAAGTAAAGGGTGAAATCACAGAGACGTGTTCAGGGTGAGTTATCCACCAGTACCCGACTAAACAAAGTCCACAGTCCTCCAGATGAGCGGAAGCACAGTGACTGACTGTCCCATGCACATAGACACAGACATACAGTATGTCTGACACCGACGACATGTTCGGCATGAAATAACGACGGCAGACACAATAGAAAGCATGCATAAATAAAAAGACTGGATAGATCATAGACCAAGGGGCTCGTGTGATTTTCAATAGACTGGGTAGTGTTACGACGTGGACTTAGTTGTGCAATTGAAATGTGATAATGTATGAGAGTGTTTGTGAGAAAAATCTCAGTGAGAAGCATGGTGTGCAGTGAAAGTGTGAGGAACACATCTGTTATGCTAAACCATCGGTTAAAAGCTTTGACACGGCTGATGATATTAAAACTTCAAATGTAAATGAACAGAGTCAAAGGATGTGGTGATGTTAGAGGCAAAGAGAAATGCAGATTGAGATATGTATTTAAAAAACTTCTCGAGTTGACCTCACCTTTGTTGTTGGAGATGCCGTAGTCAAAGCCCTGTGCTCCGTTTGAAGTCGCGGCTCTGTTGAAGGCCTGAACGGAGAAAGGGCTTGGTGGTGGGGTCTGAGCACCGTGCTCAATCAATGCTTGTTCTATAAGAGCAAATAACATCATGTTAACTTGCAAAAACTTCATAAATTGAGGGTAAACATTTTTTTTTAAATGTAGCTTATGAGCAGTGTTGTGAAGAGAGGTCAAGCTGTGGCTTACCGTCGTCATGGCGAAGGTACTGGTTCCCGCCGCGGTCTCTGGACAGTGACCAGGCCTCTCCTTCGTCACTCTCACAGAACTCCACGACACTGTTCTTATCCAGCTGTACCCAGGTCCCCTCCGAGTTGACCACCTGATACACAAACAATGCTCTTTATCTGTACTCACACACACACACATTTAATCACCATGTCTATTAAAAAACTACCATTTTATCAACCCCCAAACACCCATGTTATTACTTTACAGACGAAACCATGACACATATTCATCTGATTGACACATCCACACCAGCAAATCACATGAAATTGATTTTGTGTATCAGTAAAAAACTGATATAAAACTTAGTAAGGTTTAAGACGGGTAAATGCATGTGTTTTTTCCTCAACCTCCCGAAATAGTAACATTTCAAAAACAAACACAGGTGGAAGTATTAGTTTTTGCAGGCTGCAAAGTCTCAGATCCAAACAGGGCATTCAGTACAGGTTCAGAACAACCTAATGAACAGCATGACACACCACAGCAGCCAATGACAGGTAATATCCCAAAAAAAGAGGATAAGCTCCACTCATCACCAGGCCAAACAAAATTTTAGACAGTATATAGATTAAGTATATTGAGAGAATAGTTCAAAGGTGTAAGAAAGATAGAGTCAAGGCACAGAGCGGCTCCAGCATTTTGTGATCAGACTTCCCCAGAGAAGTCCGAGGCAGCTGAATATGACACCCTGAAACTGCAATGGATTTATAGACAAACTGAAATTAGTAAAGTCAGGAGGCACACAGAAATGCAGCAGCCACGAGAGTTAATTAGAACCCACAAAGTGGAAAGATACAGAACAACCACCCACACCCAGAAGCAGCAGATTTATTTAGAAAGACAGATTACGTTCTTAACATCCAAAATCCATTGAGGAAAAAACAGGGAACAAATTACTGAGAATAAAGGCAAATCTACCTACATAAGTACATTACTTGATCTAAACAGACTAATGTATTCATCTCCAGCCACAGAAAACACATTGCATTGTTCGGGGTGAGTGCGTACCTCGCCTATGGCCTTGACCTTGTTGCCAAGTACTAACATTCCAATGGGGATACCCCTAAGGTTCGGACAGCTTCTGATGTTGTGACCAGAGGGGCCGGTCTTCACTACCTTATAAAGCCCCGGGCCGCCGCCCTGCCCTGCCCTGTTCTGCACCCGAATGGGGGCCTCATGGGAAGGGCAGCTGCTCACCTCCTTAACGTTCTCCTCCGATTGGCCCCTGACCTCCTGCAAGAGGTAAGAGCATGGATTAGAAGCAGAGTAACAAATCATCAAAAGGCTGCAGAAATATCAGACCAGGACAAGGCAACTAAAAGTCCTGAATTATAATGATGAAAAGTCACCATTAGAAGTGTAACAGGGTGTCGTAAAAGGGCATGTGTGCTCAGGCAACCATTGCTGTATTCTTTTTATTTTAAATATTTTGAATATTGCAATGTATTTGCCATATCAAGAAATCTAAAATCCAGGGGACCTAGACATATGCCGAATGGTTCTCAAGGTCGTAAATCGACAGTTCAACATTTGAGAAAAGACTATCCTGCCAAAACTTAAGTGAGAAGACTTAAAACACACTTACACCTGTCTGTCAAACTTAGAATAAACACGAGCACACACATTTGTTTAATCTGTAAATAATACGGAGGTAGTTAACTGTGGGGCTATTTCTTGGTTGCGCAATGTTCTTAGGGTTATCGTGATTTTCCAAAAATCTAAAACATTATCCCTGTTAACCCACATCTTTAGATCTGAACGGATAATAAACAAGACAATTGCACAGCAAGCTTTCGGCACTGATAGCCTAAGTTTCTCCCTGTCTGACAAAGCCAACTTAGCTTTCTCTCTTTGTTTCAGTCTTTATACTAAGCAAAGAGACATACTGCTGTATTATTCTTCTCATCTAACTAATATCAAAAAAGCAAATCAGCGTATTTCCGAAAATGTTGAATTTTGCAAAGCTATTTTCCTCTCAAATGATTAAACAATTCTTGTAAATTACTTGAAAACATACATAAACCTCCATCTTCAACCGCTACAAGTAAAAAACCCAAATATCAAGAATGCATGTAAATGTTTCAATTGAAGAAAGTACTCATAGTAATTAGAAAAAATAATTAAATTTCCCATTAAACGATGAATGAATGTAGTTAGCATAACGATACACAACAGACCAATTAAGAACAATGTTCACTTATTTTCTAAGGGGAGGCATGCTATTACACACGATGATACAGGACTATATTAAACAAGCTTTTCAAACAAGGCCTCATGCAACAGACTGGACATTAGTATCTTCAACCCCATGCGACAGACTCTCCAACAATTATTACTCAAAAATCTAAAATGTGAATACTGTTGTAGTCTACAAGAGAAGGGGTCGCTGACATTCAGTACTGTATCATCACTGTACACACAACCATGCAACTGTGGTTCCACCTCTTATGCCTGATTAACACTGTGGTAAAATACTAAAAAAGTCACAAGGGGTTCAAGAGGACAAGTAGCGCAACAAATAGATGATAAGCTATGGGGCAGTCAAGCTATTTATCCCTCGTTCATACAACTCACCTGTTGTGGGAATATAGTTAAGGGGGTCCACGACAAAAGGCCGATATCCCTGACTCCTTGGCTAGCGTTAAAGACAGTCTGAGCAACAGATTGTGAGACAGTCAAGAAACAGTAGACGACCCGAGAATGGAGAGAAAACAGGATGGGGTTGCTCATGTATTTTTTTGGAAGAAAATTTTTGGCCTGGCTCTTGTGGAATTTCCAGGATCAGAGGTTATTTGAGAAAGTGGAGAGGAGAAGACAGAATCTGACTGGTGGTCAGAGAGGCCGGTTAGTTGTGGAGCAGTGATAAAAGAGGCCGCAAGGAACTTCAAATGCATAATAAAATATAGAAAACCCAGTTGCAGAAAAGATTCGAGATTCACTCTAAAAACCACAGGGTCGTTATTTCCAAATCCACGACCAAATCAAATACATTTAAAGAAGAAACTTCCAAAAAAATCCCCTGCTTGGATGATGTAGTGTGTCATGCTGTTCAGACAGAGACCTTACATGGAAGCCTCCTATAGCACCTAAAGCATCCCGATGCAAAGGTGGAACTGTAGAGCAGTAGAGGTACATTTTCCCATTGAAACTTTTCATGGACCAGTTATTGCTTCATGACAGAAAACCACCTGGATATTATCACCTCTTCTTTCTGATACTTTCCTGTGACTGCAATATTCATGTCTTTTTTAATCAAGTCAAATTCCTTATTTGATACTGTTGCATATTATGGCGTTTTTTGTGTCATGAAGCAAAATACAAGAGAAATCCTTCATTAACACATGCTGTAGTGTGCAGGTCTTCATGAGTAGGGAGTGAGAGGCAACACAGAAAAGGAGACTGAACAGTGCAGACTAATGGACTCTACCACACTACATTTCTCTACCTGTCAGTTCCTGCTTAGGGGAACACTTCAGTGCACTAATATACTCCCCCAGGCATGTGAGCATTTACAAGTGTTGTGTCCAACTGAACTAAACACACAATGGTCATGTAATGGTTTCAACCTTCAAACATGAATTAATGCATGCATGCTCCCAGCTGCTGTTCTTCTGAACAGTGGGTTAGTAAAAGGCTCATACTCAGTGTTGCTTCAATAGATGTTTCATGCAGGAGAACACCCCAGTGGTTATAACCTAAGCTCTCGGTCCACCATGCTTTGAAGACATTTGTGGAGTGAGTGCCAAACACAAGCCCTTGAAAACCCATCATCATTAACCAGCAAAGGTAGTCTCTCTGAGCGTTTCCCCAAATGAAGAGCACAGGAGACTCTGCTATCAGTAAACTAAGTCCGACCGCTCAGCAGGCCGCCTTCTACTTACGTCGGCTGGGACCAGTAGGCTCCGGCCCAGGTGCTGGTTAAATGAGAGGCACCAGGCTTCAGTGTACCCATTCATGCTGGGAACATACTTCTTTACTGTTTCATCATTGAGCCTGAGCCATACACCATCATCATTGTGGATCTACGGGAAAACAAGCAACAAGAGCACAGCACAGCCATGCCGTCCTGTTACTGTGGAAGCAGGAAGGACGGCGCTCACTCAGTCAATCACACACACACACAAACACACACACACACACACACACTGAGGATGCAGGAAAGGCCATATTGGAGGACTGTAAAAAGATTTTATAATGTACTAGTAAGTGTTGATATTTTGGCAGCTGTCACAAACAAATAACTGTAAGTTCACTGACGCGCATTACATTTGATTCTTTGTGAAACTGTAGCAGGTCAGAGACGTCAGTGGAGTATATGTGGCACAGGACACGTTTGCATTTAACATTCCTGTATTTAGCGCTGTTCACCTGTGATCAGATCATTCAGTACAGATGTCGACACCAGGTCTGAATGGTATCAGAGTGTCACAAGTGTTGTGACAAAAGGGTGAGAATGCAAATGTTGTGTAGTACTGGTATATGTGTGATAGTTAAATTATTGCTAGAATTTTTATTTTGAATTTAAATGCACCTCATCCATTGGCTGTATGGTGCAGGCATTGAGGCCTTTCCTGAAGCCTCAGAACACTTTGCAAGACTATGAAGCAACATAAGGTAAGAGCAACAAATGTATAAGCTTTGAGAGAAAGTGTTATCAACACAGAAAGATGGAATAACATAATACACAGCTAAGAAAATTATTTGTACCTTATAAACTAGACAATTGATTGTGATAGTTATTACTTATTTATTTAAAGAAGAAAAACCACAGAAATAGAATAAAAGTGGATAGTGCTCCATCTAAGTCTACTGTATTCTACCTGGTCTAGAGTCAATTACCTCGTCAATGAAAGTGATGGTGCCATTGACATGCACTATGCCTATCTGTTCACTCTGCAGGGAGGGGTGACTACGCACACGCAGGCCTGCGCTGTCCTTGGACACAAATTTTCGGACCTGAGAGAGGCAGAGGGGAGATGGAGACCGTGAGCGGCAGGAGCAAAGAATAGTAAGGTTTAAAAAAGAAAAAAGACAAGAAGTGCAGCAGGAGGAGAAAGAAGAGGAAGCAGGACAAGTTGACAGTGGGAGAGTGCGTGCATTAACCCACACAGAGTTTGTTGTTGCGTAGTGCGCTCATACACACAGCAAAAGATGAGGAAACTTTAGCTGCTTGATTTTCAGTAGCACCAGCGATATAAACTGGTGCATTGAAAACCATAGAGCATACGTTAAGAAGGAATATATCCAGGGTAGATTTAAAGCGTTTTCAGATGTTGTTGCTTGTTTCCCCATTAGGGAAAGCGTGTTTTACAAAATGATGATGCACACGATATGCTGAACATTAGCTTGATGCTAATTAGCCCTTTGCATGTGTGATTTCAAAAGTAACTTCCAACCACTAATCTGAATACATGGCAATAATTTCTGCAGACTTTTTTATTGCCCTAGAACAGGTTCGACAACCCGCTGCCCCACTCACTCGCTCAGAGAGACACGCAGTGAGATCAGAGCTCGTTCACGTGAAGCAGCCGGTCAGTGACTTTGTGGAAGAACAGTGAAAACACAGCTTATCTGGTCACAGCTGCTCAGTGATCCGAGCAGAAGCTGCAGTTTGTTTGTATCTCACTTTAACTAATAAACACTCATCACTAGTTATCAGGACCTGATCACTACATGAAGTAAATTTCAGTTTGTATGATTCGCTCCAGAGTTTAAGAGACTGCATTTAAACATTATGAAAAATGAATCGTCAACATTTTGTGCTCGGTACAACACGAGACTTGACGCTCACAGTCAGCGAGAGACACACATACATAACACCATCGATTAATATCTAATAACATGATCGTACGTTTGTCATCTAAATCATCCCAATAAAAAAATGGAACAATTGAGCATGAACTACTTCATTTTTGGAACCGTGAACGTGAACTAGTTCATTTTCTTCTGCATGAACTGAACTTTGAACTAGTTCAAGTGTGAACTGGCACAACAGAGTATTACTATATATAAAACTTTATTAGCTGTGTTATCAAATATGTTTTGCGGCTCCATACTACTTTTATTTGGTGGGGGAGGGGGAAAAAAGGCTCTTTTGATCGTAAAGGTTGCTGACCCCTGCCCTACAAGGACGATCACCATATGTGATCAGAGAGTTTAAGTGTGTTTGAGTCTTGTGGTCTCTGTTCCTGTGACACCTGCCAATGAGAAATAGGTCAAACAGGAGGTATCCAGGAAATAAAGCATCTTTTACAGAATCTCCTCAAGTTACGAAGGGAAATTATTAAGATGCATGTCTCTTTTCCTTGCTAAATGTCTGACTTTCTTCACTGGTTTATGTTAGATCCCCACCATCTTGTATGAGACCGATATCCTACCTCCAGACTACATTGCTTTCTGTGGACTAGCTTTTGTTTGGCTCTTCCAACTAGCAAAAAAAGGAGGTGAAAACAACTTAAAGCTGCACAGAGGTGCAGACGGAAATGTTGAAACTCAGTGCAATTAGAAATGGCAATGTAACAATCCTTTTGCACTAATGGAACTGCATTATTTAATTATTATATTGATAGTTCTTGTTAAATGTGGCATTTACGGAAAGAGTTTTGTTAAAGGTAACGGGTACAAGGGAGGACAAACTGTTTCTGGTCTGTTGAGTTGTATATGATGGGTGAGTGCAAGCACACGTGCATTTTATCTGTGTATTTATGTTCATGCTCCTGTTGGTAAAGAAAAAGCTCACCTTGCTAGGCTGAGGTTCGGCCTTCGGTTTCACCATCTGAGTTCCAGGGGGTATCATTCCTTTGGGAGGATCTTTGACTTCGACCTCCATACCAGCATCTATACAAAAAGATAATTTACAGTGCATGGGGTCTTTGTAAAAGATGTAATCTTGTTCAAATAAAGGCTATTTCTAACAGACTTTTACATTTCCTTACCTATTTCAATGCCGTCAATGGTGACGTGGATTGTGTAGAGGCCTACTGCTCCTGGAGTCCAGTTGGCGCTGTAGGTTCCATCAGTGTTGGCACGAATCAGCATGTTCTCACTGGGTCTGTGTAAGGAAATGATCAGTAAGTACAGACTGTAACTCGCTGGTCAGTGAGTTTTGTTTCTGCATAACCTCACCTACCTCTTTGGAGTGGGGGAAGCAAAACGCAGCTCCTCAAAAGAGTAGTTTTCATACGCCTAAAAGAGACACAGCACAACTATAAGGCTAATAAATGAAACCATGTTAGCACCACAAAAAGCCGAACAATATTTGGCAATTTCACAGTTACGGAAGTAATTTTTGGTGAGAACTCATTACTTGCTTTACAAAGACTCATTGTGTTTGGCTTCTTTAATGTTATCTGACAGTAAATTAGCCATTCCCAACTATGTCTTTACTTAGTGAGTTTAATGTTTTGTTTTATTTTTCTTGGCCAATTTACTTAATTTTCCATAAATTGTTTTTCTTTTACTAGATGATTTGTATTAACGGATAAAATATCCTTCCTATTGAAAGGTTCAGTGGTGCAAATGTTTATGCTAATAACATATTTTTTGCTTATTTGACAAGAATAAATTGTTTACATCTTCAGGACTGCAATTCCATTTCCTATAGGTAACTACTCCCCCCCCTTGGAGAATCTGCAACCAACTAAATGTAAACAAGTGACTTTGTGAGCCATTACACAAGGCTGACCTTCATCATGGTAATGGCAATGTATCGAGCTTCTTTCACGATCATGGGCTCGTACGTAGCCTCCAGCTTTGGCATTGGTAGACCTCCAAAGGTAAGGTCAGGACCAGAGGACGAAGGGGAGGAGCTTCCAGGTAGCCGCTGCAGCTTCTTCACATTCTCGGGATGCATTGACTTTTTTTGTGAAACGGGTACAGCCTTCACCTCCACCTGGACATGAGACCAAGGAAAAGCTAAATCAAAAAGGTGCAACACCTTTGAATTGCAAATAACAATTTTTACAATCTTGATTTGACTTTACAGACAAAATTATACAGTCAGTTCATTTCAGGTAGACGCAGAAAAGCCAAAGGAGCTATCCCGACCTTCATGTTGGGAACATGCACCACATCTCCATACTGGTCTTTTGTCTGTACGACCACGGTGGTTGGCCAACCACAGCGTATGTCATCTTTGTTCAGGATCAGAGAAGTTTTCTGAGGGTCTGCGTAAGAGTCTGGCTGCAGCCACCTACATGTGACGAAATAAGAAAGGGAGAGAGGCAGGGACGGAAATGACTGGAATTTCTAAAGCAGAGGAATCGCCAAATCAAAACCTAATCTATATCAAGCAATTTGCAATGAAGAGACAGCCAGAGCTCCAGCAGGCTGGTCACAAAATCTCACCTGGCCAGACGTCCTCCACTTGAGGTCTGTAAACAGGTGATGAAGTCCTCAAGGAAAGAGTGCTCGTTGGTTTGGAGGTGAAGGGGCAGGTTCCCCTCCAGGGCCTCCAGGATGGTTGGGGAGTGAGACAAGGCCAGACCCTTTCCAAGGATCCCTGAGTGAGACTTACACACCTGGTGAAAGGGGCAAAGGAAATAACAATGAGATATAGTGCTCTTTTCACAAGACAAAAACAAGTCTTAAAGAAAATCCCTGAATTTAACAGATAACATACCTGTAATGATGCTTCCTCTAGAATCTCAAGATCCTCCTCCAATTCATTGCCTTAAAAATATTTAAAAAACAGAGGTTTGTTTTACTCAAGATGTCGCACAAGATTAATCTGCTCCCAGCAGTGAGTAGGGCAAGCAAATTCTATTATCCACAGTTTCCCATACCTATAGGGAGGGCCAGGTCTTTCTTCATCAGGGCTGCAGCACAAACGCTGCCCAGGTAGGCCAACTCCTTCTCTAGTTGGATAATACCCTCTTCAGGACCAGTGTTGAATTCATATCCCACTGCCACACACTTGAAGCCGTAGAAGCAAGCCTTCTCATCTTTAACATAATCTGAGGCCGTTTCCAGTGAGAACAAAACTTCATTTCCTGAAGTTGGGAGAAAAGAAAATAATGGATGAAAAGAGAGGTTGGTAGAGATCTGTAAGCAGCTACTGGTAAACTAATGGCTGCCTGTTGTGACAGGTGGCACACCAAAGCACCATTAAGCAGATTAAAACACTCATGAGAACCATTAAGATCAATGAACAACCAACTGGGCTTCAAGAATAACCGTTGAGTGTGGAACCATGTCTATAATTAATTGCTGCTTATTTATGCTTAATCGTGCAACATCATTAATACTGTAAGTGCTGTCAAAATTAACAAATAGTGCCACTACCATAATAAACAATATATGTTGGCCTGCTTATCCTATTACAGATTTCTGGTCACTACTGTACAGGCAACTTTGGGAATTTCCTGTTCCTCAATTTGCCCAGTAACACATCATCCCGTTTATGATTAATGTTTGACTGCTTTCAGCTTCAAGTCTAGCAAGCACCTAAAATGACAACTGATGAAGGCATTATTTTATATATAAGACATTAAAAGAAGAAAGCAAATTTGTGATGTGCAATTATCTGTCTTCCAAAGGTAACTTTCTTGATTTTAAAGTCTTCAAAATTGGCAAACAACTGTGCTTCATATTAACATTTCTATATTAACTTGAAGTAAAATTTGGTAGACATATTATTGCATTTCACTATTCTACTACTGAGTTGTAGCGCATGTCTTTGTTTTTGCAACCATTTCATCATAACATTTTAAGCTGCGTGTCCAATAAAAGTTGACCAGCCAAGCTATTCATACCTGGCAGCACAAGGACAGTTGTTGGCCAGCCTGTGGAGCCTGAGAACTTCTTCAGCTCAGTCCAGGTGTTGATGGTGTCATGTATCAGAGGTTTGCCGCCTACACCGGCCAGGTGGAGGGTTCGGCTGGGGATGAGCAGGCGTAGGACGTCCTCTGGCTGTGCAGTGCCACATTGAGGATCAAACTCAATGGTGGTCCAACGGACGCAGTCTGGGAATGATACCTGAGGGAAGGTGAGAGAGAACAAGATTCATTTTAACTTAAATTGTATGCATGTCTCTGGTTTTTTTTTAAATTGTAGTAGTAGTAGTAGTAACCATCTTACTCTGTATTGTGTTACACCTGCTTGCTTGTAAGGGTGATCACTCTCCATTACTGAGTAGTGGTTTGAGGTTGTACATGCTGACAGGCCTTGCTCAGGCTGGTTTCCTGTCGTGCTGTCTGTTGATTGGTTGGGATTGAAAGTGGGTGGTGCGTATTTTTGGTTGAGGGCCGATACGGCAGGCAACAGCTCCTGAACCAGTCCAAAGACCTCTACAGCAGCCTGGTTGAAGAAGAGGAGTGGTTTTATTACGAAGCCAGCAATATTCCATTCAGGACTAGAAGACAAAGGGTTTGCTTTGACCTCTTACCTTAGGTACAGATGCTGCCACAGGGCCAATGTAGGCCAGGATAAGGGGCAGGAGCATGGAGAACAGGCTGGAGGAACTTAATAACTCAGGAATGTCCTCCACTGTAGAGAGCAAAGGACAAAGATAAAACTGAAGAGAGGCTGAACATATCTGATCTAAATTCAAACAAAGAATTACCAGTGGCTTTCTACAACAGGTGCAGGTTTGCTGTGCTCACCATCAACAGCAAATGCTCTATGAAGCAGGTCCTTTGCAGCTCTGACCACAGCACTGACAACAGATAGGGATCTGCTGCAGTTCTTATCCTCCTCATTGGCTTTGCTCAGCAGCTGAGACTGCAGGTCCCCATCATACTCACTCCTTCCACCAGAAAAACAAATTGGAGTCAGAAAAAACACTTCAAGTTGAAACATTACAAAAAGCTTCATAATCATCAATAAAAAAAGAGTTTTAAATGGATACCTGTAGTAGAGAATCTGTGGGATCTGTCCTCTGGTCTGATTGGTCCCATTGCTACTCAAGCTGCAGGTGCTGAAGGTGAAGGCCACACCGTCCGAGCACTGGACCGTGGTCATACCTCCGTCCCCATTAGCTGTCCTACTGCCATAGTTTCGCAACCGTACAGCATACTTTACCCCTTCCTGCAACACAATAAATTCATCAGTGATAGTTTGCATTTAGAACAAACCAGAATCAGCAGCTGCAGTAACAGCTGGGTATCAACACAAAACCATGTATTTTCTAACAGCGTATATACCTTGAGTGGCACAGCCTTGTCCAAGCGAATCTCAGCAATATCACTGGGAGAGTCATCGGTGCTGTAGGTGCCCTTCACCAGCTCAAGAGATGTCCACCTGTGAGAATGTGCCGAGTCCCCTGGATGCTCTGTTTGAGCCTGAAGGAACAAAACAATGAGGTAAACGTGTTGATGACATGTCAAATATAAATAATTGTTTACCTCATAATCTTTCCCAATCACTTACATCATCAGCCAACACCTCTAGTTCATACTCATGGATGCCCCCTCCTCCGTACACACAGACGCCCACCAGCACAATGCCTGGCTTGTCCACTGTCAGACAGATGGCATCCGGCGAACCGTTCCCCGTATTCCAACTCCGGCCCTGGCTCGTTTTCGTGAAGCGGTTGGGAGACGCTTTCACAGAGTGGAGTGAGTTCAGTCCATCAACCTTAAGAGCATGAACATATAGCCCAGGTTATTATATAAACATAAAAGGCAGGAAGGATCTTTTTATTAAAAACAAACAATGAACTTCTGAACATAAAAGCATTTTCTGTATCTGTTTAACCATCAGCTTACACTTTTAAGACTATTATATATACCACCAGGTGGCAATAGTGAGGGCAAAGCATAAAACTAATACATTTCAAATAATACTTTAGATCAAAAGATCTCATAGATGTCTGTATAATGACTGTTACCTAACTGTGAAGGCCAGCAATGTTTTATATTTATAGACCAAGACAGTGCAGAGAGAAAATGGATAGTCTGTAAAAAATGATATGAACTGAAAAAAGACCATCTCATATTTGGCCTGTGGTAGTTAAAATAAACTACTTCTATTTATATCGGCCTGCCGACTAAAGAGAGCCAGACAGAGCCGCAGAGGGACTTATCTGGGTGCTTTTGGGAGGAAGACTTGTTTCCCTGACAACAGACTGAGGGGCACAACAGTGATGTCAAGGGCTGTCGTAGAATGACCGTTACTATGACAACCAGAGCTAAAGAGTGTTGATTGCAGCATACGGATATGCATGTGAGCTGGCGGATTGATGATAATAACAAAAGGAGTGTGAAATAGGCAGAATGACAGACGTCGGTCCCACCCTTTGAATGACTCAGTATATTATAAAAACAAAACCCTTTCTGTTCGGTTTTGTAGTGATAGAAGACAGCACTTCGCCCAAAGAAAGACCTGTCACTGTGAAAAATTACTTCAGTAAGGACAGAGTGAAGGGGAAGAAGTAAGATGATAAGAGTAAGAGTGATTAAGAGGGTATGGCATGAGGAAATAAAGAGAGAAAAAATGTGGAGAGACATGTAGTCTAGTTGATGGATAGTATCTACAGCTCTTCAAGCTGTATAACAACTTTGACTTCAACAGAACGGGAAGTGGATGCGATTATGACGCAGGCTGTATGCAAAAATAAAAAAGATGTGACACCAACAACTCTGATCCATCCAAATAACAAAGGGCATTCATTGTGAATATCCAGGACAAAAACAAGTGAGTTTATTTTTAAAAAGCCTATCAGAACTTGGATTTATGTTTGCTCAGCCATGTCCCACGTCTCAATACATATGCCTTATGTATGTGTTTGTTTGGGGCATCTGAGTGTTGTTACCTCAGAGCCAAGGGCAGAGGCCGTGAGCTCCGAGACGATGGAGGCCAGCAGACCACAGGTGTTGGAGACAAGGTGTGGAGAGAAGAGCTCCACCTCCTTCCTCAAACTCTTCCTCACTGGCAACACCACAATCACCAACATCTTCTCCAGTACCTCTCGAAAACTGGTCATGCCCATCAGGTTCTCCTCCGTCTGTAGGAGCAAAAAGATATTCAAAGTTTTTCACATGCAAACAGTATACCACATAGTTCCAGCAATAATACCAACCACCATTTTGAAATGAAGATACCTGAAGTACATTTATGACATGGACCACTCACATGGCTTAGCTTCTCCATATGTGCCACCAGCAGGGGGAAGCGGTGAGCGAGTGCAGAGTCGTTCTCTGTGCTGACTTGTTTGACGAGTGAACGCAGCAGCACTTCTCCATCATACGCGATGGGCAGGATGGACGTCAGCTTGACGGAGGTGTTGCATAGAGCTGACATTACGGCTGCCAGCAGACGACTGCTGGATGTGCGGAAGTTTGCTTCGGCAATGTCCTGAAATAAAAGGGGAACAAAATCGAAATGCTTATACTTATCGTTTTTTACTTTTCGGATGTTCTTCCATCAACCAAGGAAATACTTTCATGGATGTATGATTTTCAGGCTTAGGAAAGTTGAAGTAGATATGAATATCGTACCTGGTCGAGGCAGTTGAGCAGGTCACAGAGGCATGCCCACTGCAGAGCCGGGGTCGGGTAGAAGGAGTGGAAGCAGGCAGTGAAGGTGTTGTGACACTCCTGAAGCACAGCTTCCAGCAGGGTAAGAGGCTGAGACAAGTAGCCCTCGGGGTCATTGTCCAGCTTGGTCAGGCAGTTGTCCATGCCTTCTGACAGGATCTTCTTCAGCAGGCTGCGAGTCTTTCCCACGCACTCTGCCAGCTTGCTCGACTCCTCCACCACAGCTTTGGTGCTTGCTGGAAATCAAACAACAGTCAAACAACAAAATCTTTCAAAAGATGCCCTCTATGATTTCATTGAAATGTTCTCTGTGAAATAAAAAAGATGTTACTATTTTATGTGCATGAAATATAAACACAGGAAAAAGAAACTAGAATGTGACATTATCTAAATATGGTTGTTGTCTTTCATTCAGAAAGATCTTCTTGACTCTATAGGAAAATATCCTATACATGCATATTTTTAATTCAAAGCCCCACTGTGGTTCTTTTTGCAAAGATCACACCACTATGAAGACATTTAAACAATAATTTCAGGTTCTCTGTGTTCCTACCCGCAATAGGGAAGATCTCACAGATGTAGACCCTGAGCAGGCGAAGGCAGCATGTGCCAACGAAGCGCAGTCTCTCTAGGTCCAGCAGGGTGGCTGTGTACTGGAAGCCCTTCAGCCCTCGCAGCTCCTCCACACCCAAAACTAGGGTGGTCCAGCTCCAGTGAAGGACACTCAGCAGAGACTCAAAACACTCCTGCAAAGAGATGGAAGAAGACAGTTATACAAAATGATCTGTTCAGACCCAGGGTGAAACAGATAAGAGGCATGACACATGAAACCATGGAGACGGTACTCACTACGGACACTGTGCGAGCAAATGAGCGTTTCAGGATATGGACTGGTTCACTGGTCTGCTGTTTCCCTTTCGATGCATTGCCATCATTAGAAGGAAGCCTAATCGTAAAATATAAAAGAATATTTTGATAAATAATTAGTTGACAAGTCTCTAAACAGAAGCTTTCATTTGGTAAGAAAGTGTGAGGATCTTTACTAGCCTGTAAAGTAGCTGAGGTATTTGACCCGCGTTAACATCGGTACCGTTGTTTGACTTCTTGGAGCTTTTGAACTGAAAGACAACGCTGTAGAGGGGAAAAACAATCAATGGCTTTGACCAAAATTCAAACATTATTAAAATGTGATCAAATGACAGTAGGTTTACCCATCATCAGAAGTAATGGTAGCCTGTCCGTGCGAGCCACAGTCACTGCTGGGACCAGACACTCGGGCCCAGGCCACATACCACCAGCCAAGCTGCAGCAGCACGGGCTCGTCAAACATCATGGCATATTTCTCCCTAGGAGTAAAAACACCATCATTTATAGCAATCAAATATAAAGACTGTATCGTTCCATATTTTTCTCCTTATGTTAATACTTGTGAGAACAGAAGGGAAACATAAACGGTACCTGGCAGCACAGTCATAAGCCAGGACGTCTGTCTCAGCCAGCAGATCACCATCTGTCTCATGGTCACCCCCATCAGGTCCCAGCTCAAAAAGCTGCACAAGAAGAATGAGTCAATATATTTTAAAAGCATGTGTATTATCCTCCAGTGGTAATTAATACATGTCTTTTGCAATTAAATTTTTCTAGCTTTGGGAACTGAATAGGGTCCAGAAACTTAATGTTTCTGAGGAAGCTCTGACAATCAACTGACAAACCAGTTGAACTTGCTTTAATTTAGCATAAAAATACATTCAAAAGACCAAGATGGAAACTGAACAAGGGCTTAAAATCCAATAGAACTTTGTGCCACAGAACCGCTCACCTTGATCTTGGCAGTGTACTCCCCTCGACCCCCAAACAGCCCCAGCCCACCCAGCAGGATGTCAGCATCAGCACAAAAGCGAATGGCCTCCACTGAGTGAGCAGAGTAACCCCAACCACCGCCGTGACCTATAACATCACACATGGGATCAATAGGATCAATTAAAAAGGAACAGAATCTTCAGGGTATGTTGTTCATCTACAATGACAATTTAAATGCAGGTTTTTGACTTACAGTAATCAAATCAAAGCTTACTGTAACCAGAAGCATCTCCCAGTATGCTGTATCATGCATCGCTCATGTATTCTGAGAGAAGCCACTTACTCTCAAAGCGGTTCACCACACTGTAGTCTTCCTTGGAGTAGACCTTCATCACTGCCTGGGTCTCTTCCTCTGCGCTGGCTACACCCATCTTTAGCTCCTGCATGGCTGCCAACGTATCAAGGCAACCTAAATGGACAACGCAGTATATTTATTAGCGTTAAATGTGGATAGTAATGAAAAGCTCATAACGTACTGTAATTACTCCTGCAAGCAGAATGTATACCTGTATGTCTGGGTATTATCTAAGAGATATCAACTTTTCCCCCCAAACTGATTGAAAACTAGTTCTAGATGCCCAAATGAATGGCATGTGCAGAGGATTACCAAGGATGTGCAGGGCTCCGTGAGAGCGTGTGGTAGTTGCATTTGATCCTGATGGCAAAGCCAGCTCTGGACTGAGGATGCTGCAGCGAGCCTGTAGATCTGTGGCAGAGGGCATCCTGGCATCAGCTATCACTGCGTTGTAGCACCACATCTCTTTTGAGGCTGGCAAGAATCTGGGAGGACACAGGGATAGCACACAGAGGGGGTTAAAAAATCAGTACATTACAGTATGTGTTACAGAACTATTCCCAGAAATGTATCCCTGGACTGACCTCCATATGACATCGTACACAGGATCCAGACACAGGCCAAATCCCTGCAGGTCCTCCTGCTCTGAGTCATTGAAGGTTCGGCAGCTTCCATCCATTTTGTTGATAAGCAAGCATTTAAATGGAGCTGGCTCAGTCAAAGAGGAGGGCACGAGTCCAATGATGTGTTTGCTGGCAAAGATCTCTGAAGTAGCCAGGACATGGGAGTTGATAAGAGCCTCATCGATCCGTAGGAACGTCTGGTCTCCACTGGCGCCAATCCAGGTGGCCTTTCGTCCATATTTGGCACCGATGTTGGGCATGGGGGATGGCTTGGCATTCCAGTAGGGCATGTCTAGGATAGGCCGGCCAAGCTGCCCTTTCTGGACAAGAAGAAGACATTTACATCTCAAGTGTAACCTCCAATTTGTATGAACAAGGAAGTTTGGGATTTTAAAGAATTGCTCTTTCATTGAGGAACATCATTTGTCTTACCGAGAAGCTTCCAAATGTGAAGACCTGTCCATCCATGAGGAGAACGGCAGTGTGGTTACTCCCTGCTGTCACCTGGACGCTCGGACCCGGAAGAGACTGCACCAGAGTTGGGGAACCCCTGGCGGATAGAAAAGTGCAGTTTAAATGTTTGTGGTTATAATGCGATTTCCAAAATCTGTGACAATTTGGTTGAATTTACTATATTTGTAAATGGGAATGAAACACTGCATTTTATTTTCTCCAATTGACAATTATATATATCATGATTAATTAATGTAATTCCAATAGGAATTGCATTAAAGTCCAAAAAAATCAACATAGGCTGTACCTGGAGTTGACATCTCCATGTCCAAGCTGCCCATGTTGTCCATAACCGAATGTGTAGACGTCTCCATTTTCCATCAACACCACTGTAAAGCAGCATAATCAAGACTCTAATTACTCATGATTACTTTCCCCACTTTCTTTACCTCAACGTCAGACCACTCATGTTAAATGTTTTTCCATGTAACATTTTCCTTTAAGTAAGGTAGACTGGAAGTACCTGACCTGAAGTAGCAAGAGAAAGTGAACGTACCTGAGTGGTGAAAACCGCAGCTGACCTGTACAGCTCGTAGCTCGCTGTCGAACCTCACTGCCCCCGGGGGGTAGGTGGTGATTTTGCTGGCGTCTTTCTCTCCTCGCTCGCTGCTACCATCTATAAGGCAAACACTCACGTCAGCACATTTGAGGAGAGAGAGAGGTGTTTAGTAGCGACTTCAGACCGCTGAGGTTGATGTCTCTGCACAGTCCTGGAAAAGGGGAGCTGGAGGGAAAAGAAGACTCAAAAGAAAAAGTAGGGAGAAAAGGGAAGTGCATGCCAAAATAGGGAGGAGGGGACAACACCTCTTTAACATAGAGGCTTTTGGCAACCAGAACCATTAAAACAAATATTTTTGCAAATGATTTCTTATCTTTTAAACATTTCACTGTATTTATTGAGTGAGGAAATCTGGTTTACCTAGAGCCCTGTGTAAGAGGTCAAAGTTGTGGTGTGGTAGTGGCAGAAGTTGGACAGAGACCCATGCATTACTTTTAACATAATGACTGTCAATAATTTTGGGACCAGGAACCAGCTCATTGTGGTGTCCCTCTGTAACTGAGGCCCGCCGGATCAGAAAACAGCTTGGTTTTAATACTTGAACTTTCCAATTAATGTGGAATAAATGCTTCAGGAACATCTGCATTGTAGGTGGGGGGATTAGAACATCCATTCCTCTTCATAAGTGGAACACCATGAAGAAGGATGCTCAGGGGAGGTACCACAAATCATCAAGCCTTACAGCTGAGCATCAACCACAACGGAAGAAGTTATTCAGCAAAGTAGGACAGCCTCAGTTTCTTAACTAACATAAAGGGGGAAACCCTTCTGCTCGGAAATATAATACCCTTGTGACGTCGATCTTTCCTATTTAAAAGAGTGACATGAAAACAAGCCATTTATCACAAACAAAAGAGTTTCTATTTGATAAGGCTTTCAAATTGTGCAGGTTCAGGGGGCGGTCAACAAGGGCACACTTTCATGAAAGCTAGTCCCCAAATACCAGCCCCAACCAATGACATCCAACTCAAGTGTCAGAGCAACCTGCGTTAGTAAGAAAATAGGCTTTTGTGCAGTGATAAGTACTCTTGGTGTTTCTTTGACCTTTAATATTTTACAAATTAATATTTTAACTGAAGCTTATATGCCTCTTAAAACTGATAACATTCATTGGACAGTTTATCATTGCGTGTCCTCCGTCCTGATCCCTTTAGAAAGGTAAGAAAAATACACCTACACAACCATTTTTTGCCACATTTTCCAAAGCACAAAAGAGGCTGAGACTCCAAGGCCAAAACAAACAAAACAAAAGAAAAATTTATAAGAATAAAAGGATGACCCTGTACTGTCCTTTCTGCTCAATATTTGAATAATTAATGCAGCTATTATTCAAATCATATTGGTTGATACTTATTTCTCCAGTGAGTTTAAACTTGCACTAACTTGTCTGAAGGTCAAGGGCCTGAAAAGCTTAATATTAGATCCACAGATGTCTGCTTACTTCTTACTGCGTCGTGTTTGTCAACTTGTTATTTATCAAAGTTTTTCTCTCTCCAGTGCTTCTGTTTGGTTTGCTTGTATGCTGTAGCTGTAGTCACAAAGTGACAAATCAGCTGCTATGGGAGTGATGGCAAATCCAGTTAGACAAGGACGTTGGTTTATATTTAGGTCTGTACAACAGCAGTGGGCAGAGCAGGCATCCTACTCTGAGGATAAGAGCTGTAAAACCAGAAATCAGCCCAAATCTTAATTTTACATTGGTTCTCTTCAACATGAAGAGTATAGCACAACTTAAAATAATCAATAATCAAACACAAAAGGGAACCAGCCTTTTAAAAGAGACTGGACTTTACCCTTGCCTAAAAGCCCAGTAATTTCTCCACTGTGAGTCACAGTGAGTCCTTCTTGCTAAAAGGCTACAATTGTTTGTTACCATGAAACCTGGTGAAGACACAAGAGTCCTGCACTCAGAGAGTGAGAGAGGAGGTGGGCGGGACAGCCAGATTGGGAGATGAGTCAAGTGGGTGTCTCTGCACCCGTTGAGTTAGTGAAGACCGTAGTACCTTTGTGCTTGTCCCGTTTATGCCTTAGTGCCTGAAGGGGTCTTATTCTGGCTAGGGCCTGCTCACGCTGGTTCATAAAAATGGGACCAGGAAAAACAAGGGGGCCTGGGGGAGAAAGAAACTTTCACATGCATGCACAATGCTCACAAATGGGAAAGAACACATGAAAAAATACTTCACCACAACTATTCACACACACTGAAAAATTATAAAAAGACACAAGCAAGGGGAAAGTCACCAAGGCACAACACCCAAGCTCAGAGCCCTTGAGAGTTATCTGAAACTAAGCAGGAGGGTATAATGTTAGCTTCACCCTCTTCTCTAAGTCCCACTTCCCTGTGCCTATGTTAAATGGTCTACCCTAGAAAAAGTAACCTTTTTAAGCCAATAAAAAACGCAAAGCCCTTCCCTTCACAATCATATTCCGTCTAGCCCTGCTCCATACCTCTGCCCTCCTCCAGCCTGTGCCGGCGGTTGATCCTCTGCCGTTTCTCCTCCTGGCGGATCTGAATGTGTTCCTCAATGTTCACTCCTGGGGGGGGAGGGACAGGCACAGCTGAAAACACAAAAGGCCCCGGGTACAGGCAGCCCAGACAGGATGCAGGAGTAGGAGGCGGAAAGATGGAGCAGAACAAAACAAGACACACATCAATGAAAGATGGAGAGAGGTGATGGAGAAGCAATGACTCTGCACAGCACAACAACAAAATGAAGGCCAGGCAAAGGCAGGTGCGCAAAAATACTACATCCAAGCAAATGCAACAGACAGGGTGATATTTGCAGCATAAGCAGCAACCTGGCACAGCTCAGGACAGATAGCTTACACAAGACGCGTTCTCAAGACAGTCAATTATTTTGATCAATTATATAGAATCAAAGATACCGCAAACCACCAACAAATATCCACTAGAGTCTGACTGATGAGTTTTCTGGGGGCTGAGGCTTGATTCCAATTATGGGGTGTAAAATATTTCCTATACTGATATATATAAATATATATAAATATATTATAATTAAGAAATTGGCAATTATTCCTAAGATGTTATCAAACCCTTATGACAAAAATGTACTTGAGGGTATAAATGTTACAGTTTAACCATAAACTTTACATAAATATCAATATATATAAAGAAAACACCAACACAACCAAATATAGAGCTTGAATTGATCAAATAAACATACTTGTTTTTTTTTTTACATAAATTGTAAACATAAATCTCTTCTCAGCAAACATAAGCTACATAACAAATACGTCTGTACAAGGCGCATATCTACCGTTTTTATTAATCGAATGATAAATCGATCGGGCTTCAATGTCATCACCATGAATGTATGCAATGGGTACATGTAGATTCCAACATGCTTACGACTTTCAGAATTTGTAGTTTTGAACTAAATGTAAGCAACAGAAGTGGTGATACAGATGAGATGTAAATGGTCCATGAATGACAGAGAAAAAGAGGGGGAACATGAAGTCATTAGAAAGCTTTTCTACCTAGCAGCAGGTCCAGTGGAATCATCTCCTTCACAGCATCAAAGATGCCTCTCTGTCTTGCCTCCTGACCATCGAGCTCCCGGGCACAGGCCTTGCAGCAGCCACACGCTGAGCAGCCAGACTCTCCAGACCCACAGCCACAGATACTGGTTGATGAAGAAACAATGTTATCCTCAACTCAGATAAACATTTTTGATTCTACTACAACGTGTGTGTGTCTCCTCTTACCCTCCTGGTACTCTGTCTGGCCGACCACTGCTGACACAGCTGGCACCATAGCCAGTGCAGTCTCCACATACTGTGCAGACCATGCATTGGTCCAACTTCCACTTGTGCATGCCCGGCTGGCACATCATACTCTTCTCTTCCTTCTCCTCCAGCTCATCCTCCAGGTCTTCATCCATGGCTGTGGCCATGCTCTCCACACCAAACGCTACACAGAGCATACACACCAACATGTAAGGCAGGAGAATGAATGTACTACAGAGTCAATATACAATACTAAAGTGTAAGATAAAATATATTGTGTATTGTAATGTGTAATTGTTTATTTTTATTATCTCACCTTTCCCTGTCTGGCTCATAGATCCAGTGTCTCTGCCACATTGGCCCTTGTTGTTCACACCAAATGTCCACACCTCACCGATCTTGGTCAGGACACACGTATGGGCTTTTCCCATGGCAACCTGAGTTACAAAGTGACCTTTCAGGTCTGTCACCTGGCCTGTGGAGCGGAAAGAGTGGGTTTAGAATAGAGATATATTTATAGTCAAATAAATTGTTTATTCTTAGAACAGTATTCCTCAGAAAAACTCCCAGAATCGTAGCATTTTTAAATGTCCCAGTCAACTTACAGGTACTGTCACTGTAAATGGCATCTTTGCCAAACATGTAGAGCTCTCCATCCTTGGTGACAATACTGCTGCTGCCATTGTTACACCCTGTATACACTGCCGTCTTGGTCTCTAGTTTGATCATCTTCTTGGGCTTGTACGGCTTGGGCTGTCTGCGACTTTTAGCTGCAGAGGAAAATAGCAAACATCAACTATAGACCTTCAGCTGAGATAATTTTGATTCTGTGTTTACTGAAGGTTGAGCCAACTGTTGAATTTTTGTAGACAGTTTAAAGTTGTCTTACTGGACTCTCCATCCTCTCCCTTGCTGGCAGAGCCTGTGAAGAACACACTTCCGTCCTCAGCCACTAGCAGAGCATGAGAACCATCATGGCCAACTGAGAATTGAATTATCTTGGGAGACTTTGTAACAGGCAGTTCCACCCATTTTCCTGCTGACGGACCACCCTGCTTTATACCCAGGCTCTGGTACTTTCCTGTGTAGTAGACCTGTGAGAAGAGGAAAGACAGTCAAACACAGTGAAAGAGAGGAAACCGATCAAATGAAAATGAAAAAATATTTATATTAGACGCCATTATTGAGGAGAAGAGAATGTATGACTGATGTGACGTGACCAAGGTTGAGCAGACAACCCTGGGCAAATATAATACAACATATTTACGTTTGCGTTAATAACTTAATAACAGAGCATCATTCGAACTAAGTTACATGTAATCATTAACCAATGTTTGTATAGTTTAGTATAAATGTAGTATGCTATAATAACCAGGATCTGTTAGCCATCTCTAATGAGGTCCTGGTGTTTTTAATGCACTGCAGACCCATTTATTTGTTTTACTCATTCAGAGGCAGCTTGTGATGATACATGTATAATGGCTGCTGCTACTGTGGGCGAGATCATTTTTATTACTCAAATCTTCTGACACAAAACATTGCATGCAGACAGATCGGGAGCTCTTTTGATGTTTTAAGTGGTATCACATGCTTGGCACAATGTCCAGCCCAAGTGATGAGTGACCTTTGTGCCAAGACACAAGTCAGCTGCTCCTATTTTTACCCAACCAGTCGCTCTGGGTTAGGGTAATCTGTAGATAGAGTGCTCTATGAGATTAGGCCTCAACACAGACACAGAAATGTACAACAGGCGACGACACTGCGCTGCTATCTACAAAAGAAGCATGCTGCACCACACCTTAAGTAAAGAGACAAACAACCACACCCGCTACACACCCCAACAACATACATATTTAGCATTCTCTTGTGCGTGAGACTGTTCGCGTAAAAATGTGAAATATCTTCTTCAACATAGCAATGCCTCCCAACAATGATTGGCCCTACTTTGCTTGATAACCAGGAATATAAAGATCCCAATAGTCAATAGTAACAGTTTAAGTAATATAAACTACTAGCCTGGGTGCCAGACGAACTTAGCCCCGCCCACAACATTTGTTGTTCGGGAAGTTCGGTCTGGAGTCGCTCCGTTGGGGAGAAACTATGGCCGATCAGGAGCTGATCGGACCAATCAAATCGTCAGGGCGGGCTTTATACGATGATTGACAGATGATCTACAGTGACGTAATCAACCACGTCACCAGAGAGCGCTGCCTGCAGAGCTGAGATGTGTCAATGCTGCCATCGAGTCTGTCCCAGCAGACATCGACAGCGCATTCATTTTGAAAGAGGAACAGAGGAACGTGATCAAGGCATTTGTAGATCGAAAAGATGTTTTCGCCGTCCTCCTACGTGATTCATAAAAAGTTTAATTTATAAGCTGGCCCCGATGCTGCGGCCACACAAGCAGTCATATAAATAAAAAGAGAGTGGGGGGGGGGGACGGACATGTATCGTCCTCTTGTAATTATGCTTTGCTAGAAATCGGTATTAGGAAAATATGTTGAAAACAAATTTTGGTATTTCGTAGGGAAAGCAGCATATAACAAGTAAAATATAACTTTACTCATTACTTTATTACATTCATATACAAACCACTACAGTGAACGTGAATACAATATTAAAATTGTATTCATTTTTTTTATTGCCTTTTTTATTCACGTCTCTCTCATTCTGTCCTGCCTGCTACTGTAACAACTGAATTGCCAAGGTGTGTGGATCAATAAAGTTTTATCTTATCTTAACCACACATGAATATGAGAAGGGCTAAGATGAAATTCCATCACAAAAATCTGACTACAACCAATTATCTACAGATGCTCTGAACAAAGAGTTAATTTGTATAATGGGCTTCGTGTGGCCAGTGTAGAAGGAACATAAATCATTTGGACCTTTCCCCCAGGTTCACTCTCTAAATTTCCCGGCAAGTCATTAGCAAGAGAGAAGTTGTTAAGAGCTCAGCAGTTGAACTCGTTCCAACATTAAGCAGTTAAGGCACACCACCACCACAGAAGAGTTTTCGTCTCACCTTTCCTGAGGCAGTTTTCATCAGAGCGAACTCCCTGCCTGCTCCAAGCAACGCTGCCTCTTCATCAAAGCCGGTGCCTGAGAGAACAACATACTATTTAGGGCCAAATACACAAGGAGACAAGGTTACAAAGTACTTTTTTTTATTCCTCTGGGTTTTGAGCAACTTCTGACAAATGTGCAACCTTGTAGACACACATACAGTATGTAGTAGCAGGTGTAAAGAGAACATATGGGAATCACTTTCCACAAGCTCCTACAGATTATAGCATATTTAATATCACTTACTGATGATGTGCAGATCCTTCTCTAGGTCAAAGAGAGAGATGCCACAGGCGTGCAGACATTTCCTTGCCAGCTTCAGCTGCAGTTCCTGCTGCAGGGCCGGGTCTAAGCTCATAGTATAGATCCGCACCACAAAACCATCCTGCGGGAGTCAGGGCCGAGAGGAGGAATCACCGTTAAGTGTCAGGACTCTACATTACATTACGTCACAGTGTGGTATTAAGAGTCCATCTGATTGATGACAAACATATCCCTGCTTCAGCTGACTGAATGCCACAATCAAAATAAATGAACGAACGGTTCAGAATTATTTGTACATTTATTTTATGTATTGCCTAAAGAAAGAAAATCAACACCACTTAAATAGAAGCACAAAAAATATGAATATTAAGTGTACTGCCATGAGAGTGACATTGATAAATATGTGTATATATAACACAGATGTGAAGATAGCAAGAAAGCTAATAAGCAAATTTATCAAAATCACGTCATTTTCCAATATTTTGCTCAGGGGACATAGACGTGATTGTTTGGACATCAAATCATTTGTGTAACTGGTGTTAAAGTGTGCATTTTGGTGCAGTGGGAAATTAGGCATGTTGTCCTGGATGCTGTTTGGATTAACACATGGATTACAACCATAATGGATTATGGCATGGATACATTTATCAGCAGGAGGTCAGTCTACTGAGGATGTGTCAGTCATTTTTGTTATTTAGTAGTTAAAACCTAGGCCATGTCAGTATTAATAGTATATCCATATATCTTAAAACACCATGGAGGGTGTGACATCTAGCCACAGCCCACAAACTCAATGTAGGTCACATAACAAATGATACAGCTGCAGGAGATGCAGGTTAGACATACTACAGGGGACGTGGATGAAAAGTGACATGAACAGGACGGGAACAGAGTTTAGAAAGGACGACAACAGGAATTTAATATTAGGATGAGGGGTAGTGTGTGGATGATCTGGTTTCCACTGTGCGATAATGATGACCGGCTCATCTATATAGTGCTACGACTCCTGCTGAGCAGAGCACATGTGGCACTCAAATCATTAAGTAAGCGCCTCTATCCTTGCGTGTTACCTTCATCCTCATCATCCTCTTCCTCCTTTCCCCCACATCTGCTATTGCTGGCTGACCAGTAAAATACATACAGCTTCTGAGGACCCCACCCCCCTTGATTAACCAGGAAGCTGCTGTCCAGGAGGGAGGCTGGAGTGACAGCAAATGTGTCTATTTCTCATCTTCCCCCTCCCCCACCCACTATACAGGGTGCTTATGCTGATGACTACTGCTTGTGAGATTAAGCTCTCTGGAGAAGGGCCACATATGGTACCACTGCCTTCACTGCCACACCCACATATGCATAACTTATATACACTCATACAGAGCTGCAAACTGTGTGGCACAGCTGGTCATCATGAGGGTCCCTAAAGTGAGGCTGGGGCCTCTACATCTGAGGAGGTGACAGAACAATTTATTTTATTTAAACTAACAAAAGATTCGGAAAATGGAACATCTGCACAAGATTGAAACATTGATTGTACTGATGCATATAAATAAATTATCACTTGGAAATGTTGTTATTAATACCTCTTTAACAACAACATTTGCAGGAATATTGATGATAAAAAGGCAATTGACTCTTTTCCCATTGCCAGTACAAGAGTTTCTCTTCCCTTTCTGCGTCACGTTCAACACCACAAACGCACTGAAAACTGAGACACTCTCTCACCTCTCTGTTTGCCAAATTAGCGCGTTCACCTGGGTGTCATATTTTCATTACTGGCGCTCAGAGACATTTCGACAGCATTTGAGTGGATGCTGATTGTATCCATTCCAATTGCAGACATAGACCAGATGTGCGTGTTAGTGGGTTTTGTGACCAGTGGAAAAGGGGCTTAAGTTAGTAGGACAACAGCTGACATTACTATGTGGCATTTGCTCTGTCAGACCATAACTTAGCCCCTGTGATAAAGCAAGTCAGTGGTTTCTGTTATGCATCAAGAGGAACTCTGAAGTCTGCCCCTAATGAAAGTGATTCAATTATTTCACATTTCAGTCTTGTTTTTTTAAAGAGCTTTAGCTGGAATATTTAACTTACATCTTTGCAAGCAGCGATCTGGTTGATGTACTCTCCATCTGTGAAGATGATGTTCTGCCCGTCTGAGTGTTGCCCTGAGAGCACCACAAAAAGTATTTCAATATTTAGTTAGTTAATATTTTGATGATCAACCCCCATGAGGTGTTTTTTTTGTGTGTCTTCTCAGCACCTGGCATGGTGACAGTCCCCTCATGCTCCAAGGTCTCTGGGTTGATCTTGAGGGCCGACATACTGTTGTTACTTGTGTCCTGATACAACAAGTATCCCTAAATAGACAACACAGTCATTACTACTTATCTGCAATCAGAAAGGAAAATTCATAACATAATATTTACTTATACTTGTGTAAGTGACAGTGTAGCGTATGTACTAACTTGGATAGACTGTCAATAATGGTTAAGATGAGTGTGTATTCAAACAAGTTGGATATTTAAAAAGTATTGTACGTCTTGAGAAAAGAAGTTTTCAAATGAAGTGTATGTGGGGAGCATCTTAATGACAGCTCCACTACCTACCTGAGCAAAGCCAAGCCATGATCTCTTCTCCTTCCGATTCCTGATTCGGGATGTGGAGTTGTACACGTGGCCCTGTAAGGCATCGTTAACACATGAGCAGACGATCACAAACACGGAAAAACTTTTAAGAAAAATCTGTGTCATAAACCTCTTCAAAGCCAGAAAAATGGCTACAATAAATAATAAACTCCTAAAATTAATATTATAGAATGCTGAGTTCATCTTAATCTGTAAGGGGCATATAATGTACATACTCTTAGCTACTGATTGCTCTTTGTTGCACACATCAGACAACTGTGTAAATGAAAAGGAGAGTATCTTTTCAACCCATAAAGAAACACCCTATTTATCGGAAAAAGTCTTAACACCAAATTTATAGATAAATATAGTTTTACTAAACATTGCAAATATGCTGCTGTACGTGTTACATACCCTGACAGTGCCACTGTATCCAGAGCCCACTTTGTACAGTCCATCTTTGCAGAGCAAGTACAGAAAGGAGCCGTCGGTCTGCAGAAGACAGCGCTCATCCTCGTCGATGGACACCTCTTTCAGCACCCACTTGTTCATCAGGGCCGCGCGTTTGATGCCGTTCCCAAACCAGTCTTGAATTTGGATCTTTCCCACCAGGACAGCCTGTACGCTTCTCTGTAGCGCGTTCAGTATGGTGGGCACCTGGTAAGATTCAGGAAGAAAAAGAGGGTGGTGAGGGTGATTTAATTTAATTTAATTTGCTTATTTAGTCTGTCTGCACAAGGTGGAAACAGACACAGGGAAGTGTCTCTGTTGCTGATTGAATGAAAAAGTACAAAAAATATAACTGGGACTATAGTAAGTGTGGATTTGCATTTTCTCGCCATTCACACACACATGCACATAAACACAAACACACGTAAGCCCCCGCTTCCCTTCAGCTTGCCTGCCATTGTGATGAATCACAGTCCATTCACTATCTGAAAAGTGATGAAATGGGAGGAAAGGAAAAAAAAAACACATCTGTGGGGGATAAAATGTGTGAATAAACACCCCTCTGCAACCCTGGTCAAGTATTGGACTTGCAGGTAAATGTGACACATTTGCACTGATAAACAGAACTGAAATAAGTAGTTACTGTTCTCCCAACATTTTACAACAGCTGTTTTGATATAAGGCAGAAGCAAAGAGGAATAAACAAAGTAGAGAGAGAAGACAAACTAGAGATCCAAGCAAACAGAAGATCAGCTAATTGGCGGAAGAATGCAGGCAGGGTAACATAATCAAACAGAAGAATCAGAGAGGCTTGGCCTTTTCCCGAAACTTAATTTGTGCTGTCCAGACACTGCTCTGAGTCTCTCACTCCACAAAGGAAATGCTTAGAGGAGCCAGAGGTTACTACATCCACCCAAAAGCTTCTTTGGTGGTCTGATGCACTGCTACTTATCTGGCAGAAATACATGGATAAATAATAAAAAGGTCGAGATCTCTTGGTGGAGGACGTGGTTAAGAAAACATACCAGGTCAAATTCAACCAATATGAGAAAATAATGTCTTTTCAATTTTTGCAGGCATCAGGACCACCTGGAATTCCCTTGTGTTTGTTTAGTCTGAAACAGTCTGAACAGGTGATCAGTACAAAGAATAGATGATGACACCTGATTATGCAAAGTTATTTGTGCCAGTAAAGCCTCACATAACAAAATACACTGACTGACTCTTGTGTCTTATTACCTCTGCCAAGGAGGTTTTGTTTTCATTATCTGTCAGCATGGTTACTCAAGAACTACTTGACCGATTTCCATTAAATGCTGTATAGGGGTGGGGCATAACATGGCAAGATAGTGGGTTAGCCTTAGTAGAGATATGTGCTCTCCTAGCACCCCCAGTTCTATTTGAGTTTTTCATATGAATTTTGAGAGTTGTGTAAAGAACAAATAAAATAGTGCAGTCTGATTTGCTTGATGTAAACTGGTGAATTACCTGTATCGTCTGACAGGCATGGCTGCCGTTGTTGGTGAGGATGGCAGACACAGCCTGCAAGATTTTACCGGTGTCTCCCCAGGCCACCACCAGACTGAAGAGGCAGGCGCAGGACAGGGCAGTGATGGCCTGTCCTGTCGGGTCATTGGGCCCTGTGCTCCGGACTGTGGTTTCCAACAAAAGCTGGAAAAGAGACTCTGAGGAAGCATACAAGGGGAGGAGAGTTTAGAGATATGTGCAGAGAAAAACAAAAATATGACCGTGATTCAGGCAGAACAAAAACATAGATATGCACCTAATAAAACTCTTTTTGTTATACATTTTCAGCCTTACCTAGCACATCAGGAGGCTCAGTCTGAAAGCCCTCAGGCTGTTGTCCCTGTAGCATGTCCAACAAAGCTTGCAGGCTGCGCAGGCACAGTGAGGGGTGAGAGAACCGGGTCTCTTTTATCAGTTCAAATACCCCACACAGGCCAATGCCAATGATCTGCAGAAACAAACATAGACAAAAAGCAGATTGCTATGAGCTACTGAACCCCATGCTAACATTCCCCAACCAATATCGAGCTAGACTAGCTGTGATACTACTTTATGGAGTATATGAAGACTAAACATGCTGACGTTGTGCAGAGAAGAAGATGTATGGCAGGACTATAATGAAATGGAACTGCTTAACAGCAGCTTGGAGTGGATGTTTTCTTTGAAAAGCCTGATCTCATCCTGCTACACTAGAGCAGCCTCCATTTATCTAGGGGCTGGTAGTGCAGTTACTAACACCGACTTCAGCATTCACCATTAACTTTGTTTACAATGAGAGACCCACTTGAGTGTGTGGAGAGGGGAGGTAGTCAAAGCAGTTTGGCCTAGAAAAGGATGCCGTTCTCTCTCTCTCTCTCTCTCTCTCTCTCTCTCTCTCTCTCTCTCTCTCTCTCTCTCTCTCTCTCTCTCTCTCTCTCTCTCTCTCTCTCTCTCTCTCTCTCTCTCTCTCTCTCTCTCTCTCTCTCTCTCTCTCTCTCTCTCTCTCTCTCTCTCTCTCTCTCTCTCTCTCTCTCTCTCTCTCTCTCTCTCTCTCTCTCTCTCTCTCTCTCTCTCTCTCTCTCTCTCTCTCTCTCTCTCTCTCTCTCTCTCTCTCTCTCTCTCTCTCTCTCTCTGTATGTCTTGTTATTGAATCAAATAATGATCCAATGTTCTCTCCAGTCTCAGTAAAGAACTTGTTGTGTAACAGTAAAAAATAAAGCTTAGCATGAGCGTGTAAGTACAACACATTTAAATAATGTTGTTGTGTCAAATAACACACACAAGATCCTAAACACATTGATCGATATGTAATTAAGCAGGAATGAGAATGAAATCCCCTTAAATATAGTGTAATCAGCAGTTGTTTTAATTTGACTTTCAATTAGGAGGATAAAACTGAACAGACTTCCTTATTCACTCTGATGACCTAAGTCCTTCTCAGCATTTACCTGATATTACCAAAATATTCAGAGGGCAGACAATGCAACTTAGAATCAACATACAATTCTCTAAAAATCTAAAAAAATATTCAAAAACTGGGCTGTCATTCTATATACATCATTTATTGTTCCCCTGCTGCCTCAAATATGCCTCATTTAGACAACACGACTTTCAAAGTTGTCAGATCGCTGTGCCGTTCACAATACATGACTTGCTGTCTTGTGTTTGGGAGTCTTGCAGTCGTTGTCATACTGTATCACAGACTGGCAACTGGGGGTCACACACAGAAATCTAGACAGCGCTGTGTCTTCGAGCCTCCGGAATCATGTCTTTGAGGACTTCGTACATAGAGTTTGGCCTCTGCCAATCGAGCACCAATTTGGCTCTGATATGGGACATATCAGTGGTGTGACTTGGATGACACCACCGATCATAAAAGTCCACCAGAAATTGCTAAGCTAGCGGACGTTAGCATTTCTCGACAGTCACTGAATGCACCTTGTAGGAAGATATCGGAGGACATTTAGGCTTAAAACACGATGTAAATTATGCTGTTTCAAGTCGAATATAAATGTTTTTTCTGTTGTTTGTTTACGTCTGAAGAAAAGACCCTATTATCTTCAGTTATATTGGATTCAGCTGCTACTCTGTTTAACCCTGAAACTCCAGAAGTGTTTTTTGTGGACTCAAACACCTCGTCCACCCCTCCATCAGCATGGGCTTGAGAAGATAATGAGTGAAGTATCATTTTTGGGTGAACTATTCCCTTAACTTTACTGCTCTTATTTGAGCTCGACAAAATCATTTGACACTTTGCTTTTCAGATGCTTTAGTGTTGTAATTTCACTGTTCATTGTGGCTTGATAGTTGTTTCCATTTTAAGTTATCAAAGAAGACATCAATAGCAAAGTTTACTGACATATTAATAAGGATACCTAAGGTACGTGTCAAACTGCAAATTTAAGTCTGGCAGCCACTTTTAGAAGAGATCTTTACAGATAAATATTTTTAATTTTGGTCCCACAATTAAAGGATGGTTCACAATAAAAATAAAGAGACTGCCCTGATCCAGCAGTTGCTGAGCAGAGGGCAGAGTTGGAGGAAATAGTGCAGGACTAGCTGTATTCCTCCAACATAGGAGTTTCAGACCTCAGGCAAAGTGTAAATTATCACAACATTAAAAGTGATGAGCCCTACATACAAACCCCAGGGGATAAAGGATTGGTGCAACCGTCAGATAAAGAGCACAGGCTGGCTCACCCCTTGAAGCCAAGCGCTGCTACCACCATGTAAGCAGCCAATGCTACCCTGTGCTTGCTCATACCTTTGGCAGCTTGATGATTGGCTCGCGGTACTCCTCTTCCTCCTCGCTGTCTGAGTCGCCACTCTGCGCCGAGCTCCTGGAGGCCAGCGCGAGGGAGGCCTCTCTCTGCTGCCAGTCCAGCACACAGTGCCGCACATTGCAGTAGACATTGAATGCAGATGGGTTGCTGTGCAGCTTGATGTCCGGCACACAGAGGGCTCCATCTATACTCTCGGCCTGTGGAAAAAAACAGGAAGTGGAGGTAGTCAGCAAGGTCAATAAAAACCTTTTTCTTATTGACCACAAGTACTGATAGTCAATACAGCAAACCCCCAATGTCAATTCTTTATGAGCAGGCCTATTTATGAAGAGGATGAAAGCCTAAGGTTGATCCTTGACAAGTCACCTTTCTGGATTTTTTAATTGTTTTGTTGAAACATAATTTGTAACATTGCCTTCAAGAAACAATCATAAAATATATAAAATAAAACATTAAAACATGACAGATCATTTTTGAAGAAAATGTAAATACATTTTAAGATATCTCCAAGGTGTGGGCAATTTTTGGGGAAATAATTGGAGCTTTCAGTGACAGAAGCAGCTATTTTTGGTCTCGACCAAAACTGTCAAATTTTTTGCTATAATACACAATGTCAAACAGACTGGCTGGTAGTTAGTAAAATTGATTAGTGTCCAGAATTTTAATGAGTCATGCTGTTACTTAAGAAGCAATGATGATAACGATCATGATTCTCCTGACCAAAGCAGATGCCAACTGACCACAAAAGGTGCAGCATTTCTGATCTGGCTTTGCGAGGCCCATCCTAAAACTATATTTATTTTGTTATGTAATACATTTTTTGGTGATTTTGGAGTCAGTACAGTGAACTGTGAGATATTTGTGATATTGAGTCAAGCTGAATTAGGTATAAATGAGCTGGAAAGCCATCCGGGAAAATGTACATTAAAACCGTTACAGAAAAGCTCAAACGCTTACGTACAAATAATCATTATGATTACAGGAAGTACACTCCACAGAGAAACTTGATAAACTAACTAATTGATAAGCTTTTCCCTATCAGGCCACACAAGGCCTTTTTTAACTACAGCCCTGGGGCAACCTCTAGAGAACCGTATTGATCGATTGTGCCTCCCTTTCAGTGCTGCGCTTTTGGCATCACAATCATCAGAGAGTGATGTCATCTATTTGGGGGAGAGGGGTTATTCATTCTCAACTCAAACCACCAGGGAGGATATTAGCTTCCCTCTCATCTAACAGTGCAGTCTACCGCTCTCTTGCTTGCTGTTAATGTAGCATTTGTGACAAAGTGATTGTACAGCATTCACAGAGGAGCGGATTTCCCTGAAAGAGCACTTAAATCTAAAATGTAGAAATGCTTTATAAACCCAAAGCAGCAATAGAGTACAGACCAAAGTACTAAGATAGGAAGATCAGTCATTTTTATCCGACACATACCGGGGGGGGGGGGCCTACTAAGATCCTATGTGCTTGGTTTTTTCAATATTTTGGTTTTATCCATTTTTTGAAAGCATTTAAAGCTAAAATCCGTAGTCGATTTTTACGTGTGTTCAAATAAATAATCACTGAGCTGCTGTGGAATGACCTCAGGAGAGCATTTCAGAGCAGACATCCTGAGAATATGGATGAGCTGACGAGGTTCTGTGAGGAGGAACGGTACAAAATTGCTATTAGCTGCAGAAGGAGCTTGGTTGAGGTTTTTGCTGCCAAGAGGTTTTGACCAGTAACTAAATCCAAGTCTTCATTTGCTTTTTCCACCAGCACTGACGGTTTAAGGAATGTATTCAGTAAAGAAACAGAACATTGCCGTTACACAACTGTTTGTGCTTTATTAAGTTCAGACTAATGTGTTTGTCAATACTTCTTATTTAGATCATCAGATTGCATTTTATGACCCAGTTAATTCAGAAAACTACATAATTGCACAGAGTTCAATTTCTTTTCTTACTACTGCTCATCTGATCGTTTCTTTTGTGTTTCTGCCTGTGCTGAAATGATTATTTAATGGCCATCTAAAAGCTTTGGGAAAGGACTGGCATGAAGCCCCTGACCGCACTTAAGACATCTTCAGCAGCTCGCTACTCTCCATATGTTCAAGTCAAGTTTGTCATAATTTCCTCTGAAAGATAAAGAGGTAATGTAGGTTCATTTCTCAAAGACAAAGAAGCTATGTTCCTCAAGTGTTATGTTGAAGCTGTATATGCACACAATGACTTCTACCCCTCATATGTAAAGAATTTTCCAGATACTACAACAAAAAAACCTAACTCAGAAGTTAGAGTGTATATATCCATATAGACATACAGTTGTATACCATTTTATTTTATTTAACTTGTCTTATTCATGTGTTTCTCTATCTAGTATAGTCTGTCCTAAATGTGCTTAGCTTAGACGGTTGCCATGGTAATCGAGGTCCAAATCAGTATTCAAATGCAGCGTTATTTTTTATCATTATTTATGCATTACCACAAAAATACAAATAGCCCATAAAAGAAATAATAAATCAATAATACTCATTATCCATTAACCTTATTCAGTTATTGCAGTTACTACTACGCAAGCATGATGTTTAAAATTCAATTCTGCTGTCATTTTCCAATTTGTGACAAGACCCCCAATAAATCGAGCACAAGATATGCCGAAGGAAACTGGGATTACTGGCACAACAACAAATTTTGCAAATCACGTGAAAACTGCATGTGAGCCATCTTGCAACAGCTAAACTTCTGCATTGCTATCAAATTATAATGATGAAATCCGATTTAGTTCCTTATCTTTTTCTGGCATCCCCTTCCTTATGACTTAATAATAGCGGTTTGTGCCAAACCATGTTGAAAGAGAACCAGCCAATCAAGTCTAACAGTCGTCGGGCAAACCAGTGGTCATCCGACGAGTTCTTCTATTAGATGTATAATTTTGTAGAATTACATTAATATGATAATTATAGTTTATGAAGAAAGAGATTTCCATCATGTCCCTGTACACTAGACGTTACATCACCACCTTCATTGGGATGATAAGTGTTTATGCGCTGTCTTTTGTTCTGTCTCCACTTTCAGATGTGTGGAGACACAGAGGCAGACAGAAAAGGTGGAGAGGAGGCACTTTGAAATCACACTCTTGTCTGACTGTGTCGGAGTGAGAGGCATGACAGAGCAAGAGTGAGGACAAGACATACAAATACTGCATGACAGCCTGTGTAACTACCCATGTTTTATGCCTGGTTGCCTGCCTTGTCTCGGGCTCTATTCTCTGCCCCTAAAAAATAATATCTGATAATGTTCAACTCACTGAGCAAGTCAATCTGAAGAGAAAATAGCTGACTAGCTCACTCTACAGTGAATCACTGTCCTTTTCTGTTACTATCTAATATCACATCTCTCTAGCATCTGTCTGCAAGCTGCTGGGAAAAATATATATAATAAGGTTAAATGCAAGCAGTGACTAACAACATTACAGAGCAACCATAGGGCAGGCTGCTCTCTCACTCTGAAAAAAACAACGGGATGAGTCAATGTAATCTTAGTGGATAATGTTGACATAAATTGGGGATCGACGATTCAACCTATGTATTCCATGCCAGGTATACAGCAGAGGTAAAAAAAATACAACCACATCCTCTGACAGAGACTACGGCTCCCGCTTCGGATGGGGGAGATGGGGGCCGGTAGCTGTTGCCGTGGAAACGTGGAACACGTTAGGTCGCTCGGCAACAGGACATCGTGCACAAGCCAGAGCCACTCCCATTTGTCTCATTTTGTGTCTGTCCAAATCTCTGGCTTCATGTGTGCATGAGCTTCCTGCCACCTGACCAATGCCACCAAAAAAAGAAAATGACTCTGCCAGACACCTTTGAGATTTATGATTATCTAACTTCATCTTTAATCTTATTCCAATCAGTTAAATTCATGAAATAGTCTGACCAGCTCAAAGGAATAACCAATGCATACCTACAGCTTGGAAAGTTGCGGATCAAACCATTTATGTTATCATTTTCAAAAAGCGAAATACTACAATCGACATTTATCAAAGATTATTCCATGATATGGTTTAAATCCTGAGAATGTTGAATAATGTTCCCATTTGTGATTTAACTTTGCAATCGTTACCTCCATGGTTTTTAAGGGCCTTGTACAGTGTAGCCTTGGCCTTACAAGCCATCAAAATACATAATTTATTAATATCTGAATGTAAATATAGCAATTGTATACCATTACAGAGAAGCATTAGTGTTGAATTGTGTAATATATTTGACAGTTAATCATGTCTTACCTTTGTTCTTGATTTCACTTTTGACTTGACTTTCTGTCGCCTCTTCAGTTTCTTCTTACTCAAAGCCTTTTTTCCCCTGGAAGTAAAAGGTGATCATTAACTCTTTCAATTTAAAATGCATGTTTAAAGTAACACGTAAAACAATTACAACGATTAAAAGCTTGTGATGAGGTAATGGTCGACACATTTTTCTTTGAGCTGGTCATGATTACGGGAAAAAACATTTATCATTTTATTTTTTGGGATTATCTTTCACTTAGATCAGTTCCATTGTTTTTCATCACAATTAAATGTGTTAATACAGTTTAATAATGTTGTGACTGGAAATATCAATAAATCCATCAGTGAATATAAAACTGGCACTCATTTATATGAAATGGCTCCCAAATTAATTCCCTAAATATTCTATTTATCTGACCTAGGCTGCAACTTTTTTCTTCAGTTCATCTATAAAATGTGAAAATGAAAGTTTTCTAAATCTGATTCAACAGTCTAAGACTATTCCATTAAATCCATCACAGAAAGATTGCTATGAAACAAGATGGATGTTGATTAAGACTGCAGCTGGTTATGGAAAACAGTGGGCCAAAGGAACAGTTAATCACTTTATTATGATGGAATGATATTAAATAAAATGTAATATCCAAATGGGAGGTGCTGCAATTTCATAATACAGGAACATTTTGTCACAACGTATCATAATGAACGAAGCATTGTGCTGCTAGATAGTTGCCCCTGCCAAGTCTGCAGACCATTGATAAAAGCAATTTAATGACGCTTATGACAGACCCCAGGATATCACCCCAGGACAATTTGCATATTTTGTTGATTTCTGGCAGATGTCGCAGCTTGCAAACCCATTCTGTAGTAGAAGCCTCTTTATTCTTGATTTAGGATTTTTCGCCCACTCCTTCGTCGTGCAGATCAATTCAAGAGCTGAGATATTTTTAGGCCGTCTTGCACACACATCATGTTTAATATCTATCCGAGTCCAGGAACTGCGAGGGTCATCCCTATACTTTCGGCTTGTAAACCTTGGTGTAGCTCATGGTGGATTATGAGGTGTGCTGTGATTTATTGCCTCGTTGAAGAAGCTTCGGTTTCGTTTTTGACGAATTGCTCCATAACATTTGCATCACAAATGCACAGATAGCTGGTGGCCTCCTTTCTTCCCTCCATCTGTGCAGATGTTTCCTGTGCCGGTAGCTGTCACACAAACCCCAAAACTGAAGATTTCCACCCACACACTTAGCAAGGTGCCCAAACTTAGTCTCCCACGTGTCCCAATTACGGTTTGTGTTTCTCTTTCTCAAGATCATTAATTATAATAAGAGTGCATTTTGCCACAGGGATTGTGCCAACTGTTCAGCTACAATCAAAAATCTAGGTGATAGGCAAAGAGGACTATCCTTCCCTTCGGATCATCTACGTTTCTGTGGCGAGACACTCACACAGGATCCTTAATGACCCATCACAGATTCTGTTTGTCTGATTTTGACTGGATACCTTCAGGTAGACGTTACAGAGCCTTTAAGAGTGAGACACAACGTCCATCACATAAAGTACCTCAGTAACCTTTGCACTTTGTCTGGCACATTTTACACTCTGGTTTTTAGATTTTAATACCAGTTTTGTTTATCAACTTTTATGCGTTTTATCATTTTAGTGTGCTATCTTTTGTATTGTATTTAGGGCAGGTGCTATATTCAACTCACTTTTACTCTGCATTATTTTATATGCAGAGTATATGATACGATATGTCCTTGTTTGCTGTTGTTTGTTGCCCAATGCACTGTTCTGCAGCTTTCTCCATGAGGACAATTGAGTATATTTGATAGGATTGGATTGGTCTCTGTGCCCAAACTTGTTCTTTTTGCATGTGGATGTGAGAGTGCTGGCCCACGTTTTGAAGCAGGCATTTTACACTCTGGTTTTTAGATTTTAATACCAGTTTTGTTTATCATCTTTTATGCGTTATATCCTTTTAGTGTGCTATCTTTTGTATTGTATTTAGGGCAGGTGCTATATTCAACTCACTTTTACTCTGCATTATTTTCCTGGGTCTTACACGATTAGTCCTTGTTTGCTGTTGTTTGTTGCCCAATGTACTGTTCTGCAGCTTTCTCCATGAGGATATTAAGTATATTTGATAGGATTGCATTGGTCTCCTTGGCCCAAACTTGTTCTTTTTGCATGTGGACGTGAGAGTGCTGGCCCACGTTTTGAAGCAGGCTTTGTAAATGGCTGGCTGAGGCAAAACAGATCTGTTTGTGAGGGAGGAGGAGGATGCTGCACCGACCCAGCTACTCAACACTACAACCTGACTGACAATGACGTAACTGCATTTACCGCTTGTGTCGTAAAAAACAAATGAGTTTACCCTCCTCCAAACACATGGCTATAACATGTAAAAAGCAGCATGTTGTATGAGCTCTGCTTTAAAAACACATTGTTTTACTTCCCAAGTAAAACGTTAGCATAACCTGGGGAAGGGCTGATGCGAACGGCTAGCTGTCGAAACCTCACCGGGTAGTGGGCCTGAATATACACCGCTAAAATTACATTAAAGTCCCAGTAAGGTTGTGAACAGTGTGATGACAATGTTAGCAATGTGAGTTTGCAATGGCTAACAAGCTAATTTAAGTATTGCCCTAGCCATACGTTTGTTTACGTTTAGCTAGGTAGCAGCTATTTACCCAAAACAAATTGTCAACCAGCTGTCATGACAGATAGCCAGCTAGCTTGTTCCGGCTATATGGCGATATATGAATGAATGCACATTTTCCTTTGCAGTTTATTACAGTGTGTCGGTGGATGTTAGGCAGAAACACGGTGTACGGACAGAGAGCAGCCGTGGTGTAGACCCCCCGGCGCAGGGGTTAACTAAAGCAACGTTAGCTTAGATGACACGGATAAGCTAGGGAAGTCAAAGCCCAAATGCTACCTAGCAAAGCCGACCCTCGTAGAACGGCTCGTCCAAACCGTGGAGCCCCTGGTGTGCAGATAACATTTCAAACAATGTCTGCAGTGACACGTGTTAATATTACTCATTAGCCATGAATATGTTTAAATGTGAGTGTTGCTGGTGCTCCGACGTGCCGCCTAGCAAGGGTTAATGCTAGCCTACGGTCGTTAGCTCGGCTAGCAGCCCAAATGACAGACCAGCTCCGGCAGACATCTCTGCCTTTTCCCACGTAAATCACTCACCTTCCTTGATTCAACCCCTGCTCTTTATCGTTGATCGCGGTGGTGTAAATCCGCCGGTACCTCTCGGCCAGGGCTCGTCCAGAGAGGAGCAGCTGGTACCGAGTCCGACAGTCCGACTGGGCTCCGGACGGCGGGCAGGAACCCATGCCCGCACCGATGGTTGAAAGCTCGGCTCCTGCTCCAGAAGTGACCCGGACGCCCAGCCCCATGGACGGGGATGCGGAGGGCAGGATCCCACCGCCGGCGGCCGCTGCCGCAGCAGCACACATCATCGTCTCGGAGAACAATGCATATATCACTCAAAACACGACACGACCAGGTGACATCCAGCCATCAGAAGCGGGTCCGCTCGGTGGTTAAATCCGCCACATGTCACATCGTCTGCTCGCTCCGAGTTGCGGGGAAAAACCACAATTAGCATCCACGGTTATTAGCGCAAATTGAAGCCAATCCGGTGGCGCAACCACGGTCTTCCGATCCAGCCTCAGCGTCAACACGGTGCCCGTCGTCCCCGAAGAATGAGTCTCATCGAGCCATCACCAAAATATCTGGTGGGATAAACAGAACCGCTATTTTCCAGGGGGGTAAAAAAAACCTCCCTATGGTTGTTTGGGTCTCAGTCGCTGCTTGATTATTTCTTGACCCCGGAGAGGCAGCACCCTCAGCTGGGCTGCCATCTTAGCTCCATCATCCCTCCCCTCCCTGGCGGAGTCTTGCGTCGCTAGCATGCCAGGATATTTTCATTCGAGCAAATCCGAGCTCTCATTGATTTCTACCCCGAAATTTATGATCATGTTTCTTGTTTCTTGACAATCCGTGGAAGTGGACGACAGCACTGCAGACACGTGGTAGCCTATAAACCTACGCTGCTGTTTTCTATGTTGCATGACACTTTTGATTGTGCCCATTTAATTTGCAGAGGGTTCATCCACAGCCCCTCCCAGTTTGGTCTAAAATTGGCACAGTGTGATGCTTAAAAAGCGATGAAATGCAGTCACACTTACAATCAATTAACAGCAGCTTCCTGAAATAATAGTAATAATGAAAACAATAATGATAATGCTCAGTGTTTTCGTTGTGCTTCATCCCCCAGTGAGAGAAACTGCGAGGTGTTGCCCTTTGAACTCATTAGTTTTGCACAAGTGCTGCAGCCTCCTTCACATTCAATCATCCTGAGTGTTATAGTGGTCTTCACTATGCAGACCTCAGTCGAGGCCCACACATACACTACTGTGCTTTTAAAAACAGTAAGATAAGATAAGGTAGACAAGATTATCTTTTATTATTCCCACAATGGGGACATTTGCCACATTACAGCAGAAAAGAGGACAATAATGACACCAATGAAGGTAATAAACAAGTAAACACGCACAAGCCTATAAGCAAAAGGAGCTATTAAGAATGTATAAAATAGAAATATATTTACAATGGCAACAAACTCTGTAGAATACTGAGGATATGGTTCACACAGCGATACAACAAACACATTACATGTTCATTATAGTTCACTATATTTGTGTCACAGCAGTAAAGAGGACAGTCAAAATAGAGACATCAGTAAAAGTAACGAATAAGAAAACACACAAAAGACCATAAGTAGAAAATAGAGACAATATATACAATGTAAACAGAATATATAGACTGTAGATGATGTGGTTCACACTCAGGGAAATACAAAATGTACAATATTTTGAGGGTTAATGCATAAAATATCTAATGACAGGGGGATACTGAAGTGCCTCAGCAATGCAAGATGCTGATTATGATGATGACAGTACCTGTATTTTTCCTTTTCTGTTCTGACGAGGGTCAGTATGGAAAACAACAGTGCAGAAGAAGCTGAAACACTGCAGGAGGGGGGGGGCACCAGGAGACACTGTGAGTTTGGCGACATCAGTCAAAATGTCAGTCAACACCAAAATACCCCGCAAAGTTACACAGGAAACAGGCACAGATTCCACGGGAATACATATAACATGATACACAGATGCTCTACGTCTGACTGAGAACATGTATGAACGTGTGAGTGGATTTTTCAAATGCTTTAATCAACTGGATATTCCTATATTCAAATTCAAATCTAATATAGTCTCTTTTAAAAGGTGGTTTATGTGGATGTGTATGTGGAAGCATATATTTTAAGAGAGAGAGGGAAAGAGAGAGAGAGAGAGAGAGTGAGAGATTTACACAGGCCCTAGTGGTGCTTTATTGGCTGCAAGGCTTTGCAATAGTCCAATGACGAGAGAGGGGTCGGTCCACAGTCTCTCCTCATAGCAACCCAGGAAGCATTCACAGATTATCATGCGCAGTATCAGAGCACGAGCATGTATCAGTGATGACAACTGAGTCTCCAACAGCAGAACTTATGAGCATAAAAACTGAGGGGTCGCACCATTAGATGTTCAGTGTGAAACATGAGAGGTGAAGAGGAGTTTAAGTTGAGTGTGCAGTAATAATCAGTAAGCATCATAAATACGCTGGATAACAAACTGCTGACATTCATCACCTCTCCCTCCCTCAGTGGCCTTTTAGATAGAGGGTTATAAAACGAGGAGGATTTGGCGTTGAGCTGGTGGAGATGCAGCTCTCAGCGTTCAGAGGCGGCTCACTGTTAACCCCTGGTTGTCACAGCTCTGTCCAGTTGCAGGAGGGAGGATGGAGGGAGGATTGGCGGTGTATGTGGGCCAAAATGATGTCATCATGGGTCAGGACACAAACATGAGCTGAAGTGGTGGAGAGGAAATCAAGTTGACATGAACACATCCAGGAATGAGGGCTGGTAAAAATCTATTTAGGTTTGATTTATCAATACAAGTAGTTGTCCTGATATAACACCTCCCTTCCAGTCACCATGATAAAACAGTTTAAAATTATTTATATTTAATTATCAGTATTGTTAGCGCCACCTTTATGGATCTGGCACCACCCAGTGTCAGTGATCTCCCCTGGTGTTTATAAAGCTGTATTGTACAGAGCTGCAGATTATTATTGACTGATGAATGAATGAATGAATGACAGTCATGCCAATAAGTTTCATTGCGGTAGTTTGTGGTTGACTTTTCCCCTTTAATTCTATGAACATGCTTTATTCACCGGATGACACACACATTCATTCCTCTTGATCAGTTAAAGGCAAGGGATTGATCATGTGGTGTTTCCCCCTCGTAGTTCTGGTACTGTGAGAAGTCTGCATTCCTTTGGTGCTGTCATCGTGACTAGGAGGGGCGCACTTATCAGTCCTGTGTATTGTCGCACCCTGGCATGCTATGCACCTTTCATACCTTTGATCGCACAAAGCATGGCACTCCCAGACAACTTGACATGCAGGTATGGGCCCGGTTGTCGTTTGAGTTTTACAACCACTGCTGATTATTTAGACCTGTGCTTTTGAAAAATAGCCTGTTATATCCTAAAACTCTCAATGTCTTGTAATTATCATTATTTGTGGTATTACATGAAGATTCATTCAAAGTCGAGGATATTATGAATCCTTGGACTTCAACCTAACCTTTAACCCGAGCGTGAAAATCAAGTTGAAAGCGCCTTATCTCGCGGTACTTTTATTAGTGTGTGTGTGTAAAAGGCCGCTGTAAACCAGGTAGTGTGTTCAAAAAGTCAGAAGAAGACCCTTACCCTTATACACAGGGTAATACTTTAACAGTGGTCCATCTTATGTTAAATTCAAGGTAGTATGAGCGTAACCTCAATACACAGTATCTAATCGTTTTACTTGGAGAATATAGAAAGCATCTTTTTATTTAATTATGTCTTAATTCATATTCCCTTACATTCAATGAGGAAGTCGTAAATAATCCTAATGCATTTTTCAGTTCCGCTTCCTTGACACCTAAGTTGAATTGCAGGTCCTTCAGCACCACACCCATGTAGATGTCAATTTTCTAAACACGCACAGAAAGCAGAGCAGGTAACGAGGCATGAATGATGATGACGGACAGAGAAACATCCAGAGTGGCACAACGAGAGAGTATTCTTTGATTCGCTATGTGAAGCCACACCCTTGCGTGTCAGAGGAATCTCCTCCCTCAGCATTAAAGCAGACGGAGTGACAAGGGTGGGATTGCACACTGCGGATAGATCAACAGGTGTCCGGACATCAACTCTAGTGAGAGCCTACTAAGTCTCTTCAGCGAGTCCCCCCGTGGAGGTGAGTGCAGAATACTTTTTCAGTCACACTCAGTCAGTTTCCGTTAATGTGCCTGTGATTTACAATAATGTGACAATGTGGTTTACAAAATACAGATGATTTTATCTCTGGTAATGATTTTGGAAAAATAAAAATTTGAAACACAGGTGTAACGTATGAGGATCATGTACTAATGCAACGATGATGATAATACGATAGAATGTACTTCTATAGTGACTTTATTTTGAGTTTGTAAATGTCTTACACTTGACATAAGGACATGACACAATCAAACACATAATTAGGATTTCCTGTCCAAACCTCCTTACGTGACTTAAAATGAATCTCATTATTGCTGTCGAGTTTAATTATATGAAACATTTTTCTAACATGTTGAGTTGAAAACATGTTCTGTCTTGAATACGTTTTCAAGTTACCAAACCAGATTATAATTTGCCACGCAGAATTGTGGAGATCAAGGACGATTTCTGAATCGAAAAGGGCATTTGAGTTATAACTGTATAATTGTCAGGAGCAACTTTCTTTTCTTACAAACCATAAAATCTTGAAACCAGAGATTTAACTGAATCCGTCTCAAAATCATATATACATTTTTCCCAAATAGCCATTAATCTCAGTCAAAAGGATCCAGGGGAAGTTCCGATTCAGGCCCTGTTACATGGCCCTCATACACATTACAACAAGAATTTCACAACTACTTCTGACAGGTCAAAATGATACAGCCAACCCAACACTATACAGTCCTTTAAATTGATAGATAGTAAATTGTGCGTCTGATAAACAGACAAACGTTGCATTTACAGTTTACAACTTTCCACATGACTGTACATGTCTGTCATCAGGCCTCTGCCACGAAGGTATTCGTGCGAAAGTGTGCATGTAGTCAAATCCTGATTCTTATCATCAATAGTTAATGGCATGTTACGGGTACACCCCTGTGTTTTGCTGACAATGGTCTGTTTAGAGAAGGTGTGTTACGGAGGAGGTGGAGAGGGTGGGTGTCTTCATGTGGGTTCAGGTCATGACAAACCTGTTCTGTCCTTAATCATTGTGAGTGTGGGGTTGAGCAGAGTTTAGGTTCATACACTGCCGCCACCGTGACAACCCGCCACAGCGTGACTAAGCGCCTGAAAATGTGAACCCGGTGCATGTGAGGAGACGAAAATCATACTGAGAAACTGCGGAGGAAAAACATGGATTCCCAAAGCGTTTTTTGACCTCAGGTTAAACTTCAACACAGAGCTGGCGTTATATTGTATAAATGCAGGACCCAGGCCACAGTACCACCTAGTGGATAATGTGCTGCAGTATTATTATGTGATGAATTCACCTCTTGTTCTTTCTCTCTTACAGGTGAAGTAACAAAATGAGCAAGTACTCGTATCAGACTCGTAAGTACTGATAAATATCAATTATTAAAACTTCATGTAGTACCAATAATTTAGGAAAAAGACTTAAAATACAAACACATATATATATATATATATATATATATATATATATATATAGCAGAGCCCGATGTTAATTATGATATATGTATTTACGATATGTAATAGATCTCATGTTCCCATTGTGTTTGCAGCAAAGTCTCTGCTGAAAGACGGCAGCTGGATCAAAAAAGACGAGGAAGAGGATGAAGATGTCGAGTAAGTCAATGGAATCGCACAGCACAGACACTCCATGCATTCCACACGTTGAACTGACCTTACACAAACATTCAAAAACTATTGGGTGTGCCTCGCAGTTCATCTCGGTTGACACCTTAAATAAAAGAAGACCTGCTACATTCCTTTTGCAAGTCGAAGTGTTGAATCATCTCTGAATGTATGAGTGAATTATTGTTTTTGTTCTCCTCCCTCAGCCGAGACCCAAACTTTGGCAAATCTATTCTGGGCCGTACCAAAACCAGTGAGACTGTTACTGTGAGGTAAAAACACTATTCCTCAAAAATCTATATCTATAGGTAGAATAATTATGCTTAAATTATGTCTGTTTGTTTGTTTGTTTGTTTGTGAGCAAGATTACACAGGGATGAGGTCGTTTTGTCATATTTTTAGATTTCCCAGGGAAGTATTGATGGATCTTGATGGAAAGCAAATTAGGCACATTTAGGGAACTGATATTTAAGAGTGTGAAGTATAGTGTAGCTTGATTGAATTCAAGGGGACTGTTGGACTTTGGCAGAGGAATGTGCTCCACTGAGTTCTTTGTTTAATGTCATTCATTGTCTTTGCTCACAGTGGAGGCAGTGAAGTAAAAACCACCAAAACCCTAAGCACGACAACATCTGTGAATGCTCTCAGCCAGAGGTAACGTTTCTTTAAATGTACTTGTCGTCTGATACCTATTTGTTTATATATATGTCATTACTATTTCTATGCAAACGTCATGTGATTAGATTGTGAAAAGAAACATTGATTGTGATCTCGTTATTTCAGATTCAGTGGAGGTATGGAGGAGCCGAAGAGCAGGTTGGTACACAATGCAAACAGTATTATGGTATTTTTGCCAATCAATGCACTTGCAGTTATTTGAATCTGTACTGTTACTTAATAATATCTCTCTCTCTCCCACTGTAGCACCCTCCCTTCCAGCACGTCCACATACACCAGAAGGTACATTTCCACAATAACACAAATATTCCTGCTAAATCTGGTGATTTTATTTTTGTATGCAAAGCTCCACGTATCACTATAGTGTGTAACATTGTTTTTTTTTATCATGTCACCACAGAACCAGTTCTTCTACACTGGAACCAAAATCAAGGTACGCAACAGATATCTGAAAACAGCAAGGAAACGTACAGAAAATACACTGAGGCATTTTGTAACTTTAGCTTTGTGTGTCTCTTCCTTCAGCACCACAACCACGACCACCTCCAAGGATGGCAAAACCTCTGAGACCATCACCACCACCACCTCCCAGAGTGTCAGGTAAAAAGCACTGCAGCGTCACACAGATTATTTTACTGCACTTTATATCAGATAAATAAAAAATTGGTTGTTATTGTTATTTTGCAGTTCTCCTGTGATGAAATCTCCCACTAAGACTGAGACGTTCACCGAGCGAGTCAAATCCTCAAGCCAAGGGTGAAAACATGTGTGCCATTATATTTTGGGGGGGATAGAATACGTCAAATTACCACTGCATGCATGCTCCACCCTCTGTGAGCTTCTTGCTGTTCTGTTACAGTGCTGGAAAATATTGATTGATCATCTAATGTTGAATTAAAGATAAGTTTCAACATCTTCTCTACACAGGGCTCTTTACTCAAACTTCACACCTAGCAGAACTTCAAAAGTGACTGAGACGACTGTTACCACCCATAAGGGGTAAGATCTTTTCAGATTTTTACAAAAGTTATCATTGAATAACATTTAAATTTCAAATCTATACATGACACTAGAATTGAAGCGGTCTTTAATATATTTCTGTGCAGTGCGGAGGAGAAACTTTACGACACCCTCCTGCCCTCTGGCATCAAGGATGATTACTCACCTACAGAGAGGTGATACTTTTACAAATCCATCAATTATATTGATCATGACATCAGGCAATTAGTAGTTTTAAACTGTACTAATCATCTGTACTATTTTCTTCTTTACAGCAAAAGTACAATCTCCACAACTCGGACTTCGATTGTGAAAAGCAGCAATGACACCGAGTGAGTTTCATCCTGTAGTAACGATAATAACGGGAAAATTATTCATTGTTATTATTGACACTAACGATTCATTATTCACACTTGGCTGAATTTATTTCTCTGCAGTGCTGAAGACCTACTCTACGGTACACTGATCCCAAGCGCTATCAAGAACGATGTCTCAGACAGGTAACGTTTGCACTCAATAATAAAACCAGAGAGATCCTGCTTATTCTCATCGACAACACTTTACTTTAACTTGCCCATATTGTGTAATTTTATCCATTAGCCCCAAACTTATAATAAACAATTATACAATAAAGGTTTAATACACACGTTTTAAAACATGATAGAATATTATATACGAAAATAAAAATGCAATTATTAATGTATTTCTTGACAGCTAAGTGCCTCCTCTGGACATGAATAGTAGGGGGTGTTGTATAAACAGATAATAACATAACAACAGTCGAAATCACTGTTATGAACTATTTGATTAAATAAATCTTAATTGATAAGTAAAGTACTAATGTTTTTAAATAATGTATATCAATAAGCACTTAAATGTACTTACAGCTCTATACTAATTAAGATGAATAACTCGTAACAAAACCAGTATGTAATTATTCTGTCAGTGAACTCAAAACCCTGTTTCAGTTACAGAAGTTCCAGCGTCACGAGGAGGGAGATTGTCACAGTGGAGAGCAGCAGAGGGTGAGTGATGGAAATGGATGTTGGAGAATGTGCTGCTTCTTTCTATTTACAGTAGATTTACTACATTATCAGGTTTCCTCTGACATTTTCCTTTGTGTCATTTAGAAGCAACAGCCCAACTCTGACATCACCCTCCTTCACAGGAAGACTAAGCAGGTAAACATGTTGCAGTTAAAGCAGTTAAAGATAATATAGTTAAACAAAGCATTTTATTTAAAAATTGCACCTTTCATACATAAAAATCCAGTTCAAATTGTCAAGTATGAGTCGAAAAACATAGCTCAGGCCCCTATCTAGGAACCACCAGGGGGCGTTTTGCCACATATGTAATTCTGATAATTCCAAATTTAAGTAATTTAGAATTATCAGAAAAATGCTTTGAATATTTTGCTCATTAATCGGCCAAAATACTCATATCAAGGCTAAATTAGATAAAGTTACTTTAAATCGTTTTGTTGTGCAAAACCAAGTAAGATGATCTTAAGCTTCACTGGCATTTGTATGTTTTACCCTCTTATCCATATAATCAACTTCAATAACTTTCCTTTCTTCTGTCACTTTTGAACCAACACTGCTGCAACACTGATTTCATGAACATGAACTCAGATCAATACAAATAAATATCCAGCTTGTACCCAACTCATTCCTTTGCCTCTGACACACAGTTACAAAGAGTACTCTGATGATTCCCCCACCACCCGCACCTCCTCCCACACCGTCAGCACCACGCCCAGGTACTCATTTGTCTACTCTCACACACACACACACCCGATGACACTATGGATGCTGACTTTGTATTATTCCTAATCTGGTCTGTGATTGCACACACAGTGACCTATACAGCGACCGTCCATCCTACTCCAGAACCAGTAGCAGGTAGGAGGACACAGAACCGTCCAGCACCTCATGTCATTATGTTCATATTCATTCTCCTTTTGTATTGATTAAATCTTATGTGTGGTTTGTGCTTCACTTTGTCTTTGTATAGCTATGACCGCAGCAGCGTCAGCAGCCCCACTACCTACTCACCATCCTACAGAAGCAGCAGGTATTAGATGATATGGGTTTAATGTGGGATGTATGTTATACATTATATGAGAGTAAAGTAAGACTCCAGCTGATAACGGTGATTCTCACAGCAGGTCAGATGACAATGCAGGAGATTCACCCTACTCCAGGTCCTCCACCAAGAGTTTGTACGGATCTTCTGACAGGTAGGAAAAGTCCAACGTCTTTCCTAATGTTGGACGAGTTGGTTTTGCTAAAATGTATTCCCAGTTAGTAAAGACACAAATTACACTTGAGGCTGACGGCTGTTGCATTAGTTTATCTCGTATTTGTTCACAAACTAAAGTTTCAGGCTAATTGAGATTTTGACCTGATGATGGTGTTTCATAAAAAGTTAGTAAGTGATCACTAATGTCATAACAACAAATCCTGTATTAGTGCAGAGTATCTTCCTAGAGAAAAGTCTTTCAGATTCCTCATCTCGGAGACATGAATGCCTGAACCAAATTTTTGCACCAGTTCAATTAATAATTGTCATGATATTTAACTGAAAGCCAAAAATGTCAACCTGCCAGTGGCACTAAAGGAAAAGGCATAGGATCACTATAGTTAGATGGGTTTAACTCTAGGAACTATGAATATGAGTTCTTCAGATCTGTCTGAATCTACCAGACTCGTGTATAATTGGGTAGGCTGGCTTTTGTTTTGCCAAACCACTGCTTCTCCGGAGTCAAGAATTAACTATCCTCACTACTCTTTTGATAGATATAAACTAAATAACTTTATTTACCTCTGCTCCACACAGGCTGGTGCATGAGAAAGACTTGTGCACTTCTTGCCGTAAGCCGTTCACTGGGGACGCCAAGATGGTCCTGGATGACCTGAAGATCAACTGCCACGCTACCTGCTTCAAAGTGAGCAGATTAAAGACACACGTAAATCAGCAATGTGTAGCGGTTGTAGAACGACGTATTTAGATAATTTACAAAAGCAAACGTTGCAATACCGCACTGTCAAAATACTTTAATGCAAGTTGACTTAAAGCACTATTTATGCATAGGAGGTGGATGCTCTAGTTTTGAAATATGTTACTATTGATGCATTAATGTGTACACAGTGGCATTTTTATGTTTCTGGTTAAGATAAAAACTAATTCTAGTTAATCATCATAATGTTCAGTAGTTCTATGAGTGATGAAGACACATTTGCACAAAATAAAAATACTAAGGTAAAAGAGTACTTGAGTATTGAGTATTCAGTTACATTCTGCCGCTGGCAACAAGATGTTATGAGGGACTGTGCAGCTGAACGGTGGCTCAGTGTGTATCTCAACCCTCATGTGTGTGTTTGTTTGTGTGTGAACAGTGTCAGGTGTGTAACAACAATCTGGGTTATATGAAGGCCGGGGACAGCATGTGGATCTACAACCGCAAGGTGCACTGCGAGAGCTGCTTTGAGGTCACCAGAGGTAAGGAAATATAAAAAATAGAGTTTTTAATATTCAAAGTCCAAATGATGAATACCTTTCAACAGGTAACATTATTCTTTCCTCCCTTACAGATAAATGGCGTCGTTGAGTTTCTCGCTAGCTTTCAGTGGACATTCAGCCTCCGGATCAATAATGATGAATCACTGTTTATCAACATGGGCGTGATACTGGTTCTCCTGTACTTTAGGTTTTAACAAGCTGACAGATCTTTCTATGGGTGTTTTGGCAAAAGACAGTTTCAATTATACAAACATAACTTTGTATCTTAAAACTGCATTGCAGCTACTGGTTACTGTGTTTTGGACATCGTGGTATTTTATGTCTCTGTATCAATAATAACATAGTTTGAAGATGTGCATTTCTGATACTCTCTAAGTTCTGCTGCCTTTATGGGGACTCTTATGTGGAACCTGACAAGGGATATTGCAAAAAATTAGGGCCGGGGGATTTTTCTGTGTGCAATAAAGATCACGAATGCATCTTTATCAAAAACGTAGTACAATGTGTAGGTTCTTGTGTGTTTGAAGAATAGTTATAATTCTGCAGGTAATATATATATTACAGTGAAAGTTCTGCAGAAATATAGAAAATAATTATTTTACATTAATTACAGAATGTTCAATTATTAATCTAGTTGGTACAGTCTTATGATAACCCATCAGCTATTTACAGAATGACAATGGTGCTCTACAGTTTTCTATATATTTTTATCCCATTGAATATATTTTACTGATTCTGTAATAAACAAAGATAAAATATTCTTCTCATGTCCTTCTTTTGATATTTAGAAATCTGTCACAAATTTGCTTGAATGTTCATGTGTATTTATGAGGTAGTTTCTACATCATCAAATTCATCTGAAGAGATAAGATTTTATTAATCCCAAAGGAAAATCTTGTTCCATCCTGCTCCAAGATTACAGTACAATATAAAACAGTGAATTTAGCAATAGATTATTAAGACTTGTTAATAAAATAAAAGTACATAGTAATGTTGAGCCAGTGATATTTAAATAATCAAGATATATAAGACAGTCAAACTAATAGTAAACAAAAGCTCAAGTAAGCAGAAATGATAAATAGAAAATAATATGGTATTTTGCACGATATTGAGACATGATTGGAAAAAAACTAATATAACACATAGTGCAAATTAATAGTATTATTGCACGAGTGGTCAAATTGCACATGAAAAAGAAATACTTATTTTGTATATATTGTTAGTATTATTTTCCAAGTGTCTGATTATCAGTGGTCCTCCCTGCAGAAGGGGGAGGAGTCGTACAGTTTGATGGCCACAGTTGCTCTCCGTCCACCACTGAAGCTGCTGCAGTAGGACAACCAGTGTGGCATGAATGGGTGGAGAGGCATTGTCTATAATACTGAGTAGTTTCCTCAGCATCCTCCTCTGTCCCCTCCAACCAAGTCTGAAGTTCCGCTCCCAGGACAGAACCAGCTGTTCTGAAGAGCTTGTTGAGTCTGTTAAGCTGAACTCTGGAGATTGTCCAGACATTCTCAAGAGGGACTCTGTATGTGTGAACGCACCTGTCCGTGACAGCTTCTGCAGTCTTTCACCAGCCAGTCCCCTGGTAAAGAGTCTGCAGACTGTCCGAAGGAGCAGATGTGGGAATACAGCAGGAGATTCAAAAGGTGCCAAACATAGAAGGCACTGACAAAGAAGACCAGAGAGCTTTAGGTTAAAGGGCCAATGGAGTCAATGTCCTGTAAACCAGAACGTGATCTATGCAGCGGATCCTGCCTTTGCCTGCAGCACCACCGCGTCTGAGAATCTCCCGCTGCATTGTGCATGTGTGGAACGGAACCTCCCAAGAAAGTTCAGACGCAAATAATTCTCTGGCCATCCTTCAGAGGTCGAGTCTAAAAACGGCTTCAGTGTCGGCAGACCACAGCGTAGGAAAGGGCGCCAGCCACCACAGAGTGATAAGACATCTGCTAAATCAGTGGATCTGCAGACATGAGCCAGAGAAAAACAGGCGACTCTGACGTCTCTTACACAGCATGTGTGTCCAGCTAAGTGTCTATCTGGACGCCCAGGTACGTGTACTCCTGGACAACATCCAGCTCTGATCCCTTGATGATGACTGGGTACGAGACCTTTGCTTCCTAAACTCCACCTCCGACTCCTTAGTCAGTGACATTAAGACTGCAGGAGGTTCAGTCTCCAGCACACAAATGTGTACTAGTACTACTCAGTGGCAGATATCCAGGAGGTTATAGATGCAACATAGAGCAGATAAAACCCCCTCTCATTTGCCTGGCAGTGGTTTGCTCCAGTGTCCTTCCCACATACACAGTGGTCAGTGGTTACACACATCCAGTTAGTCGCAACTCTGCAACTAAAAACAAAGAGTGTGTCAGACATGTTGCTTTAATTCTACCCCTCAGCAGAATGAAACACATTTAATTCAACCTGGCAGCATCATGTTGCTGGTTTACCTCACAGTTGAATTTTAAATCTAACCCAGGTCACCTTGGTACGTGTGCAGCCACGTCTCTTATAGCACATGTAAGGCAGGTGCTTTACCAATGAGACGAAATATCCACCCCTGGTACTACTGGACATAACCCAAGCATAAAGGGATATAAATGTGGAACAAAGCCAGTTTTTATCACTTCATGGGTGAAGAAATGTGGTCAGCACACGTCGCACCCGTTTCCCCTCAGCTTCATAGTCTTCTGCTCTCACGTTACTACACGTGCTGGGTGGCTGAGAGTCCCTGTCGTACTGCAGAGCAGCTTTCATGCTCTCCTCATCCACAGGCTGTCCCTGCAGCTCACAGTAGTTGTGCAGCACGAAGCAAGCGTAGATGACAAAAGGCAGATCGTTCATGTTGATGTCCATGGCCCTCCTCAAGGCGGCAAACCGGGCTTTCAAGCGGGCAAACGAACACTGGATCACCATGTTGGCCTTGCACAGTGTGAGCCCGTAGGACTGCTCCTGTGGGGTCACTCCGCCGTCCGGGTACTCCTTCATGAGGAAGGGCATCAGTGGATAAGCTGGATCACCCACGAGAAACACAGGGACGGCCTCTTCGCCCTCCACCAGCACTTTGGGACAGGAAGGGATCGTCCCGTCCTTCAGGTCGCTGCACAGCTTGGAGTTGGCGAACACACGCGCCTCGTGCACACCACCGGGCCATTTCACAACCACGTCCATGAAGCAGTACCTGTGGTCGCACAGGGCTTGCACATTCAAAGAGTAGGCCCCCTTGGTGTTGATGTAGTCAGTGGAGTTCGCTGTGGGTTGTTTCACTTCGATGTGGGTGCAGGCGACGGCCCCCAGGCACTGTGGGAGACCGTGTGTCTCCTGGAAGTGGAGGACGAGATCCTCCACCTCCGGCTCCGTGCTCGGCTTCCTGACGTAGTCCGGGCCCAGGAAGACGGTGACGGCCTTGCAGACGCGTCGGATGATGACCGACACCACCTGCCGGGACAACCCGAACGCGTTGGCGGTCTTCCGGAGCCTCCCCTCGTCGTTCAGATAGAACAGCGTGCACGCCACCTTGGTGAGCACGTCCACGGGCGCACGCATTTTGGTGGCGGCCCCCTCCACATGGGGCCGCAGCCTCTCGCTCAGGTGCATCAGGGCCGACCTGGACATCCCGAAGTTCTCTCGCCATTCCTCCGGAGCCACGACCCCGCTGGTGAAGTTGTCCCACCAGGCGCTGGTCCTCCCCGGTCTCACCCAGAAGCGGCGCTCCGCTGCGGGGGGCTGGAAGCGCCGCGGGGCCCGGGGGCTGTCGCACAGGGCTCGGATGATGGCTCGTCTCCGGCGCATGTACGCGGTGGTGGCGTGGTAGAAGGCCGAGTTCAACTGCACGACGGCTGTCAGCAGAGACAACAGAGTCAGCAGCGCCTGGGTTTGGTTATCCATGTTGGTTTTCTGCCTTCATCCTTGTTTTCTTCCGGGATGGACGTCATGTGACAGGAGTTGGCGAATCAGAGTACGAAGAGTACGTCATGACAGAAAAGACCCAATAAGCCAGCGTTCAGACTAAAAACGCGTGTGTATGGAAGCCCATTTCTGCCACTGTGATGAAGAAAAAAATTATTTGTAGCTCATAATTATGACTTACATCTCATAATTATGACTCAGGATCTCATTATTATGAGATAGTATATCATTATTATGACTTTTTTAGTATCTAAGATATATGAGATGCTAAGTCATAATTATGAGATACGGTCTAATAATAATGAGATACTAAGTCATAATTATGAGATACTATCTAAAAATAATGAGATACTAAGTCATGTTTATGATATACGATCTCAAAATAATGAGATTTTATCTCATTATAATGAGATACTAAGTCATAATAAGGAGATACTATCTCATAATAATGAGATGCTAAGTCATAACTATGAGATACTATCTCATAATAATGAGATGCTAAGTCATAACTAATATATATTATCTCATAATAATGAGATACTAAGTCATAATTATGAGATACAAATTTCACAGTCACAGTGGCTTTTTGTTTAGTCTTAATCAGTTATTTGATGTTATATAAACTTCGATTGTTGCAGTTATTTGAATTAATCCTGAATGTCAACAGTTATTCCAGACATTTTCCTCCAAACCCAAAATGTCTACCTCACTGTTGCACAAGAGGAAAAGTCTTGGATAATAATAAATATATTAATAATACATGTTATGTATACAGCACCTTTCATACATTAAATACAGCTCAGAGTGCTTAACAATAAAATTAGAAACATTAAATGAGATTAATGATAATCACTGAAGTCGTTGAGATTCCTCATCTGGGGACCATGAATGTCTGGAGCCAAATATTTCTGCCAGTTCATCCAATTAATACACTGGCTGCATTCGGAAAGTCAAAATAATATTCTTTGCTAACCGCTATTCCTTGACCTCGATAGAATAAAATATATAATATCTTTTGAAAAATATTTAATTTGAGGAAATTATGAGGAAAAGTAGTAACTTTGCCTTTAATTTTCTCAGAAATTCTTCAGTACAATCTTCTGAAACTTGACATACAGACAGTGGGGGTCACCATGAATAAGAGTGAGGTGAAATATCTGTGTCACCTCTAATATTTAATATGAGCAAGTTATTATAATCTTTTTTATTTGCAGTAAAATATTATATTAATTATATATTTGGACTCATGGTGTCTATTTTTTGTACTTAAATGAATGCCGAAGGGTATTTCTTTCTAAGGTGTAATTCATTAGAGATTTGTAGTGTATTTTTTTGTCAGGTGTGTTTTGAATTGGCAAAACAAATTGCATTAGTTTGTTAGTGGAGTTTTTTATTTGTAAACTACACTGTGTTTGCAAGTGAAACATGTTTTGTTTGTGTGTTGACTTTTGAATGAATTTAGCTCAATACCTCTGTCTCATTATGAGTTTGGTTCATCTTTTGTGCACCTGCTACCAAATATCAGCTGGCATCGCAAATAAAATAATAAATAGCACCTCTTTATTTATATATGCATTTTATTTGTGATTTTATTAAAATATTTTTGGGTTGTACAGGAATATTTCCTGGCCACTGAGATCTAGAACTGTGCAAATATAAACATAAACATTCTAAAGGGTGCAAACAGCCTCAATAGTGTTTTTTTTTAATAATAAACACTTCCTCCTCAGCAGTGGTGTGATGGGAGTTGAACTCCAGGCTGCTGACCAATGAGATGCAAGATGTGCAGTCTCACCAGCAGCAGCATCAGTGTGTGTGAGTGTGTGTGTAGTAGTAGTAGCTCCGAACAGGGGGGATCTGGACACCCTCTCTGATTTGAATAGGACCCTCTGCAGCGGCAGGCCTCTCTCTCTCCGCCTCTCCCTCCCTCTCAATGTGCTTTAAACCAGATGGAAGCAGAAGTGTTGAGCCCCCAGATGATGGCAGACGTCAATGGCAACAATAAGATCACCAACGCGGAGCTGGAGGTGCTGAAGCTGCAGGAGCTGGTGCGGAAATTGGAGAAGCAGAACGAACAATTGCGGAGCCGAGCGAACGCTGTAAACAATTGCTCCGTCGGCCCTCACCATCACCACCAGCTCCAGACGTCTCTGGCGGGGCTGCGCGGCGGTGGCACGCCGTTTCCCAGCGAGGATTACCAGGCGAAACACGGCGTCTCCAGCCCCACGCAGCAGCATCCCGGAGCCCCCGGAGCCCGGAGTCCGACCGAGGAGCTGTTTGCATATTTCCAGCCGAGCTCTGCGTCTCCTGATGCCGCCGCGGAGGAGGAGGAGGAGGACAGGGACGCCGCCGGAGCCTGGACTGTCCTGGATGAGGTGGATGTCTTGGACCTGAACGCCGTGCTCCCTGTCGGAGAGCCTGATAGCTGGTAACTGTACCAACCACTTGACTGCACACATGCATGTTCAGTGTGTGGCTGTGATGTTGCATTTTAAAATCAGTGTTTTTGTTTGTGTGGCTGTGCAGATTGTGTACAGGCCACAGCGGTGTTGTGAGACATCATGTGTAATACTGCCTGGCATGTGTCCTCTATTGATTATATTATTGATTCTCATCCAGGAGGTGTAGACTTACAGGCTCTGGTAAACATATTACTACTATACTACTAATATAATAATTATAATATTCATAATAATAATAACTTAATTCATAGAGAGATTGGTCAAAAGAGTAGGAGCCCTGAGACAAAAGGTCCACCTTTGGTCCGAGTTGGGCCTTCGCTGTGGACCTCAGATTATGACCAAGCACATATTGTTATGGACGTTTTCTGGAAGCTGGTGAAAGGAGAACTCAGGCAGCAGCTGATGTCTTATGCAGACTATTTTAATGTAGACTTGATGCCTCAAGGAGAAGTCACCCCCAAGTCTGAAGATGTCTTCCACAGCATCCCAGTATATCTTCCTCTACTTGCGTCACCCATTCCAACAGCACATCCATGAATGGCTAGAATGGCTGTCACTCTCTTTGTTATATGTAGGTGTTCGCAAACTATTGGATAGTTGAGTCTAAATATCCATTTTCGCTGATGAAATATGCAACAGAGTTGAAGTTGGTGAAAGTTGAAATTGGTGCTTCCCTGTCTGGAGAATCTGAATTAGATCTGAAAGTCCCTAAGTGTAAACGCTACGATGAACTGTTGGAAGGGAGTATCTGTGGAACAAAATAGGTCCCACTCTCTGAATGGTGTACAGAAATAATATACACTATATACATAATACACAGTGGCATACACATTGTGTGAGGATGGTCAAAAATTCCTCAACACATGTTTTGGACGAGTTGAGATCTATGTTGACTCAGTCCGCTCAAGCAGGTGAAAGAGAATTGCAATAAACCAAACGAGAGATAACAAAGTGATGATGATGATGATGCTGATCTTAGAGAGTTTCCTGAGCTGCAAAACACACAACTAGTCGACTGTGTTGACATGCTTGCATTGTGAGTTTTTACAGTAAGAAAGAAGAATAGGGAGAACTAAGGCTTTGACACAAGCTCTGTGCATCCCAGCATGCACCGTGTGAGCAGCACAGGTACCAGCTCGGAGGAAGACAGCGCTGGGATGAAATTAGAAACAATGACCCGCTTCAGCCTGGGATCAAACAGCTCGTCTTTGTATGCAGCAGCATGAGCCCCGGGCTGAACTACTTTGAAACGCTGTATCTGCAGACTCGGGAAGCACAAAGACACACACACGCACACACACACACGCACACTGCTGAAGCGTTTATAGCTTTATGCATCTGATGCAATCATGTGGAAGAATGTAGCACACAGCTGGATGCAGCAGGGATGGGATCCAGCATCCAGCAACCATGGAGAGTGTCAGTGTCTCCTCAGTCCATTTAACAGAGCAAACTGACCCCCCCGAGTCAGCGCTTAACTCTGTGGCCTCGTTTCAAATGACAACTCGGCCCTGCACGGTATATAATCTTCTTCTCCTTGGACGCAGAAGTGACACATTAAGAATCTGTCATTCACATAGTCATTCACATTTTTATATGGATTATCGTGTCATTGCTAGCAAGATTCAGAATCAGGCGGTTTGATTATTAACTCCGCCAAGGATATTGTGTTTGCACCCTTGTCCGTTTTTTTGTTTGCTTATGTGCAAGATTATGCAAAAACAGCGGAGTTAATAACTGTGAAACTTGGTGGAAGGATGTGGTATATGCCCAGGTAGCACCTACTACATTTCAAGATGCATTTTTCAACATCTTCACTGTTTTACCAGTAAATAATTTATAGATCTTGAAAATTGGGCGTGTTAAAGGGACTGATTTTTCTGAGAGTGTGAAATTTAGTTTAGCCTCATTACATTTACTCTTGGGCCTTTGGTGGATGAATGTGCTTTAGTACTGTGGGCCATTCTAGTTTTAATGTCTTTATTCAGTCGTCAGATACTCTCGACGGATGAATAGCAACAATAAAATGGGGACGTATATACCAGTTTCTTTCAGTTTTTTTCTGGCTTAGGGACAAATATCAAGAGATGCAAGATCATGCAATCAGTGATGACTTTAACTTGATTATTTCCTTGATTCATCATTTGGTGGGAAAAAAGCAGCACGTTTTAAAAGTTGCAACCAGAAAATATTTGTTTTCTGCATAAAATTGACTGAAATTATTCATGGATTATCCAGATAGCTGATTAACCTTTAGTTCGACGATTTCAAGTATCCACATTTCACAATGAGAAGCGAAAATATTGCAATCCTTGCAGTTGCAACAGTTATACACTTGCATCCTGTGCATCACTTCACTGAATGAAGCTGTCGCCACTCTAACATTTATTGGACACTGTTGGTTTCAGAGCTCAGGTTGTTGCCAATAAAATTGAAATTGCTCTTTGTGGAGATTTGAACTTTACGGGTGTATTGGCATTTGGATTTCATGATCCATTACACAACCACTGGTTTACTTAAGCTATAAAAAAAAAGGCTTTACTGCTCTGTGTTGCATATCTGAGAAATATCACCACTGTAAAACTCAACTCCAGTTCTTATTCTGTGTGGGTACTGGTAACATGTTTGTGCTAAACTGTGGCTTTTTTCTGTGTGTTGCAGGCTGTATGTTAGTCACAAAGCCAAGCTGCAGGGTGAGAGTGTCCTCGGTCCTCTACAGTGGTGCAGGCAGGTACTGGACCACCCGGGGCCTGAGGTGGCGCTGGCGAAGATGAACCTCTGTCACAGACTGGACCAAGGTACAGTGTGTTCGCCAGTGAGATTAACAGCCCTCATCCGCAGCAACATCAGCCACATCTGTCTCACTGGCTGCTGACATGTGACTATAAGCTTCAGCAGCAAAATGTTTCCACGTGCAGCAGGATTTTAGCCACAGTTTCCTGAGCCGTGGGAGCGTTTCACTTCACACAGCTCAGTCATTCCAACAAATCGACCATTTAACTCACTCGCTTTATATTTATGTCTTTTAAAGTACATCAGCTAACTTTTCCACTGAGTGATTATTTCTGTGTTAGTGAAGCTGGATGGACTTTTCATTTCACGGCCTTCACACAGACATTTTGCGAACCCTGCAGATAGAAAAACAATTACTTTGGAGGAGAGGTTACATTGTGTTAATGAACAACAGTATAGAGATGATTAGAAAGTGCTGGTCGAATGCTGCAACCCCAAAAGTAGTTTATCCACCCCTCCGTTCATCAATCAGCTATAACACGGATCCTAGGGCGAGAAGACAAATCGCTAACATAGACTGTGTCTAAGGATGCACAACACGTCTCTTCTTCCTCCCACTCCCGTGAAATTAAGCCCAAATATCTTGAGCCAAAGACGAAATTTGGAGCCAGAGTCTGAGCAGTAGTGATCAGGGGATGAAGTGGCTGCTACAGAGTCTTTTTAAATTCACACTTGTGCCCTGGATTCGAGTCTTGTCCTGGTTTTGATTATATTTAGAATGTACTTGAAAATGGGCTGGGATCATATTAAATTCAGTTTTCAGCTCTCTATATTCATTCAGTAGTGAGGGCATTTCAAAAGAAGTTGAACTTACTAAATTTTGGCTTGTTATTTTTCTTCATTTAATAATCTTGAGTGCTGGAGAGAGGATTCAATTCATCCGCCACATTATTATTCAATTTAATTTGTCACATTCTTTTTTCTGACTTAATATTTTTCTGACTAATAAAGAAATAATAAGACAAATCAAATTGAGGATGCACCAACTCTCTTGGTCGACCTGGATATGTTATTTGTTCTCATCCTGTGTTTCTCAGTGCGCTGCTGTTTCTACATTAAGGACATGATATTAAGATGCACTAAGATATAACTATGATATAACAAACCCCCCTTATATATCAGGATATAGTGTGCTAGTAAACAACATTATTGCTGCTGGACCCTGTTTCAGATTTGGTGCTTTACTGTTCCCACACTTACGTAAGGGGATATGGTTGCCATAGAAACCATGCTTACATTAGCTGGGTTTTAGAGTCAGATTTGCCCTACCCCGCCTGTATAAGAGACTCTTGTGCTGTTAGAGTGCACACTGCTGCACACATCGGCTTATGCTGTGGGCATGCATGATGTATGTGCTTGGATTTTTCAGATTTATATGTTATCCTCGTATTCTTCGTCCAAGCTGTGATAAAATTCAACATATTTATTTGTTTGAGGTTTGTTCTTTAGTGTGTAATGTCCTCCTCTCTCACCAGAGCTGTATTCAGTGAAGGTTGGCTCCCCTCCTGGGGGTCATGAATACATCCTTGTCGCCGAGCTCCAGCAGCCGTTGTTTGTGTAACTTGCTGTGAATGTGAGTTTTATCCAGTAGCGTTCGAGGCTAATTGCATGGTGAATGCAAAATGCGCTGCTCTGTCGGGCGTGCAACGCTCTGACTACCAATCAGGGAGGGAACCCAGTGTTTACACATTGAAGACAGTTTATCTCCAGTCAGTCGTGTCATTTCAGGTCAAATCTACTTACTGCTAATCAGCAAGACAGTGAAAAAGTACAGTAACACTTTCCTATGAAGTGCTTATAAACTGATTTCAATTTAATAAGCCAACATCAGAGCTGATGGACTGTATATAAAGATGGAAATATATAGTGTAATAAACACTATCTAGAAATAAGGCTAAAATATTCTGATTAAGAATACTTCCACTTGAGCCAAAGATTTTCATCTGGAGCCAGCGCAATTTAATGTGGGAACCAATCACAAGTCAGTCTCAGCTGTCAATCATGATGTTTATATAACATCAAATAACTAATTAAGACCAAATTTACTAGAAAAATTCACAATTAAACAAACATCACTGTGATAAGAACTACCTAAAATGTCAGAATCCACACTGTTTGTTTGGGTCACTTGTCATGTGTCATGGATAGTCATCGCCATTTGCTGCGTAACATGAATAAAACTTTGCACCTGAGTCACGTCAGGTATATTTTTCCTCGCCAATGATGGTGAAGACAACAACTCCCATGATCCGACACTGCTTCAAGACATCATCAGACTAGGTGTTTTTGTAATATTTTTGAATGAGAGACTCCTAGCCGCTGAAATTACAAATTACATGTGTAACACATCAAGAAGCATTGCATTTTAGCAGTTTAAATGTAACCTCCTCACGCAAATGTTGCACATAAAGTGGATCCAATTCTGATTTTGGGAATGAGATGTAACCTACATGCACAATCCCTGCTTATCCCAAGATCCCTCCAAAAAACCTCTAGTTTAGCCCAATAAGCCTCGGTGGTAAGCTAACCCTCATCTCACTGTATCAGCCTCCTCCATCTGAGCTGTGTCCCAATCATTTAAAACATCAATACTGATCTGTAAAAAAGCGGATTAACATTTGGCTGGAGTGTGTCTGAATATGGTCAATGTCCTGTATGAGTTTGTGTATTTGTGTTATATGGTGAAGCAATCAAACTTACTTGTCCTTCGCTGCGTTCCTGTGTGCAGCGAAGCGGTGGAGAGGAGTCTCCCCCGTCCGTCCATACAGCTGCATCGAGGGGCTGTCCACACTCAGCTGCCCCGTCCTGCCTTACACTAAATCTGCTGCACTAACCGAGTCCCCAGGTAACACAACTACACCACAACCATACTACACATGCATATGTAACTCATGCTAACACAACTTAACAGTCACTCTAACTTCTGATGGCCTCTGAGGATTGTTTATTTATTCATGACCAAATCATTGAACCCACACTGATCTAACCTTGCGTCTGACCTCAAGTTGTTGATGTTTGTCCATTGTCAAAGAGACCAGTAAAAACAAGATGACTGTTTGATTAAATGTGATCTTTGCTGCTGAATCTTACACTTGACTTGGTACAGCAGCAATACATTTAAATGGAAAAATTACCATTCATTATAATCGATTATTATTTGAGTAATTTATACATCAGAAATGTAAAATATTATGTTTTTTATGTCTATCATCTTCTCATTAGTAGTCTTGGTATCATTGTGGTTCAAGGGATGGCAGGGTTAGTAGTATTAGTTCACTGATTTGCTCCAGACTAAAAGATCTTCAAAACTATTTGATTTATTGCCATTAATATGTTGCATAAAATTTGTCCAGACATTGACGTTCCCAAGAGGATAAATCCTCAAGACTTAGGGGATTTTTTCCCCCTGGTGCCATCAGCAGATCAAGATCTTTAACGATCCTGTAAAAAATCGATGGGAACAAATAAATTGCCCAGAGGATTAATTGTTATGACTTAAGTGACCTCTTTTTTTGAGTTGGACATCATTTTTTTTCAATTTAAATATCTTGATGAGTGTTGAATACATTGGCACAAACCTTTGTACAGACTGTTATGTCCCCTTCAGGATGAAAATTGATCTGTCAATGTTTTATCCAGCTCCACCTTCAGGCCAATGTGTACATTTGTCGTGTGCAATCAATAACCAGAGCTTTACTTTGTGTTAAATGGTAATTACATACCTTATCATTCTGCTAAAGTGTGATAATGTTAGCTTTTAGCTCAAATCACCACTAGTACTGCCTTATGGAACCATTAGCCATTAACATAAATAACCTTTATTCCAGCAGTTTTACTTTGCCAGTTTGGAGACTCTGGTGAACTTTTCGAACCTTCAGGCCATCACAGCCCTCATTTTAAGATCTAAAGTGAATTAACAGAAATTGCCGGTGAATGTGCAAATGAAGGCTGATTAGCCTCCCTTTGGGCCTGACATTTAAAGATAAACGCCTGTTTATCTTTCGAATCAATGCTCAATTAAATTTGGTTTGTTAATGTGGTTGCATTCACTGCTCAGATGAAAACCTCTTAGTCCTCGCTCAGTTTCACATCAGTAGTAATAAGATCCCATCAACCGCTCCCAGAGTTTTGGGAGCTTGTGGTATAAACGTAACCCAGATCCTCCAACAACCTGTCGCTTGCAGTTTACAATCAGATTACAGCGAATCGAAGGGACGAGATTATTCGGTCATGCTCGGAGACAGATGGTGAAAGCTTGAATTCTGCCAGAAAATAAATCCTTGTGGATGTTTATCCATATCTGACATGAACATGGTTGAGCGCGCAGGCTGACTTTGGATTTGCATGTTACGTGTGTGAATCATCTCTGCTGTGTTTCTCACCCCTCAAGCCCCGTTGCCGTCAACTGCTCAGTCCTTCCTCCAGCCAAATCTCCCTCTCAGGACAAGTTCTGGCCTCAGTGACAGAGTGCCCACCTTCCTGTCGAACTCTGCTCTCCACAGTAAGAAAATCTGTATTTTCTGATGTGTCAAACCATCCACCTGTGTAGATTAAACGCCACATGCCTTATCTATTGTGCACTTGCCCTTTGTCCCTGGATGAGGCTAAAATATCTTGATGAGACTGATGAGTTTCTCTTGTGTGTGTGTTCTTTTTAGACCTGGGTCGCCGGCATGCAGCCATCAGCCCGCAGTCCTCCCTGGACAGTGAGGTGGGTGTGTCGGAGCTTGAGGACGAGTCCGTCTCCATGAGCTACAAACTGCAGGACATGACAGATGTGGAGGTCATGGCACGACTTCAGGAGGAGAGTGAGTTGCCCGTCTAAATGTCTTGTTGGCGTTAGAAGGGGGAGGGGGAGAAAACAAAACATACAGTACCTTTAATGAAAGAGGACTTAAAGTTTAGTCATGTCCTGTGGAGGATCTCAGGAGAATTGGGCACAGACTTTCTCTGCAGTTTCTTTTCACGCATGCACAACGCAGCATTGACGTCTTCACAACATCAAAAATCCTCGGGACTTTCTGAGGACTTTAGACTAGTGGGCCAGGGGGAGAAGCTCCATAGGCTTTCACTTTGACATTTAAATTCACACATTTTAAAAGTCGTAAATTGAATTGAAAGTGAATATATCACAGTGTTCAGTGCCTTGCCTCTATTTCTGAAACCAATTCACATTACTCATAGGAAGCATCTTCATAACTGTGCTTATAGTCCTGATTTTATACTTCCACCACCACAGTAGCAGTGGGTTCAACCGATTCAGAGAAATGGATGAGGAGGTGCTCCACAACTAAATGTATCATCATTGTACATGTTTTCCTCAGATTAAAGCATTGATCCGTCTCCTTGCAGGTCTCCGACAGGACTACGCCACTACCTCATCCACGGCCAGCCGCCGCAGCTCCAGCTTCTCCCTTCACTCCCTAAGGCGCAGCGAGATGGATCTGGAGGAGGAGGATGAGGATGAGGATGAAGGGTACGACCAGCTCCCTCCTCCCCAGCCTCGACTGTTCCGCACAGGATCTATGCAGAGGGGAGGCCTACCCCACTCCCACACCTTCTCCAGTATCAGAGACTGCAGACGCATGACGACCACCCCTCAGTTTTCACTAAGTGGACTCTCCCAGTACTCTGGACCCTGCAGCCTGAGCACAGAACTACAGACAGCATACAGGAATAGCACAGGTGAGCATCTCATGAATCACTTTTCCACTTGCAGCTCTACTCTGGTCACTAAATATCCTCGTGAATAACAACATCACCACAAGGGTTTAGATTTTATCTGTGAAACGGACATAAATGTCCCAATTCAGGCTGAAAGCTCCTTTACAGAATTACCTACATTTGAGATCTCCCGAATTTCTGACCAGACGATTTCTGTTTGTGCCAAGATGGATTTAAAGAGAGCTCTTGGTCGCAGGATTTGAAAAGCGCCCCCAGCTGGGTCACTTTAGCATCAGTTGCATGATGTTGCTTGATTTTTGCCATCTTATTTGAAACTGAGCAAATCTGAAAATATTTTACTTTCACATGCTGCGTCCAGTTTTAAGTGAATCATAATTCTTAGAGGAATAGTATTACATTTTGGTATATCTAATAATAATTCAGAAATCTCATGCTTGGAAGCATGAGATAAGCAGATTGGTACCACTCTGATGTCTTTATGGTAAATATAAAAGCTACAACCAGCAGCCAGTTAGCATAGCTTAGCCTTACGGCTGGAAACAAACTTGCTTTTCCCAAAGGTCACAAAATCCACTTCCTTGTACCTTTTTAGCTCACTAATTAAATTGTCATATCTTATCATGTTATATCTATAAATATATGAACCTAACCAATATGAGCCTTTCTCAGACATATCAGTAGAAGCGTTTATATTTTCTAATATATGCCAGTATAAAAACTTTTATTTTACAGGATCAACAATTTATTAGAGAAGTGCATTTATGTATCTCTTTATTCATGCTTTATATTACTATTATTATTTTTATTTTTTTAGAACACATATTATGTATATAGCGTTTTTAACAACGCTCAGAGATACATTACATAGGTTTTCTTTCTATCTTAAGTTATTTTAACAATGTTTATGTTTAAACTGTAAAATATCAAATCCCATTACATAATGATGATGATATCTAAGGAATCATTGTCATTTATCTATTAACATATATGAATCACTGGCTTCTAAAAATCATTACAGGTTATCATTATACAGTATAACTAATATACCTAAGAAAAGACTAGTTATGGTTTTTAGGAGGTTATGTGCAGGATTAGTCTTAAGCATTCCCCAAAAAATCAAACTATCAATTTGTTTTGAACTGTGACTCCAAATCTCCTGCAAAACCCAATCTGGTTTATTGATGTGGTTGCATAGACAAGCTACGGAGAAGCATGCCCAACCTCCTCCGAGTTCCCAGCATGCCCAGTGTTCCCAGCATTCCAAGCCTGGCTTCCCCTGTCAACCCACCCTCCCACAGCCCTTCCTCCCTGCCAACGATATCTTCCTCCATGCGGAACAGCCAGAGCTTTGACTCGTCCACCGGGCTCGCACGACTCCAATCCTCCAGTAAGACTCTTTCCCTCACGTCTATGAATGAACCAGCTTTTCCAAGCTCATTTTTGTTCATGGTTTGCTATAGAGCACTGTTTTTCTGCAGGCATGACACTTTCAAATGCAGCACTATCAATATTGCTACTGAAGTGAAAGTTGACCTCTTGCCGTGTGTTTCAGTTCCTTCCCCAGGCCAGCTCAGTCAGAGAGTCCAGAGCATGGCGAACTTTCCCACCATGCCCCGGCATCCTCTGAAAGCCACAGCCTACGTGAGCCCCACGGTGCAGCAAGGCCCCGCCTCCACCCCTCTGACCACCTCTGCCAGCCTGCACTCCATCCCGAGCGGCATCGCACTGCCTCAGCCCCTGAAACCCAGCAACAGTTTGGTACCACAGCCCCTGAAAGCTGGCGCCAACCATCGCAGCTCCCTCCCTCGTCCGGCCTCATTCGTAGGGACAAGTGGAGTCCCACGTCTGAGCAAAATCCCCCCAGCTACACGCAGGTAAGAAAAGTCCCACTGATCCAATTTTATGCATCAAGGTCTGAAAACCCCAGAAGCAGTAATGTCACTTGAGTCAGGAAATAGAAAATTAAACAAAAAGGGAGGTGTGAGAAAGAAGTGAGCTTAGACCTCTGTCAGCTGACTGCTTGGGTTTAAATGGGAAGAAGCATTCATGGAACAAAAAAATATATTTATTTTATTTGTTAATAATGTTAAATCTGTATGTGTTTATACAGAAGGGACATTTGTATTTGTAGTACTGTCAATGTGCAGCAACAAGCTTAATCTATCATTTTAAAAACAAAACATTGGACACAAGTTCGGTCCGACCTCAAACATGTATTTTTTATATTTGAGCCATTAAAAAAACTATTGTCAAATTATTTGATTATGAAGATAATTGTTACTTGCAGCTCTATGTGACACGATTAATGTACAGTGTGGACATAGACACGGCACGTGTTAAAACATTTACATGGTTTGTCCAGAGTGAGGCGCTGTCAGTAAAGTTCAAAAACTGCTGCGGTAGAGATTCCATTGACTCGTTCCTCTGTGTCTGCAGTTTACTGACACCCCCAAAGACCATGGCTGCCCTGAGCGCCCTGAGGGACGTTAACTGGAGAGACGGCTGCTACTGACCCCAAGGAAACAGAAGCTCCCGACGTGCACACAGGGTAATGCTGCAATGGGACCCCGATGATTGAAGGGTCCCCACTTTTGGGCTGAGACCCAAGAGAGAGTGACTGTTAACATTTCTTTGAAAGCACTTGTCTTCACTGAAGGACAAAGTAGAGACTGAAGGAGTTTGGGTCCAGCGGGCTGGATCACTACTCAACGATCTGCTGAAACACAGAGTGACTCACAATGTTGCAATATTCTAATAATCAGATGTTAAATGTGAACTGGATCTTCTTTAATGTTGTGGATACTTTCATTGGACAGAATGAACATTTTTGTGTCCAGTTGAAAGGTTATAACAGTTAGCTCATGCTTTTGTACATGCTTCTAATGATTTCCTCTGACCACGTTTTGTAATTATTATATTTTATTTGTCAGCCTGTGACCACAGATATGAAAATGCACCCGGATTTGGAATTAAGTGACTTCCTGTGCCTGTTTAAAAACTGTGTAATTCACGACACTTGTATCTATTGGCTGGACCTTGTCGCACTTTTGATCAGAATAATGATTAACAAATAAAATAAATCTAAGTTAAAGTGAAGTATGACATTTGTAAATGTGAGCGTGATCGTTTTATCAGTGTTATGTTCGGCCAGTTTCTTTTCATTATTGTTTACATTACATGCTGTGATTTTTTCAATGGTATTTGATAAAAACATAATCGCTGCAATGATATTGCACATATGACCCTGATGCTTTTTATGGATGAGAAGAATTTAAAAAGGAGGTGACTTTTTTAAGTGAATAAAAGCCTCTCACAAGGATGTCTGTGTCTGTCTTAATTAAATATAACCTGTATTGAAGTTGTGTATCAAGGAAATTGGAAAATAAGTGAAAGAGATGGCAGATAGCTCAACTATGCGCAGCAATATACTGACATGTATATGTTTTGATATTTATTTATAATGTTTTTGAATGACTGTGACATCTTTGTGTTTATATGAAAGGGACAGTTCACATTTTATTTTTATTACTGTAAATGTGCAGCAAGCAGCTAAATCTTTTATTTTAAAAAAACAACATTGGTCACAAGTTTGTCACCACAGACCAACGTTAGGATCCAGGAACATGATCCTCAACTAAAAATATATATGTATATATATATATATATATATATATTGTTTTTATATATTTCAAAAAATAATCTGAATATGGTGGTGCAAAACGAAAGTTGGTGATAAAGTAGGGCGCAACACAACTTATTTGATAATCTTTTTGATATTTAAATTAATTATTTTTATATTTTGGTGTAAATCCAGATCTGGGGGATGCACATGTGTTTTTATCACTGTCTTTAACATTGCAAGATAGGGTGTTTTTTAAATATATTCAGAAATCTTCCCAGTAAATGATCCATGGATCATGATGGGGAAAAAATCTTGCACATTTAGGGAACTCATATCTTTGAAATTCTGTGCTGCTTGTTTGAATTTAAGGGAACTGTTGCATCTTGGTGGAGGAATGCGCACTACTGAGTGCCAATTCTGGAAATCCACTCTACATGTGCCAAACATGTAAAACAGGAGTCACATTGTTGTTGTCCATTAAACTACCCTGGCAAAACAAAGATCATAAGATAAGATAATCCTTTATTTGTCTCACAATGGGGAGATTTGCAATGTGACAGCAGCAAGAGTCAAAATAGGCATCAGTAAGTAATAATAAGTAAAACTTAGGTGTATGTGTAATATATAATTAAGTACTATACATACAAACTACAGCTCATATATTCCCTCCATGTATTTAGGCCACCTTTAACAGAGTACACTTGCTTACCTGGATGCAGAAGGAGGCAGTTTAACCTGACAGTTAACATCTTGACCCTGGGGCTAAAGTGATTAATGTTTAACAGGTCAGTGTGTTGATGTTGAATCTCCACAGTAACTCTCAGACCACACTCGTTTGAATGCACATAACAAGGTAAGTGAATCATGGAGCTTATGACCACATACATATGTTTAATCATTTTCACAAAATTAAATTGAGTTGTATTTTTGAAAACAGGAAAGGAGAAAGTGACTTGCACTGTTGATCTTCAGGAATTTGAGATAATGCCTAACAAAGCTCAGGAGGTAAGTGTAATATGTTTTCGTTGTCACTTCCATGTATTTGAAATCAGCAAAGATACTTAATTTTACGCCTTTCTTTAAGGTTTTTAAATCCTCACCAATTGATTTTGCATGTCGTTGTTTTAAGGATGCTGTGATTAACCTGAAGACGCTGCAGGAGATTTCCACTCAGCTTGGTTTTGAGTGGACCATTCTAGCGTCTGAGCTTGGCTTCAACAGATCTGAGATCAGCCGGTTCCACACCAGGTCAACAGAGAAGAGTGTGCATGCCAGGGCCATGTTGGAGAGCTGGTACAGTGTGTGTGCATGTATTTAACACTGCTGTGGTCAGGTTGTCAGCCTGCAGATACTGTTGATTAGTGTCATTATTATGCTATAGAGGATATATATCCCATTGTATTTTTTTTTTTGACCAGTTATAATCAGAATCAGAATTCTTTTAATTGCCAAGTATATTTACACATACAGGAAATTGCCTTGGTGTGGTTGGTGCATTTGACATAAAACAACAATATATACATTAAGAACAATAAGTTATGGGCAATGTATGTATAATGTATAATGTTATGTACAATTCTCAAAGATATACACACTCAGGAGTTTTCCTAAGTTAAGTATTGTCAGTTTGTCGTCTTTGACTTTTGGACCTTCTTCAGACCGCACTTGATCTGATACAAATGCATCCCATTTTATTCACCATGCAGGTATGAGAAGTCATGGGACAAGCCTAATAAGACCAAGTTGCTTCAGGATGGTCTGGAGCAAGCAGGCAGACGGGACCTGGCTGAGAGGCTGCGCTGTCTCCACTGGGGCCACCAGAAGCTGAGCCGCAGGGTGGAGCTGCCCTCCGCCTTCCCCTTCCTCATCACAGTCCACAAGACCATCCACAACCAGGACGCCCTGAACAGGATCAACGAGCTCAACCGCAGATAGACCTGAGTTTGAGTGACCATGCGATGCATAATTTTCACTTTGACAGATTAATCTGAAATAAAACATCTGAATGTCAGGGGATGTGTAGGACTTGTGATGTATGAAATTAAAGCTTTGCAATAATGGGGAAAAACTCCTTCCTATTATTCCATTAATGACACTTTGTCCTGAAAATCTTGAATCTTAAAAATAATAGCACCTAGCACAAACACTATGTAGTTTCCCATTGAGGAAACATTTGTTAAAGCCCTTAAAATATGTTGATGAGAAGTGCCAGAAAAAGTGCAAAAATGATACTGGGGGGTGTAATATAGTTAAGTGAGATCTAGTACTAATACATAAATATATACAATATAATACAGTAGTATGGCTTAGTATTTTGTTATCGATAGGCTCAACAATAAATGTGAATATGTCATTATAATATACCTTACATTGTACTGTTGACCCTACGTTAACCTGCATAATAAAAATAAAACCTGAAATTTGAGAACTACTTCTACTACTACCACTAATAATAATAATAATAATAATAATATATACACCCTTATTTCAACCAGAAGCCATTTAAAGAGAATTCCTTCTTCTTTTTAATGTTTTTGATTCAATGATTTAATCAACAACAACCAATCCTAAATTGACCTAGTTAAACAGACCAATCAGAAGCGTGTTAGCAAGGTTGTGTGAAAGAGCAGTGACCCCCAGCGGAAGCCGGGGGAGGACACCTTTCAAAATAAAAGACAACACTTTCTTCATTTTGAAAGTACCAGACTAATATAGCTCATAGAAATACTTCAAACGCTTAGAATGGCTTCAAAATTCACTAAAATTAGTTTTCATCGGAATTGGAGCGAAACCAATCAAAATGCGTGCCACACAAAATGGAATTGAGTTTTAATTTTGAAAATATTTATTCCGGAAAATGTGGTTCCAGCCTTATCTATTGACACATTTTTCTGTCTTGATGACTTCAGCTCTGAGGACAGAAAACAACAGTGAATAGTAGAAATATTCACAGAAACCTGACTCTGCGGTTCCACAGGAACGAACCGGCGGAACCTGTCTCCGGTTTAAAAGACACATTATGAGCGTGTGGAGCCCGGAGAGTGTCCGGAGCCGCGGCGGAGCCTCCAGCCGCTGATGTGTGATTTCCACCCGGGAGCAGCATGTGTCATTACCCGGATCATGTCATTTGAAGGTAAACACCGAACCCCCCAGTGAAGCCCCCCGCAGCCATGGCTTCGTCTCTGAGCTGCTTCAGCGGACCCGAGGTGCTGGAGGACGCGGATCACGCCCGGGGCTTGGTGACCGAGCTCAAGCTGCTGTTCGACTGTCGCCTGCTCGGGGACGTCACCATCGGCGTCGAGTGCGAGGAGGAGTCGCTGGAGCCCGGCGGAGGCTCCACCGGGGGCTCGACCGGGGGCGACCCGGACCGAGTGTTCCTCTGCAGCCGCAACGTCCTCTCCGCCGCCAGCCCCTACTTCAAGAGCATGTTCACCGGCGGCCTGAACGAGAGCGGCCGGGAGCGAGTGCTCATCCGCGGCGTGGACCCGGAGAGCATGTCGGTGATCGTGGAGTACTGCTACACGGGCCGGGTGACCGTCACCGAGGGCAACGTGCAGCGGCTGTACGCGGCCGCCAACATGCTCCAGCTGGAGTACATCCGCCGGGCCTGCTCCAGCTTCATGACCCGCAGGCTGGACCTCTCCAACTGCGTGGGGATGCTGAAGTTCGCGGACACCTACGACAACGCGGAGCTGAAGGAGAGCGCCCGGGCTTTCATCGCCAGGAACTTCAGCCAGCTGTGCAGCGGGGGGGGGGACCTGTGCGAGCTGGACCTGCTGCAGCTCCGGGACCTGCTGTCTCTGGACGCCCTGGACGTGGACTGCGAGAGGAAGGTGTGCTCGGCGGCTCTGCAGTGGGTGGAGGCCAATGCCCCGCAGCGGAGGGAGGATGCTCTGCAGGCGCTCAGGTGTGTTCGCTGGAGCCTGTTCACCGAAAAGGACAAGCTCTACCTGGAGGGCCTCATGGCCAGGCCGGTCATTGAGAAGTACCTCGCCTGCTTTTTCAACAGGACCACAGAGGACAGCTGTGGCATGTCTGAGGCACAGCAGGTGGCCAAACACAGAATAGGGGTCAGCGCCAAAGAGATGATCCTGTTCTTCGGCCTGCCCAACGACAACATCATGTGCTGTGACCCGTACTCCGAGGACCTGTACTTCATGGCTCCCCCTTTGGAAGACCTCAGCAGTCAGGATTACAAACGCTCCACCATGGAGTCACTAATCGCCTGTGCCACACCTGAGAACCACCTGTACCTGGCCTCCCACCTCTCTAAACACTTCTGGCTGTACAACCCGGTGCTCAACAGCTGGCAGGAGCTGGCAGAGAGACCCCTGGGGAGGATCCACTCGGGGATGGGCTACCTCAACGGTCACGTGTACCTTCTGGGAGGGAGGAACCCGGTGACGGACACCAGACTGAAGGAGGTGGAGTGTTACAGCGTCCAGAGGAACCAGTGGACGTTTGTGGCTCCTCTGCCTCACTCTCTGGGTAAGATGCAGGTGGTGGCGTTGAACGACCACCTCTACGTGGTGAACAAGAGGAGGATGCTCTGCTACGACCCCAAGAGGAACCGCTGGCGTCACTGCGGGTCACTGAGACGAGACAAGCTTCACAAGGCCTGCGTGTTCCAGGACCAGATCATCTGCGTGTGTGACATCCCCGTGGTGAAAGCCTACAGCCCCACCAGGGGGGAGTGGAAGAGGTTGGGCGACATTCCTATCGACAGTCGAGCTCTGAACTACCAGGTGATCCAGCACAACAGCAAACTGCTGCTCCTCACTCAGACTTTACTGCAGCACAACAAAAACAGGGTCCTCATCCACGAGTACGACCCAGGCAGAGACACCTGGAAGAACGTCATGGCGGTGTACGTGTCCACGCTGGGGCCCGTGTGCGTTTCCACACGCGTGTACCCAGCGTGCCTGGGCTCGGCTCACAGCTTCTCCACAGAGGAGGATGACGACAGTGGCTCCAGTGCGGACTGGGACTTTGATGGGTTGACAGACGCAGATTCGGACTCTGGTAGCTCGAGCTCCTTCTCAGATGAGAACTGGTAGCGAAATGCATCACTGTGTCAAAGGAAGGTCAAATGTATTTGTGATTCAAAGGATATTTACAGGGTTCTGTCTCAGATCCAGTTTAAAGGCAGTATTGAAACCAGCCATTGAGAGTAGAAGCACAAGCTGTTTTGAAGAGGACATTTTTTTTTCTATCTTTTTTTACAAATCTTGGTCCTGACTAATTCACTGGAGGAGGGAGGGGAAAGAAGCAGGAATGGTTTCATTCGTTGTTTTCAGTATTTTTCACACAGTGTGAACAAGAGCGAATGGCTTTGTTCCTCAGTTTGTACCATGATCTGCAGGCTGGAGGGACAGCGTGACGTCTAGTAGTGTCACACACATAACTGTCTAAAAATAGTCTCCTCTATAGAGTAGAGTAGAGGATCTACCATCATTATTTAGCACATGCATAAGGGCAGTTGAATGGAGGCTGCTCGTAAGATGTGTGGCATTACACTTCCATAGTAGAAAGGTGCTTGTTGCAGTTATTGAGATCAGGTCCCAACATCACATATTTAAACATTTTCTGAAATTTACAAAATTAAAAAAAAGAGTATCTTGCCTTGTGAAAGGCAGTAGAAAAAAGTGGCCCGATCTGCCCGTTTATCTTGAGATGTTCCAAAATTGGATGGGGTTCTTCCTTGGGTCACACCTCCATAAAAGAAAAAAAATATTCCCCAGGATATAGGTCAAAATGTCCCCCAAGAAAAGAGAAAAATAAATCCTGGATCCACACAGATCTGTTTTCTTGTTTTGTCTCATCCTTCCACCAAGTTTAATGAAAATCCGTTTTGTAGTTCTCTGAAATCCCGCTGACAAACAAACCAAAGGAGAAGGATGAAAATGAGGTACTCATAATAACTCATTTATGAAGCAAAATTACTTTAAAACATAAGTTTAACAGACTCCCTTGGAAAAGTAACAACAGGTGATGCCCAGTAAGTTCGTCCTTGCTCCTGAGTTCATTTCAGTTTAGCGAGGAAGCCTTGTGGCTTTATTGTGAAGAATTCGATGGCAAACAAGCAACTTAACTGCATCTTTCATCACATACTTTGTGCTGGAATTTAACAGTTTGAACAAAACTACAAAAGACTTTAAATATGTCAAACTGTTTGCACATTTAGAGTAGTACTCCCCATGATAAGTAAATGGCCATGTTTGTGTTGAACCAGTGGAGGGCTCCTTTAATGCTTTAAGACAGCTAGTGCTGTGTTATATTTAGACTGGAATATGCTAATAACATGACAACAAACATAATACTTAGCTGGAATGCAGGAGCAGTCCTGCTTATGATCGATGAAAAATCGTGACTGTGACTTTTGGAACATATGGCAGCTCCAGTGGCTCATGTTCATGGCTCTGAACACTAACGGTCATTTACAGGGCTTAAGAATTTGCCGTTCTTGTAACGTTGGTGGTGCACGTCCCGATGTCGCACACGGTGAAAACTGCTGTATGAAATGTAAAAGCCATTGTACTATGCTCACTCAGGTTTTGGCTTTAAACAAAAGCCTGTGTGCCATGATTGACTTGGATGTTGTGAAATTGTGAAAGATGTTATCAAATTATAAATTTTATTGAATTTATTTTAAACTATTTTATTGTGTGTATGATTTTGTATCTATGATTTTTTTTTTTTACCTAACATTTATGTTACAATCAAATGAACTCACAAGGTGATTTGAGTTGTACTGTTAAGTCCTGATTAATTATTTTATGTGAGGAAGTTTTGTCTGCATGTTTCCAACCGTCGCGTAGCCATTGGCCTCAACAACTGCCCCGTACACTCACTTACCAGTTTAATATCTGTCTTGAATCACATTAAAGTGTTTGAATCTGTCTAACCTCATTAATATAAATGTTGTAGACAGAATATTAGAGACAATGCAGCCTCCAAAATATTGATTAAGTTGAGTTAAAACCTCAGAAACATATTTATGAGTGTTGTGGTTTGAGACTGTTAGTTAGTTGTACCTAATAAACTGGTAAATGAGTGTAGATCTTCTTGTCTATGATGGGAGGTTGAAGTGATAGCGTGTGTGTGTCTGTTTGTGTTTGCGTGCGAGAGGAGGGAGGGTTGGGTGTGGTAACAGGTGGTCTGGATAATAAAGCTGTTTTAGTGTTTGTCAATTAAACATCTGTGTCTGATGCAGAAGAATATGTGAGTGTGTTTTAGTTTTTTAAGCACATGAGGTTAAAACACACAGGTACACGACACAAGATTCAATTGTGATCTAATTTTATTTTTCAACATTGTAGTAAGTAAAAGTATTTATATGGCAACAGCAGGGTGAAAATGAAGGTAACACTCAATAATGTCATAATTTGCGACAAACAGAAAATGGAAATAATTGAAAAGCTGTATGAATATTTTTAAATACATATTTGACTTCCATTGCTGGATGTTTTAGTTTGGTTAAATGTTGACATTTTTTAAATATAGTCAAATCAATATGTAGGAAAAAAAATTTAAAATAGATAATCAGCAACGCGAGTTAGATGTCAACAATTCATTTTAGCTCCAACCTGTAGCTTGGTTTACAGCAACTGCTTAGTGTGTTCAAGTTATGGTGAGCATGCAGCATGACACTGAATTTAACTTAAGCTCATCTTTTATCAAACATATTTCTAGAATGTTTTACGAACCTGTTACTAAACATGGAGAAGTTTGGTTGGCTCCCCCGAAATGTGAGTTATTTTAAATCAATCCTGCAAACTTTCTAAATAATTACATTTCTTACACTATACGTTATTTTCACTCCTTTATCTGTTATTTAAATTTGCTATCTGTATCTAGCTCTTAATTTATTTTTGAATGCCTCTTTTTCCTGTAGTCTTGTGTCCTGTACTATTTGTCACAATGAATTTTATATTTTATGTTTATTGTTGAAATGTGCTTTACAAATAAAACTGACATTTGAATCAGCTATTTGATAAACTCATTAATTAAACAAATTCATTACAAGGAGGGAAAGAGGTTTAGCAGCCAAATTAAATATTTTTTTGTGCTGAATTATTCGCATTCAAGAAGAATAAGTGATACATGTATTGAAATGTATGTAAAGTGGTGAATAACCTTAAATACAGTCTCTGTGAATAACGGTGCAGACAACACTCGTCCATCTGCGGTCTCTCCAACTCTCGCGTTGTTTGAGCGCAGTTCGCCACCAGACGCGAGATGAGGAGAAATGGCAAAAGACAACAAAGCTGAGGAGGAATTTGACACAGTTTTCAGCAGAAACGATTCTCTGGAGCTTTCTGCACAGCACGACCATGACCCCACACAGGCCCGGACCTTTAAGATCATCGTGATCGGAGACTCCAACGTGGGGAAGACGTGTCTGACGTACCGGTTCTGCGGAGGCACCTTCCTGAAGAACCCCGAGGCGACGATCGGGGTCGATTTCAGAGAGAGGTCGGTGGAGCTGGATGGAGAGAGTGTCAAGGTGAGAGGAAACACACACAAACACAAACGCACACAGCCACACACTTCACACATTTCATGCTCCTGCTAAAGTAATCTCTCTGAGCCGTGGTCCATATGTGGACATGGAGGAGAGTCTGTGCTGGAGCTGTATGGAGACAGTATCAAGACGAGAGGAAACACACAAACACACACCGTCACACACAAAACACACTTTATTCTCCTGCTGAATGAACACAACCACCTCTGAGCCGTGGTCCATATAAAAACATGGAGGAGTTTAACCTGGAGCTGACTGGAGGGTGTCAAGGTGAAAGGAAACACACAAACACACACTTCATTCTACTGCTAAATGATCACAACCATCTTTGAGTCGTGGTCCATATGTGAACATGGAGGAGAGTCTGACCAGCAGCTGGATGCAGATGGTGGGTGACCTGTCCTGCATCTACCAATAAGTTTATCACTTCAGATAAGGAAAAGCCGGAGAACATCTCTGTCGGCTTTTCTTTATTTTGTTTGCAATATATCTTTTGAATCTGAATATTAGATCAACCTTTTCCACCTCACTGCACCCTAATCTTCCCACAGTCATATATCGGGTTAAAAGATAAATGTATTCATATGTTTGAGTTAATTTACATATTTATCTTTACACATGACCCTTTTAGAAATATACATTGGCATCATAAGAACAGTAATAATAATGTGGACTCTGTGGTTCTCTCACATTTACCTGTCTGAGGCCTCCGTGGTCTCAATCTGTGTGTGTGTCCTACTCTCTCCAACTAGGCCTAATTTTTGTTGGAAAATAGAGCATATTGCACTGTTGAACTGGGTGAAATGTACCTTCATTACTACACTGTTATTAAAGCCTATATAGACTATAGATCTGTGACCCAGTGTTAAGTATTAATATCTTCAGCAGGAACAAATAGGCTTGGAGCGGAGAAACCAGAGAGGGTCTGGATGTCAGAGTATTGAGGGATGTTGTTGGTTTCAGTGTTTCCTTAGTGTTGGTTGATGATGTGGAGAATCTCCAGTAACACCGCTGTTTGACTGTTATAATTTAATATTATATCCCTGTTTGTTTCTGTTGTGCCAGTTGCAGATCTGGGACACGGCCGGTCAGGAGCGTTTCAGGAAGAGCATGGTGGAGCACTACTACCGCAACGTCCACGCCGTCATCTTTGTGTACGACGTGACCAGCCTCTCATCCTTCGACAGCATCCCCGAGTGGATTGAGGAATGCAGCCGACACTGTGTGGGGCCCCTTGTGCCGCGCATCATGGTGGGAAACAAGTGTGATCTGAGGGAGTGCAGGGAGGTCCCCACGGCGGCCGCCCAGTGTCTCGCTGACAGATACAACTTCCCGTTGTTTGAGACCTCGGCCAAAGACGCTGCCGAGAAGGAGCACGTCGATGCCATTTTTCTGACGATCGCTTATAGGCTGAAGAGTCACAAACCTCTGAGACTGAAGCAGCTGCGTGAGAGTGGTGCGAGTAATCAGTGGAGCCAGAGAGAGCAGGAAGAAGCAGCTTGTCAATGCTAAGGTCAAGTCCATCTTATATGGATTTTTATGGTCACCCCGGCCGTCTGGAACAATCACGATGCTGAGAAACGCAGCGTTGAGTTGAGCTTCCAGACATTAACGTCTGAAAGGACAGAAGCTTCTTATGATTTTTGCACTTTCCCCTTCCTACTGTAAGGCACAGCTTGTGACAGTATGGGTAATGTATATCTAAGTTTGCACAACATTGAATCAACATTTCAATGAAATGCACAAATCGATTTGGAGTTATGACGAGTATATGTTTATCAAACTTCACATGAAATCATTCACAGCATTGCAGAGTACATTTTATTATGCACATGAATTATATGCAATCAGCCGTCTAGTAGCACTACAACTATCAGAATCCAAAGCAGACAGTAAGTAAAGGGAAAAACAGATTTCCCTGTGCATAAAGGGACCCGTGAGATAAACTGTGAAGTAAACATTCTCTATAAATGTTTTACAGTGACATGCAATTCCTAAAACTGTAAGTTTTGGTGCTGTTATTACATGTTAATCTCTCAAATTTCAAGCTTTATGATGTCAGAACTATCCATATTTGACTGGTACTTTCTTGCATGTGTTCAATAATGCAAATGTTTAACAGCAGCCCGAAGAATTGGAACAATATAAAGCTGCAAATCAATAAAAGTGATTTGAAAAATGGCACGATTTTCCTTTGGATTGAGCAACAGTGCATGTTTCAGTCTCGTTTACAGATTTTTAATCGGTATGAGAACTTAAACATGGTAAATATGTTGACATTTTTTCCCATAAGAATACATTAGAATAAATATATCATCACAACACCAACACAGACATATCTGTAGTGTCAGGTTAGGTATGGAGCAGCAGACAGATAAGGACATAATGATCAATTGTTTTCGTTAACATCAGAACACCAGTGTCGGCCGTTATCACCAAACGCTCTCAACAACATCGATGTCTTCTCTGCTTTTTCATCCTGACAAATTAGTTTCCTTTTGACTTTTTACATCGTGGCTCGTGGGGAATCCTTAAAGGCAGTCATTCCCAAAGTGTGGGCCGTGAGAGGTCATCAGAAAATGCAGAATTAAAAAAGTTTCAGATTTGTAAGTAACCATTAAATTACCACAAAACATTTATGGTTGACGAAACAAAGCCATGAGATTTAAATTCCACGTTGTTCTTATTTTATATGACCTATATAGCAGGTGTCATTGTATCTGAACGCATCATTAGGGAATCATAGGTGAGGGAGAACTTTGTTATGAGCTGGGTCGAGCAGGATGGAGCCGAGGAATTGTGCCGTGCGCTGCGATGCTAGCGAGACCCTGGGACCATGTAAAGTGCGCCGCCATTCAGAAACTAAACATAGACAATATTTATCCAAGCTTCGAGAATCTTTTTAAAAATACGCTTAGTGTATCGGAGCCAGCTATGCGGCAACATCACCCTTTAAATTTGGTGAGTTACAGGAGACACAATGTCACTTTACGCAATATTTGGTTCAATATCAAATATATGGAGAAAAACTGCCTGAGGTCTCAGGCTGGAGGAATGTTGTGTACATATAAAATCGTATACAAATTTCTAATTATTTGATTTTATTGTTTTTTTTAATAATGTAGTTAACTTATTTTACACAAAATTTATAAAAATCTTTAAAAAGTACCATTTATTTAAGCATACTGTATCCATAATTAATATTTCAGCCACAGAAATTCTATAAATTATACTTTAAATTTAATACAGGTCTTGGTATTATTGGTCACACCACATGAGAAGTGGCTCCAAACTCTATGAAAACCTATCATCTAAAGAGATCAATAAAAAACAAATCACATACAAAAAATTGATTTAAACCAGATTTTATTAAAATTTCATAGAATTTTCATAAACACAAACGTTTCCTAAACATCTTTTAAAATAAAAATCTCATCAAGAACATTTAAGTGCGGCACACATTGTCGTGAACAAACATTTCATTAAACTTGACGTTTGAAAGTGGGGAACGTTGCATGTGCATCTTGTGGCTGCTTTTGTGCTTCATCGACATCAACCAGAACCGGTGGAACGTTCTCCATAGATGGCGGCGTAAGATCTAACACAGCGTTTGCCATATTTTAACTTTCTCTGTAAGCACTGGATGCAGCCCCCCTCCTCTCTCTCTGTCAACTCACTTGACTTGGCTTATGGAATCTTTCCCTGCTGTTTATTTCTCTGGTAGCTGAAAAAGAGATGTAGTGTCATGCCATAAATCAAGAAGTTATTTTAGGACTAATGAAATATGAACCTATTAATGAAAATATGCATTTCATCCAGGTAATGAAAAACACAAGAGCAATATTTACTTCATGTTGCGTTATTTGTAGTTTTAATTTTTTATATATTTTAGCATACCTTTCTACCTTTGCTGCAGGGTCAGAATTAACACGCTGCATGTGGCGAACGGTTTTTATTTTGCTTGGAAGGGGCATCTGGTAAAAAAAATTTAAACAGTTATACACACACACACTCACGCTTTCTTACATACTTGATGACTAAGAAATCACATCACATCAATAGAGGCAAGCGTTTCATCATTTCATAGTGCTGTGTTCAGACCTAGCTTAAAATTTTGAACCCTGGTAGCTGCTGACATTTGAACACCCAGCTGTGTGGCAGTGAAAGCTGTTAACACACCAACCATAGTCGTAGTAATGTGACTCCTGCAGCCTGTTTCAACAGCTGCACAGACATTCTGTGTAAAGTTTACACCCTCACAGTCATAGTTTGAAAAGTAGTCGCAGACCATGCTGTTTCACTTGGATCATCATTGAGTTCAGGACAGGTAAACAATATAAAAGAGACATACGATGGACTGATTCAATTAAACAGGAGACAGTAATGCCTGCAGTGACATGTGGACCTACACGTGTATTGCAGATTCAGCATAAATCTAAACAATAATGTTTTAAAAATGTGCAGATTAAAATTCTAGTTATTTCTTCCTCTGGTCCAAGTAAGGGAACAGTAAGAGTCCTGGTCAGTGTCATCATAAATATAAATGAATGACGCCTTTGGCAGGAGTTTGGTTCCTGTTTCCATCATAAATCTCGTCTTCCAAATCGTTTCCATGACAACGGTTCATAAAAAATTACTCACACCCTAACTATCTCCTAGCTCAGGTGTCTGGTGCAACTCCCACACTATAATCAAACTGGACAGCATTATTTTGAACCTAGCATGACAGGCAGCAGTTTTTTTCTTTCAAACATGAACACAAATGTTTATCCTGCTTTAAGTTCACAACGTCAGAGGGCCTCTACATGACTAAAAGACCACTTTATTTTTTCCTCTAACAGCCTGATTGTTACTTTATCATGTGAGGTCTCCTCCCCTCAGGCCTGTCATGTGTGGATCAACACTTTTACAGCAGCACAGTGCTCTCAACTTTTTCTGATATATGCAACATTGAACTTTTTACTCAGTATAAATAGATATCTTTTTTCAGATATCGGATTTAGACAACTATATAAGGTACATTTTTAGTTTTTAATATTTCATGATTGTTTTCCGGGCACACAGAAAGACTGAAGGTATTAGTTTCATTATAACTGACGTTTAGTATAGAGCACTGTGCTCCTGGTTAGGGCTGTGCAATTAATCAAATTTACAATCGTGATTTCGATTTTTGGGTCAATCGATCTCCAAACTACTATAGTCGAGTTGAAACGATTAATTTGGCATTTTTTTCGAAAGAGACACGCATGCGCAATTCAGTCCTTCCCCCAAAGCATTCAACGCGGTCCTGCTGACTGACACTCACTCTCGAGCAGCTGTAAAGTGAAGGAGGCGAGTTGTGTGTGTGGTGACTGCAGTATTTAAAAAACAGCGCAAGGGGAAATGGCGAGGGAGGGCAGCCCCATTTGATAGACAAAAAGGGTAGAAAAAGTTCTCTTTTATGGGAACACTCCAAATTCGAAGAATCCGACGAGGAGCTGCACCACACAATGCGCAAGATTTGCTACAAAGTAACTGTCTGCTAAAACCTGCCAGTTTATGTTTTATTCTGTTGTTTTGGGTTGGGCTTATTTTGTTTTTATGTTCAACTAGGTTTTGGGTCATTTCAGTTAGTATTTTGTTGTCTTTTTACACGTTGCGACCCCCCTCGCATAAATACCTGTAGTTTAAGGAGTGGACCGTTTTAATAAACGCACCAGATCCCTCGCTTCCGGACCGGTGCTAATAAGACACCTGCCGTTCATCCCCGGCACAAGGATATTAGCAGGAACGACGACCGGATGCCAGCTGTGCGGCATTTCCCGAAACCTTACCGACCGAACAAGTATAGTTTTAACACCCCTTGCCAGCGGAACGAGGCAAGGAAGCTGGTTCCATTTACTTTGCGCAGAATGGGAGTCACTAAGTCACGTTAACTCAGAATTGTCTCAAATATGGTGTACGTAATGTTTTTCTAGTTTTACGGCCCCACGATGAGGTGGAATGAATAAAGAGCCGTGTGACATCAGTTGAGAAACTCTGCGTTGTGTTTGGAGAAGCCGGGGGACTTTTACAGTAATATCTGCACCACTTGGCAACACAACAAATCTATTCAACCATCAGAAACTAAGAGTATAATGCCGGGTTTACACCGGCGCTGGAGCGCCGCGCAGCGTCCATTCTCAAGCGCGCAGCCGCCTGGCTGTTCACACCGGACCCGCATTTCTCCGTGCCAGTCAGCCCGCTCCCTGGATCCAGATGAACTCTACTTCAGGTCCTACTCACCTTCGAAGCCCCCACCTCTGCCTGTCCTAGCTTTTTATCAGAAAATTGCAGAACTCTCGCAACATTCGATTGGGCTGTAGCTTTTAGAACAATAGCTCTCTGATTGGCTGGCTACCGAGGTAGAATTTGCTGGGCAGGAGGTTGTTCATTCTGCTAATAAACTTCAGCAAAGACACATCTAACGGGAGAATAAAGTGCATAATACCAAGCGAGATATGAGTAGCGCATGTTTAATGTTCTTTTTACTGCCATTTGCTTGTTTCTGTCGTGTGTCACGGTTAGATAATGCATGTACAGTGAGGTCATGTAATGTCAGCGCCTTATTCTGGCGTTATTCCCCCGTGAAAAGGCTGTGTCTCACAGGGGGACATTGTAACTATAGAACACTGATGTCGGCTCCGTCGCAACGTACTTTTCCCCCGTGACAAGGCAGTTTTTCACGGTAAATAATATCTGTACAGAACGCTAGCTTCGTTCGCTCCAAGTACTTTTCCGCCGGGGAAAGGCATGCTTTTCCCTGAGGAGGAATGTGACCACAGGCCGCTGACATCAGCGCCGGCTCAATGTACTTTTGCGCTAGGAAAAGGTTGTGTTTAACTGTCAATACTGTCTGTACACTACGCTGACATGAGCCAGGCATCTCTCTCACCCTCAAGGCCTCAGCTTCTGCACTTGTGGTGGCCCAACGTAAGGGCCACTGCGGCATACGCCATGAAGGGACCAGAGGCGGTGAGGGAGGAGGCCAAGGCCCACATCCTCCAGGCAGGAGGAGACCCCGAGTGCTGGCAGCTGGTGCTCAGTGGGAGCCGAGCTCCAGTTTGGCAAGTACCGGGGTCAAACCTTCAAGTGGCTCCTCAGCAACGATGTGGGCTACGCCTGTGGGATCCTGGTGTCCCACATGCAGGATAGGGAAGCCGAGGACACCTCCCAGTCGCCTCTCGCCGTCCACAAGGACGCCCTCGCCTCTTAAGCCCCGCTGGCCCCACAGATGGTGCAGGTGATAAAGTGGCGTCGGCTGCGCGAGGGCTTTGTGTTGGTGAGGGGCATGGACCAGACGCCGGTGGGGTGCGGAGCGCAGGCCCACATGTCGCTCCAAGCCCTGTACGAGGCCACAAGCACAGTGTCAAACGTAAGTATTTCGGCCGCAGGTGCAGTTGAGGATGCAAGCTGACGCGTGTTGAAACGATACTTTGTTCCTTTTCCCGTCTGCAGCTACGGGCTGGACCCTACCTGGCTGGGTCCAGCCGGCCTGGACCCAACTGGGTTGGACCTTTGGGCGATGCACCGCATCATCCCCCACTGCTGGTCACCGGCTCACAGGTAAAGTGCGGAAACGACTTGTGTGTAGTTGTTGAGAAGTTTCCTTCTCCCACTACAAAGAGGGAGCTTTCCAGGTTTCTTGGTATGGTGGGTTATTATCGGGGGTTCTGTCCAAACTTGTCAGCAGTTGTTGCTCCTTTGACTGACCTGATGAGCAAAAAGGTTAAATTCCAGTGGTCAGATCGGTGTCAGGAAGCCTTTAATGATGTGAAAACATTGCTAACTTGTGCTCCTGTGCTTGCAGCTCCACAGTTGGAAAAACCGGTCCAGCTGAAGGTGGATGCCAGCAATTTGGGTGCTGGTGCTGTGTTGTTGCAGCAAGATGCAACAGGGATTGAGAGGCCAGTCAGCTTTTTCTCTCGCAAGTTTAACTCTTACCAGTTGAATTACTCTTATTATTATAGAGAAAGAAGCCCTGGCATTAATTTGGGCCTTGCAGCACTTTGAGGTGTACATCGGTCAAGGATGTAGGCCTTTAGTGGTGTACACTGACCACAATCCTTTAACTTTTCTGCATTCGCTACAGAACCCAAACCAACGCTTAATGAGATGGTGTTTGTTTTTACAACCATACCATCTGGAGATACGTCATATTAAGGGGTCTAAAAATGTGATGGCTGATGCCTTGTCAATAGCTTTACCTTAAAGACATAAGCTGTTTGTCCAATTATTGGTTCCTTCTCCCAAATCTTAAAAACATTGCTGCCTAGGTACCGAGTTGCTGATAAGGAGTCTGTGAACGGGGGATTAGGTACTCAACATTCCGGTAAGCAATTTAAAATTGGTATCAATTGGCATAGTTGTTATAATGCAGTGTAAATGTGTTACATGTGAGACTTCAATAGACGGATGGACCTTTGAACTCCACCTAGAAGAAGCCTGTTCTTATGGGGGGGAATGTGACAACCCTGGAATTGTCTCCTGTGCTTGGGTGTGTTTTCAGGCTCCTGTGGGCGTAGTCGGACCGATGATCAGTGGGAATGCAGCACACCTGGGGAACCACTACATGGGAGCCCTGCAGACTGGGCTCTGTCTCACTCATTCACCGGGTCTACCTCCACAGGGGCATGTGGAGGGTTCTTTGTAATTATTCTTGATATATAAAGACTATGACTACAAAACTTTGTGGCCTTCTGTGGTTCTTGTTGCACCACCTGAGCCAAGGTGTAACACTGACCGTCTCTCGTTAAGCAGGAGACGAAAAAGGAGCCGAGGGAGGAGAGGCTGCAAGGAGAGGGAGAAGGAGAAGGAGAAGGCGCAGGGAGTTAAAAGATGTACGTTAAAGTATTCTCCTCTTTTACTCTGCGTGCGTGTGTGTTTTCTTCATGTTTCTCTCAATGACACTCCCTAACAACTGTAAATCACTGCTGGTATTAGCTATTTTTCAAACTTGACACTTGTGGCTTTCTATATATTTACGAGTTAAACAGCAGTGTGGTGTAGAGCTCCTTCACCTACACCACAGAGAATCAATCAGCACAGGTGAGAGCTGTTAGCTGAGACGCTCTCAGACACTCAGGACGGAGCAGACAGAGGACTGACGGACTATACAAAGGACTGAGCAGCAAAGCGAGTCGCTTTAAGTTAAACTTTATTTCTGTTTGTTCTACTGTGTGTTTTGAAGAGAATAAAGCATGCTGAAAACCGGAATGGTTTGTCTCTTGCTGCTGTGGTGAGAGCCCTGTGGCATGGTCTACTGCCACAAGCAGTAAGTTGTTCCTTATTTGCAAATGATCGTATCGCACTGTTTGTCACTGAAAATTACAACACAGAACAACTGGAGTATGATGTAATCTGTTGATTTTCAGTCATATGGGAGCAGATGAAGCCTTTTCTTGTTCATCAGCCTTGTCAGTGCTGCACATCCGTACTCTTTGCACATTCCAAAGTTATCAGGGTAACTGAAGTGAATACACTTTTCTTACAGCAGCAGGAGATAGTTCAACATGTCTGTCAGTGTTATGTTAATATAAGTTGTCACTGTGGCTGTGAGTGTTAGAAGTTGTTGTCTGTGTACCTTTGGTCCTGCTCAACAACAGTGTGTTTGTTTCAGGGTGTGTTAAAGGTCAAAGCTGTAGACACAGATTGTGGGACTACGTTCTTCAACGTTTCCTTCTCCACCATTACCTCCAAATTCAGGGGCGAGTCTCAAAAACTTAGGGTTACAAAGTTAAGATCCTAGGATGACAGGCAAAATGACAGAGCTGAAAGTCAGATCAGGGGACAGTGAATTTGGGAGACTTGTTAGCAGAGAGAAGTTTCCACTCCTCACTCCATGTGCACTAAGATTGAATGCCTACTTTGGATCAACTTATATCTTTGAAATGGCACTTTCACAAATGAAAATTATCAAATCAAAGTTCAGGAGCCGGCTTACTGACAGACACCCCACAGACTGCCTCTGACTGGCTGTCTGTAGCTATGAGCCAAACTACAAAGCACTCAGAGACAATATTCAGTCACAGCCATTACATTCAATAAAATGAGAAACTAAGATGACAAACCGCTGTGTTGCTTGGTCCAGACTCAGTAGGCAGAGTGAGTAGCGATAGAACATAGATTGATGTTACAACAGAACAATTTTCTTTACACACCCACTCAGCAAGTAACATTACTTATTTATGACCTTTTTGTAATTAATTGCATAATTTGTGTGTTGAACGCTAAGCACAACCACAATGAAACATAACTTATGATATAATTTGTTAAATTTGGATAGATTCAATGGATTTCCAATCATTTAAAAATGTTTGACAGTATATACATGAACGCCTAACGCATATTGCATGTGAGTTTCCAGAGGCTCTAATATTTGGCACTGTGACGGAGCGCAAGCGCTCATCACTGCAGTAGTCCACTGCTCCGTGTACACGTGTGTGCGGGTGCGCATGGCTACCGTCGCGGCCTGCAATAAACTGCCCGTTGACACGTGTTGTGCTGTATAAATTTTTTCTATGTGTGATACCTGTCTGTTGTGAACCCGTGAACCCACGGTGTTCCAATTTTGTTCCAATATGTTTGTTAGTAGGCTATGCCTTCATGGAACAATTGTGTGTATATATGTTGCTGGTTATGTTACCAGCCATATGTAGTTTTATTGTATAAGCTGTTGAAGCTTTGTAGATGGCTTTACCTGGGACACCCCTGTAGATAATGTAATATTGGAATGTTCCAATTGTACGGGGTGTGGCTAGGTCTATTTAAGCCGGGCTGTTCATTGAGTCAGGAGGACGGGACATGGGAGGACGTAAGTCTGAGAGAGCTGCTATGAGAAAGACATGAGTCTGAGAACTCTCCCCAGAACTGCTTGCTTAGACAGTATATTGTTATTGTAATTATTTGTGTGGCCATCGTGCCTATTTATTTTCTTATTTCAAAGTGTTTGGTTTTGTTGCTCTTGTTTGATGTTATATTTACTTTGATAAACTCTGCCTTGTAAGCTTTATATTGGGAATAATAAAATTCCTGCTTACACCGACATCTCTAAAATACTCCTGAGAGTTATTTCCACCAAGCTCAGCCGCTCATCGTCATCCTTACCTTTAACAGGCACCACAAATGAAATCTGCCAGTAAAAATCCTATTGCCCTTGACTGTACTAGCTGTTTTCCAAGGTAATTTAATGTGTTATGGCTGTTTCATCTCTCTCTAGGAAAATGTGTCCACTAGGGTGACCCTGCCCACACCTGGGCCAAATGTCCAGAGTCCTGAAAAAGAGACCACACCACCTGTGGAGGTAACACAAGAAATAAATCTTTCAGTAGTAAAGACAGAAATACAGAGATGGGTGTTATGATACATGAAAAATAACTGAGTGTCTTACATTATTTAACATTCAAAGTGCAGTAATATAAATGATCAGCCTTAAAAAGAATAACTCATATTTTAATTGTTTCATTGCTATTTGCAGATTGGATCCACAGCCGCTTCAGATGAAGAAAAATCATCTAGTGAAGAGTACTTCACCCATTCATTGCCGCCGCCACCTTGTTTTTTCTTCATTGACCAGAAGGATTGGACCAAACGGCCCAAAAAAGAACACTGCCGTAGATTCAAAACACTGAGCTGGACCTCTGTAATGGCCAAAGGAATACGGAGTGTTCATCCTTACTGCAGTTTTGGATGTCAAATCCATCGGCTCTAAAAGAAGTGGCCCAGTCTTCACATGTTCTGGCTACTGTACTTTTGATGACTGCCCTGTAGAGGTGGAAATAAAGTTTCAAGAAGAGTCGTCTCTGAAGGCTGAGGTCATCTTCAGTGGTGATTTGGTCTGCCACCGATGGGACCAAATAAAAAGACGGCCGGTGCGAGGTGAGGAAAGGGATGCCCTGTCCCATACGCTTTCAACCAAAATGCAGAGGACTGTCTTCTTGGGGAGCATTGAGAGGCTGGATGAAACTGTTGTGGCATCAGGGTGCAGGGAAAACGTCCCTGCAACTGGTGTCATGAAAACAGTGTCATGGAGCAAGAAAAAACAAAAAAGAAGACACAACAATGAGATGATCAGCCTCCAGAAGATGGTGGCTGACGAGGAGGCAGAGGCCTCGCACCACCGTAGCCCGGAGCCATCGTGTAGCCCGGAGCCCGGCGCCACCACCGGAGCCCGGCAGGCCACCACCGGAGCCCGGCAGGCCACCACCGGAGCCCGGCAGCCACCACCGGAGCCCGGCAGCCACCACCGGAGCCCGGGAGCCGCAAGCCAGCAGCGCGAACCCGGGAGACACCGCGAGCTGTTGGTGTTTTTTCCAGGTAGGAGCTGCGGAGCTTCGGAGCTGTGTTGATGCTGGGGACTATGTGCCTCTGCTACCTCAACTGGCTGTGACTTGTTGGTGTCAGTGTGTGTTTACGGGAGCTGTATTTGCTGTTTCTGATTGCTGTAGTACTTGCCGATGGTTGGCTTTTACTTGCTACGGGTTATTTGTTGACATTTTACATTATAGCGAATGAGGATGCAATGAATAGTCTCAAATATTCACCAAAAATCAATGGAAATACATTTTCGCATTCTGATTGCTGTAGTACTTGCCAATGGTTGGCTTTTACTTACTACGGGTCATTATTTGTTGAAATTGTGCATTATAGCGAATGAGGATGTAATTAATAGTTTCAAATATTCACCAAAAATCAATAAAACTAAATTTTTTCAATCTGATTGCTGTATTACTTGCCAATGGTTGGCTTTTACTTACTACGGGTTATTATTTGTTGACATTTTACATTATAGCGAATGAGGATGCAATGAATAGTTTCAAATATTCACCAAAAATCAATGGAAATACATTTTCGCATTCTGATTGCTGTAGTACTTGCCAATGGTTGGCTTTTACTTACTACGGGTCATTATTTGTTGAAATTGTGCATTATAGCGAATGAGGATGCAATTAATAGTTTCAAATATTCACCAAAAATCAATGGAAATACATTTTTTCAATCTGATTGCTGTAGTACTTGCCAATGGTTGGCTTTTACTTACTACGGGTCATTATTTGTTGAAATTTTGCATTATAGCGAATGAGGATGCAATGAATAGTTTCAAATATTCACCAAAAATCAATGGAAATACATTTTCGCATTCTGATTGCTGTAGTACTTGCCAATGGTTGGCTTTTACTTACTACGGGTCATTATTTGTTGAAATTGTGCATTATAGCGAATGAGGATGCAATTAATAGTTTCAAATATTCACCAAAAATCAATGGAAATACATTTTTTCAATCTGATTGCTGTAGTACTTGCCAATGGTTGGCTTTTACTTACTACGGGTCATTATTTGTTGAAATTGTGCATTATAGCGAATGAGGATGTAATTAATAGTTTCACATATTCACCAAAAATCAATAAAACTACATTTTTTCATTATGATCACTGTAGTACTTGCCAATGGTGGGCTTTTACCTACTACGGGTCATCATTTGTTGACATTTTGCATTATAGCAAATGAGGATGAAATTAATAGTTTTGAATATTCACCAAATTTAATGATTCAAAACAATTAGTCAAGGGAATTTCAATAGAAAGATTAAAATACATCCGTCTTTGGAACGCATCATGATAGAGACATGCCGTTTTTTTTGCGTTTCAAACCTCTAAAGAAAACTAGGGATAGGTTCAATCATAACCTTTGAAACCTACACCACAAACCTGCATTTTGGAGCCCTATCAAGACTTCACCTTGAACAGCAACTCCAATTTGAGGGGAAAGAAGGTCATAGCTAAGGTAAGAACTTATATTGGATACTGTCATATCAGTGCCTTTGTTAATCTTTCAATGTGACTATTGTGTCTGTGTTTTGGAATTTTTGAACTCACTTGAGTCCAAGCTTGGTCAGGGATAACACAGATATTCATAAGTTGAATTTAATACCTTTTTAGGGAAGCTTATTGCATTCACTTGAGTGAAAAAAATATTAATTTTATCTCATAATTATGCGATACTTATCTTGTAATTACGAGAAAAGTATTGCATAATTACGTGATAGTATGTCATTATCATGAGATAGTACCTCATAATTACGAGAAAGTCACTCATAAATATCACTGCAAGATAATTACGAGATAATAGAAATGACAAAATAGTATCTCGTTATTGTGAAATAATTACAAGATAATATTAATTATGACATGTTACCTCATTAGTATTTACGAGATAATAGTAATTATGAGATATTGTCTCATACTTATGAGATTATTATTAAATATTTTTTATACTCATGTGAATGCAATGAGCTTCCGTACCTTTTAATACCTTCACACCCCCCTCACCGCCCATCAGAACCACTTGTTTAGAGGGCCCAGAATTTGGTGTTACGGCCCTGCCCACGCATTGGTTAATTGACGACGGTTTTGGCGCGGCAACCCCAGGGCACATCGTTGGTTGTTGGTCTTCTTGTGGTTCTAGTCGTCGCTATGATTCATTACTCTAGCAAAATTCCGAGCAAAGAACATTACCTCCTCACTGCTAATCAATCAACCCAATCATAGCAAGTAAGTTTTCAACCAAGTTTGTTGTAGGGTGATTTTCAAACAGTGATGGACTGGGATTAAAAACGGCCCTGGCATTTTCACCCACCAGCGTGTGCCGTGTGGGCCCACACGACTTGCATGGAAATAACACGCACTTTTGTAGCCCCATTGGTGATGAACCCTCTAACTTTAATATGCATGAAGACTGACTGTCCTCACTGTTACTCCCTGCACTTGGCAGCTTAAAAAACAAATCGGTCAGTTCCGCGCATTTTTCACAGTCAGCAAACAGTAATTTCCTGGATTTCGCTCTCTTTTCTCCGATCCTCCCTTCTGTCGCTTAATTCCTCGATTCATAGTTCATACTCATAGTAACCTCAGCAGACTGGTGGTATCTTCCAACTTTCAACAACCCCCTATACGCAGACACGGTCTGATTCGGTTTTGAAATTCCTAGAAGTCATTGCTTCATATAACTTTTGTAAACCAATAATACATTTAAAAATACAGGCAGATTTGTTGTATTTCAATTTCAAACCATGCACTTTTTAAACATCTGATTGAATAAGGCTACAAAATAATGTAGACCGATGTAAACATTAAGGGCAACCATGGTGTGGTAGTATATAGACACTCATATCTGGTATAAATACTGATTCGTTTCCTATTATATAGCATGGATAGGGATTTAGTGACAAAGGGCTAATTTGAAGCTTTGATAGTGGGCCAAGATAATGTGGGGCCGCGTTGCGACGAAGCGGACGCGCGAACACGACAAGCATGCCGCCCCGTGATTTGCCGGCCCGGCCCAAAGGGCCAACGAGAGTCCGCGGCCCCTCTGGCATCTGCCCGAATGCCAGACCGTCACTGGTGTCAAATGAGTGTTCTTAGGAAATTTGAATTTGAAATAATTGATCATTGTTTTGCTTTAGGTAAAGGCATCATGCAAATGAATAATCTTTAATAATACAGTATTCTTTCAATTTAGAAAATGACGAAACAAAAAAAGAGAAAGATAGCATCCCAAAGAGACTTATGGGAGGTAGCAGGCGGCTTGGAGGCCGTGGTGAGTGAATTTTCCCTGGTTAACCTGCACGGGGCCACCTACAGTTCAGATGTTTGGTCAGAGTTATGCCTAAAACTCTTTGGAAATGAAGATAAATCCCCAAAACACTGGTTGTGGGTGATATGGAACAACAATAGAAGGGGACTCAGAGATAGAGTCCGTGATCATACCAATATGAAAGGCCTAGATTCAACTGCCAAAGATCAAAAGACGGAAAACAAAGAGGTAGCGTCACATGGGTCGCATGGGTTTGAGGCAGTGATTCAAACATCCAGGTCAATATCGGAATTGGACAATCTGGATGAGGCAATAGATCTGCCTGAGCCCAACCACAATATTTCCTCTCCGTCTGCCTCCCCATCCTCCAATCCGACGTCCCGATTTGACCATCCTGGGAGAGAAAGGGAAATCCAGATTGTGGCCGAGATTTTTTTCTGGTCATTCAGATACAGAAATGCACGGACACCTAGAAGACAGGATTGAAGGCAGTCATCATAGTTCAGAAGATTCTTCTGTGGTTAAAACATCCAAGGCAATGACTGACTTCAACAATCTGGAAGAGGAGCCCAAATACAATGCTGCCTCTCCATCGTCTTCTGAAAGACAGAGGAAAATCCGAAGGGTCGGCACTGTCCCGAGAAGATTTCGAATCAGTTTGGATAACAAATCCTGGAAAAAAATTAGACCACAGAAAGGGTATCACAAATTGAAACAGTCTTGGACACATGTTTTGTATGATAAATTCCACAAACAAAATCATTGCTGTGTACCTGCTTTTAAATACCAACACATTAGACCGGCAAATAGCAGAAAAAGAAATTGTCCATACTTTCATGCAAAAGCGGTGTGCACATTTCCTTCCTGCAAAGCAGTTTATACTTTCACAATGGCTAAAAAACCCTCAATAAAAGAAAATAAAGTGTTTTTGACAGTGTGCCGCCATGGAAATGTGTGTCACCTGAAACACCACACCAGGAAAAGACAGGCGTCAAACGTTAGGAGAGGGAAAATTGCTCAAAAAATCAAAGGTGGGCTCAGTAACACCTACTACAAACTCCTTAGCCAAACCCCTCACGAGGATATAAGGGCTGGGAACATGACTAGATGTCTTAATAGAGGCATCTTAAATGCAATTTCTTGCGAAGTCAGGAAAAGTCTGACCTTACATGATAATGTTGTGATGGAGGTGCTTCTCACTCAGAACATTATGAGAGAATGTGACACAGACTTTGTTAATTTCCCTGGATACATCCAGAACTTTCAAGCCGACCCATTTGCCACTCATATGTACAGTGAGACAGGGTTAGGGATTTTGGTTGCACATATGAGGAGGAAGGAACCAGTAAAACTGTACCTGGACGCCACAGGGAGTGTGGTATCCAAGATCCCAGACCAGAAGAAGCGTGTTTTATACTATGCACTTGTTTTACCTGGACATGGTCGTGGTGCACCCCCCTTGCCTGTGGCAGAGATGCTAACCAACGACCACACTGTACCCTCGATTGCCTACTGGCTCTTGCAGTTTCTCCACACTGTTCGTAAATTCACTGTGCTGACAGTTCGCCAAGTGGAGACAGACTTCAGCTGGGCGCTGATGCAGGCTGTTCTCCTATCCTTTAACAAGGAAAATATTTGCACCTATTTGAGGAGATGCTTCGCCATCAGCCAGGGCAAACGGCAGATGAAGGCCATCCAGAAGTATACTGTGCTCCACCTTTGCTCGGCGCATGTGCTCAAGGCCATTAGTGGAATCATTGCTAAGCACGTGACTGATAGAGGTCACAGAGAATTTTTGACTTTTGTGTTTGCCAGGCTGCAGAACACACAAAGTCTGAATGAGGCCATCCAGGTGTTCAGGGCCCTGTGCATCATTTTGTTTGCAAAAAGGAATTTACCTGTTGTAATAAACAGTGATCTGTCACGCCATGCCCCACGCCCAAACAATCCAGGGACAAAGGAGAAGGAGACGAGAGACACAAATTGCCACGTGGAGGCATGGTTCGGGATTGTGAAGAACCACATCCTTTTAAAAAAGAAACGAATGCGTCCTGGAGCGTTCCTCAGAAAAATGCACACATCCCTTCATGGCAGGTATGTGGAGCACAGGCTAGGAAATGAACTGCCAGATCAGCTGATTTCCATAAAGGGCAAAATAAACGACATCAGCCTTTCAGAAGAGGCATGGGCCAAAAAAAATCACATGGAAGCAAGTACCAGCTCTAAATCCAGGTCAAAATATTATGCTGCCCCTACCTCAATGCCTACACCAAGAAAAACAAAAAAAAGACGTTGCAGAATAGGTCCAGTTCCAGGACCTGGTGAAAACTCGGACAAGGAACTCTCTGGCAATGCTGAGGAGCCATCAGAAGATGCCAGTGAAGATGGTGAAGGCAGTCATGAAGCCACATCAAGCGCAAAAGCACAAGAGTCAGAGGTATGTTTTTAAAATATATGTATCTTTTTAAATCATCTTAATTTATATTTATTTTGATGTATTTCTCCACACTGTGTGTGTAATTTCCACTCATGAAGTAATTTGCTTCGTTGATTTTATGGGAGTAATTTGTGATTAGTGCTTGCAAAATAGTTTGATTGTATTTAATGAATAAGTGGTTTGTTGACATTGTCCTATTACCTGACCTGACCTGACTGTTAGGACAAACAATGGTAACTCAATAATTTGCCTGAGGCATAATGACCTCATCTCACTAAGGCCACACAATCTGCTTAATGGTGATGTAGGTGAACATGCTTTTTTCACACACATTAATATGCAAAAAAAATATTCCTAGTGTCCATAAAAGGGAATTTATTTCTCAAATGCATTTCTAGGCAATGGAGTTTTTCATTCAAGCCACTCTTTCAAGGATGGGGGGTGTGCGCCGACTGTATGTGTTACATCACTTCGTCATTGGTGTAATTTTGTTCGGAGAAACCTCACAAATCTCAAGGCAAAGTTTAAAGACCGTAAGTACAGAATGACTATGAATATGTGAACTCAGAACAATGATAACATTGTTCTGAAGAATTTCAAAATTTGAAACTAATTTGTTATCAAATAATGTCATAGGTGGACTTTGATCAGTACGATGGTGTGATTGGATTTGTTAATGTAAACAACAACCACTGGAAGTTTGTGGTGAGTAAAATAAGTTGACAAACCAAAGTTAAATGTAATAGGCGGGTCATTCTTTCATGTATGTATTGTGAACGATTTTTTATGTGTATCCCTTGGCAGTACCTTCATGCTCCAACAAGCCAAATATTCATCATTGATCCTGCTGACCCTGAGATTGATCTGGAAGAGACCAGGAAAGCAGCAAAACGCTTCCGGTAAAATATTTGTATTTACATCTTCCTCTCTCCGTTGACAGTACCCATAGTATTATTTTCAGATAATTACGGCACCCATTTTATCAGTCACTATGGCCCACACAATGGTCACACTTCTGTTTTTTAACAGCAAATACTTTAGGACAAGGTTTAATCTAAACGGACAAAAGGATTGGTTGACCTTGGCATGGAAACCTGCCACCATTTCCCACACAACACAGAGAGATGGAACTAGCTGTGGAGTCTTTGTCATGGAGGTGAAGTAAACCATCTCAAACCACCACCTTTTGTTTTATCCCCATGAACCTTCATGTGTCAGATTCTTCCATTTCAATAATCATGACTGTCTTTAAAGGCTGTTAATATATTCACAAATATTGTTATTTTCTGTTAAGATGGCAAGACAAATAATCCAAAGCTTTCCAGCAATTCCAGAGGAACTCAACATTGATTCTCAATGCAAAAACATTGCACGTTTAAGAGAAGATATGGCAGAGGAGATGCTTCTTGCCGCAGGTAATGTAAAGAAGTTGTTACTATACAATGTCTAATTAATGATACATTTAAAATGTATCAATGTGTAAATTACACACGCTATCTGTTCACAGATTAATTTCTGCTCTTTTATAATGTGAAAAAAATTTCAGAGTCCAAAATGGATTTCTGCTGTCAATGCGGAATGAAAGCTCCTTTGGCCTTCGAAATCCAAACAAAAGACATTCTTTGGGTAAGTATCACAAGTTCAGTGATAAAATATCAATTGCATGAAAAAACCGTGCAGTTAATGTGCCTGGGTTTGTGGTTTCTACAGATCGAATGCGGAAAATGCAACAGATGGTTCCATGCATCTTGCCTTGGAATGACAGCTGCCAGTGTTCCAGAGAAAGACACTGCATGGTATTGTGAAATTTGCCTCTAAGATAATAGGGGTATACATATTGGAATAGTCATGAATGTTTGAAGATTCAATCAAAAAAATGTCTAAGTCTATTGGTCATATGCTATTCATGACAGTTCTTGTTCTATATTGTTCATGTTTATCCTACAAAGTTGGATCATTTTGGGGCCATACTACCCTCTAGGGTTTGAAAAAACGAAAGAAAGCGAATAAGAAAATTAAGCTCAACAAAATTAAAAGGGGAAAAAATACAAAGTAAGGGGACATTATTTAACCACGGACATGGGGTTACCAAAACAGGGGAATGTCTATTTTGACAACGAATTTTTGAGAAATTATACCATAATGTTATAAGAAATACGGTCACTGGCAGCTACATCAAAGCATAAGAAAATGTATTTTTATTCATCACTGGGCTTTGTTTTTGTTTAAGAGATAGCCTACAGCCATATTTACTAATCTGTTATTAAAAAATGTCTTGTTAACAATGCCTTTTGTGTGTTTTTCATAATTACTCCCATCCTATTTCACAAAAAAGGTCACCCATAATAAATGTGAAAATTTCCTTTTGGTGAATATTTCAAACCATTAATTGCATCCCCATTCGCTATAATGCAAAATGTCAAAAAATAATGACCCGTAGTAAGTAAAAGCCAACCATTGGCAAGTACTACATCAATCAGAATGAAAAAATGTAGTTTTATTGATTTTTGGTGAATATTTGAAACTATTAATTGCATCCTCATTCGCTATAATGCAAAATTTCAACAAATAATGACCCGTAGTAAGTAAAAGCCCCCCACTGGCAAGTACTACAGCAATCAGAATGAGAATGTGTTTTTATTGATTATTGGTGATTTCTTTCCTGAAACAATTCCATGGTGACGTCTATGTCACCAGTCCGTGGGGTGTAATTTGTGGACGGTCCCTAAAACAGATTGCAGCCGGACCGTAGATTACAGCGCTGTTCTTGCACAGATATCGATAGCAACAACTAATTTCGGTGTGATTTTTTGTCAATACGCTGTCCTATACTGTCCTCAACATACTACACCCGTAATATAGTGCAATTGTGTTGATTAAGCCGATTGCTGGATTAATCCGATTGCAAAACTGAATATCCGGCGTATATCCAACCTGCTGCTAACTTTTACCCGCCGTTTACGGGTGTGTGTGTTTTGGCCCGGTAGAAGCAGCATGAATAAATAGAAACAGCTTTTTGTCGGGAGCGTTAGCTTGCTGCTAGCGTTAGCCCCGGCACCTCCGTGCACCTCCGGAGACGTCCCGGTGTTGTGGACCTTGTCTCTGCCGCTGTGGCCACTTAGATGCTTTACGTGTATCAGCAGGGAGCTAACGGTAGCTAGCTGCTAGTTTGTGTTTAGAGCTCCAGCACTTTCTGGAATGGTTGCTTGTGAACGTATTTACAGCAGTATTGCATGTGGCCCCCCACCCGGGAAGCATCGCACTGGGAGGTGGGGGGAGAGATCCCATTTCGGGTCCTGAGTGGAGGACGATGCTCTCGGAGTCTAGCTTGTGTGTGTGTGGCGTCCCGGGCATGCCGCACGTTTACATAGAAAACAGTGCACTCGGAGGCTAACCCGACTCGTAGCTTCTGTGTGTGTCTGTCTTTGTTAGAAACTAGCACCGGAACGTGTTCAAGGACCCCCCCCGGTCTCCGGTTGCATTGTACCGGTGCCGGGGGCTCGCTCAGCGCCCCGGGTGGCGGAGCGGAGGAGGAGGAGGAGGGGGGGAGAGAGCTGTGCATTATAACTTTTGTGGCTCTTACAGATTTGCTCCACGCAGCCCGAGCTGCACGAACCGGTGCTCGTTGCCGCCTCCGTCGCTCGCTTTAAAATAGACTCATACCCAGGGTTTTAAGTGCATTTCACTGCAAAAGTTGCAGCAGTGTTAGCTTCCAAAGCTAGCCCCCACATCCCTTTGCCTGTGTGTGTCTGTGTGTGTGCGTGTGTTTGTCTGTGTCTATCTGTGTGTGTCTGTGTATGTGCGTGTGTGTGTGTGTGTATATATGCCCTGTATGAATAAATATACTCATACAATTAAATACTGTATACACACATATCTAATGCATGTATTTAAATAAATGTACATCCTTATCAGAAGGTGTTGTAGTTTTAAAATTGTAGCTTCAATGAAGAAACACAACAAACAAATACAGAAATATATGTGTAGGACAGTGACTTAAAATTATTTTAACAACCTTAAATATGCTAAGGAGAGATTTAAGACGTGAAAGTGGATGTGTGTGTGTGTGATTGACAGGGGGGGCGGGGTGGTGAGAGGGGGGCGGGGCGAGGAGAGGGGGGGGGCGGGGGGACTCAAAACAGGTCAATCTGAAGAGGGCTGTTTTAGACAGGGTAAGAAGGCTGCTGTTTTAAATGATCCTTGTGGTATTTTGACCAAAAAATGTTACAGACATTTCATTAAGACCCCAAGGAACCATATCAACTTGTGGTAAAATGGGCATAATAGGTCTCCTTTAAACGAGTCTACTTCAACTTCGACTTCAAAATGTCAGGTCGCAGAGAGGCAGTTAGAAAGCCGGAACAAACGGGCCAACCACGAGCCCAGCCACCCAGGGTGGTCAAAAAGAGGCGTGAGGCCCCAAAACCGGAGGCCAACCCAAATTTCACCGTACAAGTCCAACCGTGTGTGGTTAAAGGGCCCACCCAGGCCGAGATTGCGCAGGCCGCCGAGGCGGCGGACGCCGCTGAGAAGGCCATCGCCGTGGAGCAAAGACCAAGAAACAGGAGGACTCGAGCTGCGCTGAAGGCCGCCAAGGACGCCTTCGACTTGGCGGCCTACAAAGCTACGAAGGCCAAAGAAAAAATTACGGCCAAAGCCGCTGCCAAAGCGGAAAAGCAGCCGTGGAAGCAGTGACCTACTAAAGTTTATGTGTATGTTCAGTGTAATCAGCATAATTCAACTTTTCATTGTTGCAGTCTTAAAACAGTGACAGTCTTTTAGCTTTAGACAGTGTTTGTTTTTCTGTTGCCTGCACGCACACATTATGTCGTTCCCTGTTGCTTATAGGCTCCACTGTAATTGGTGCCCAATGAGTTAACCTGCCCGTGAAGTAGTCTGTGCTTGTTCATTCAATATTAATAATTACAACAGTTAGAGCAGTTACATTAACATTACGAGCAATTTTATCACAGGAGGATGTTTCCTTTTTACTAAAAGGAAGAATATGTTCCAAACAATCTTGTATAACACCCAGAAATTGACACGATGCCACTGTATTTGTAATGTGGAAACAAAAACTTGCATTCATTCATGCACACCGGATGTTTTATATAGAGGCTACGTCTGAATTCATAACATCCTCCTAATTTCCTGACAAACGTAAGTCAACAGTGTTTGTTTTGCGTCTTCCTGTCACATTCAAAATTTTTTTCTGTACATGCAAAGAGAAGAGATGACTATTGTCCTTTATCCAGAGAAAGTTATTAGGTTACACTTTGTTTACTGTTGTATAGTTCTTGTGTAATTTGTTATGGTATCATAGATCAAGGTTTCATCTTTGATATGCTATATCTCAAAGAATAAAGATTGATATTTTTATTGTTTAAAGTCAAAAAAAAAAAAAAAAAAAAGTTTAGTCTTAAACATATTTTAGTGTAATATTACATAACATATGTTTTATTTTTAATGTCAGGAAGACAACCTGGGGCCAAACACCCCTCGCAGAGATGGAGAGTGCAGCTGCTGAGGTCATGCAAGGAAAGAAGTCGTTAAGAAAAGCTGGAAGGGATATCAATATTGACAAGACAACCCTCAAAAGATTAATTAAGAAAAAAGAGAAGGGGGGAAGTCAAATCAGTAGCATGGGTTGCAGTAGCTGAGGCAAAAAGAATATTGACAGATGAGATGGAGGAGGAGCTTGCCAAACACTTAAAACAACTAGCTGACCAGTTCCATGGCCATGCTCCAGTTAAGTGCCGTGAACTGGCATTTGAATACGCAGAGAAGAACAACATCCCTGTCCCTGCAAATTGGACAGAGAAACAAAGTGCAGGTAAGCTAGGGTGTGCAAGATATCACATGATTCTGTAGGTTAAATTAGACCAACTGATGTTGCCAAAAAGCTAAATCTTATAATAATGAATTCTCTACTCTCTAGGAGTAGAGTGGTTAGGCAGCTTCCTAGCACGTCGCCATCTCTCTGTCCGAACTCCGGAGGCAACATCCCTGGGAAGAGCTACAGCCTTCAATAAAACTACAGTGGGGGAGTTCTTTGAGAATCTGGCTGTAGTGATGGACAGGTGACAATATTAATTCTTTAGTTGCAAATGTTTTATGGAGGCTTTACCTGTAAGATTTGGTTTTGATTCTGATAAGGTTTTTCTCTTTGCAGGCACACATTCCCTCCACACATGATTTACAATGTGGATGAAACAGGCGTCTGTATAGTAGGGCTGAACGATTAATTGCATTTGCTATAATATCGCGATATGATAAAACACGATTTGCTAATCGCAACGTGCGCGACGCTACACTACGAACTTGTTACAGCACTTAAAAAAATACCATAAAACAAGTTATGACAGATGTTTGGACAAAATGCCGAGCACGAGTGCGCAAGACAAAGCAAGAACCTCAAGACAGGGATCAGTGACGGAGATGTTTGATAGTGTCACGCCGTATGAGCGCAATTCAAAAGGGCACGGAGAAATCACTCGGGCGGTTACAGAGTTCATAGCAAAAGATATGGTGCCTGTCAGCACGGTGACCAAGCCTGGGTTCACGGCATTGATTAATACGATAGATAAACGGTACAGTATACCCTCCCGGACATTCTTCAGTCAGACTGCCATACCGGAGCTTTACAAAAAGTGCAAAGAGAGAGTCGCCGCGGAGCTTAAAACGGTGGAGTTTTTTGCTACGACTACTGATATGTGGTCAAGCCGCACATCTGAGCCTTACCAGAGTCTAACGGTCCATTTTATTGGTGAAGATTTCAACCTAAAAGCTCGCTGCCTACAAGCTGCCTACTTCCCAGACGACCACACAGGTGAAAATATTGCAGCCGACCTGAGAGAGGGGCTTTCCAGCTGGGATCTCCTTGAGGAGAAACACGTCTGCATCACGACGGACAACGCGTCAAATATGGTGCTGGCTGCACGGCTTAATGAATGGACGAGGCTCCAGTGTTTTGCACACAGATAACATCTTGCCATTGGAAAGTTAACATGTCGTTCGTGTGTGTGCAAGAGAGAGATTTTCACCAATTTACAGAAATCAGTGTAGGCCTATAGTATTGTAACGTCCCCGCCTCACAGATGACACGGGACTTCTTCTCTGTTTAGTTAATTTATTACAGTTAACACGAACATGTCACATGTCCTACTCGGTCACTTCCACACATCAACAACGTCCTCCACTTCAATTCCTCATACTGTGTGTGTGAGCCTGACATCACACACAACCCCACCCCATTGGTCCAGAACAATCACATGTCCCACCCCCGACCCCTTCACTGAGCCTACGGACATCTCAAACTGTTCATGTGGTGTGTGTGTGTGTGTGTGTGTGAGATAGAGAGGACAGGGGTGTGGATGTGTGCATTTCAGAATGACAGAATGTGAGTTTGTAATGTTGATAGCCCTGTATCATAAAACTTTAATTGTTTGTAATACACTACTTTTTATTTCTTTTAGAAAATGCACTCAAAGATAACAGAGTTTCAAGGGCAACAGCACTGTGCAGGAAGCTGGTGGGGCACTTTTCCCACAGTTGGAAGAAGAAGGCAGCACTGACGGAGGCACAGAGGGATCTCAAACTCCCTGAGCACAACCTCATAACTGAGTGCTCAACAAGATGGGGATCTAAAGAAATGATGATTGCCAGAGTGCTTGAACAGGCCAAAGCCATTTCTCAGGTATTGTCTGGTGACCGATATGCACGCTCCCTCATCCCAACCTGGCAGGATATTGACGTGTTGAAGTCAATCCACAAGGCACTGCATCCTCTACTGGAATTTACAGATGCTCTTTCTGGAGAGGAATATGTGAGCATCTCCTACCTCAAGCCAGTTCTCCACCTTTTTGCCACATCAGTCCTGGCTGAAGATGCTGAGGACACTGACCTCACTAAATCAATAAAAACCAAAGTCCTAGCATACCTAAATAACAAATATGCAGACCCAAACATCCAGGAACTTTTGGATGTTGCCTGTTTCCTGGACCCTAGGTTCAAAACACAGTTCATCAGTACTGACAACATCCCTGCCATCAAGACCCGACTGAAGACAGATCGTAGACTTAGCAAAACGTACATATCATCGGGTAAATGATAATTATGTATTTCACAAAAACACAATTTTTCTGTAAAATCTAACTGGAAAACTAATGGCTGTTTTTTTTCATCTAATAGGACAAGAGGTCTCGCACTGAAGCTGTTCCTCAAAGTGCACAGCCCTTGGGGGAAAAGGTGAAGAGGTCTCTTGGCAGTTTTTTCAAGACCAGTGCGGCCTCTCCGTCTTTGCCTGTACAACCTGAAGATGTCGCAGAGGCAGAGATGAACAGTTACCTGATGTCTCCTGCCATTGATGGAGAAGATGATCCCTTGGTCTGGTGGAGGCTGCACGAGATCAGCTACACACAATTGTCCACCATGGCCCGCAAGTATCTTTGTGTACCTGCCACAAGTGCTCCCTCAGAGCGTCTTTTTAGCACAGGAGGGAATATTGTGACTTGCATTCGCTCATCGTTGAAGCCAGCAAAAGTTAATATGCTGGTTTTCTTAGCAAAAAACCTCTGAGCCACTGTGAAAAAAACTGTTGGATCATTATGGCTGGCAGTGCCATACTCATTGTGAAATTTAGTCTTTGTGGTGTGTTATTGTTGTATATTTTAGATAAGTGAGGTTGATCTGTATTATAATATTCAAATTGTTTTTTATTGTCTCATTTACAAAGTTTCTGTAATGAGCAGTTCAATAAAAATGTAAAATGTATCTAATATTGTGTCGGTCATATTTAAATCATTCATTACATTTTTTTGGGGAAAAAAAATAGGAACAAAAAAAAAATCGCATATTAAATCGCAATCGCAATATTAGGGGAAATAATCGCAATTAGATTATTTTCCCAAATCGTTCAGCCCTACTTTACAGTACAAAAGCCACGGCAGGTAAGCTACACATGATACACTAGAGAGCACCAGACTGATACTGAGTGGCGTGTGATAATGACCAGCTAGCTATTGGCAGAATGCTGAAACTAATGCTATTAGTAATGTTGTGAACCTGTGAACTGGAAAAAAATTAATGGACTGAAACGAAATACAATGTACCTTAAGACCAATAGTAGCCTACTGATTTCACATGCCATTGATTCTAAACTTTCTATTTTATTCAGGTTGTGACAGAGAAAGGAAAAAAGCAAGTTGGTGCAATCACATCGGCTGAGAGAGAACTGGTGACTGTGGTGTGTGCAGTGAATGCTGCTGGGAATGCCATACCTCCCATGTTTGTCTTCCCCAGAGTTAGGTTTAAGGACGACTTCATGATAGAAGCACCTCCAGGAGCCAAAGGTGCCCTTGACTGACGGATGAGATCTAACCCTGGCAAAACAGTCTCCATCTACCAGATTGCAGGACTTGTGAATGAGGCCTTCTTGTCAGCAGTGACACCTAGGAATATCACTTCTGGATTCAAGTCTACTGGGATTTTCCCATATAACCGAGATATTTTCCCTGAGGAAGCGTTTGCACTATCCGTGGTGTCAGACCGGCCAAATCCTGACTTGCAGCCTGCAACCACTGTTCCGTCCACTTCAGAGGATCCGGATGGTCCACTCCTTGCAGATGAACCACCTGCAGATTAACCAACTGCTGCAGATGATCCACTCTCTGATGCTAATCTATCCACTGCGCCTGGTCAACATGGATGTGCCTCGCCAGCTGACTCAGATGTGCAACGTGTTCCCAGCCAACCTGGATATGTGTCTCCTCGTGAAATCCAACCACTTCCCAAATGTCCCCCCAGAGCACAAACCAAAAGGAAGCGTGTGAAGACAGCCATCCTAACTGATACTCCTGAGAAGCAGACAATAGAAAAGGATTATGAAGAGCGACAAAAGAAACTGGCAGGGAAAAAGCAAAATAGCAAAGTAAAGGGAAAACCGAAAAAGGAAAAGAAAGCACCCAAAAAGAAAATCATAGATAGCAGCTCTGAGGAGAGTGATGTCTGTGTCCCACTTGATGATGCGTCTGACAAAGAGAGCTCTGAGGATGAGAGCAGTGATCCTGGAAACACAGATCTGTCCGTGGGTGACTTTGTCCTAGTTAACTTTGCAACCAAACACAGGAGTCTCCGTTACGTTGGCATGGTTGAGAAAGTTGAGGACGAAATACTTACACAATTCCTCAGAAGAATCCAGGGAAGCAAGAAAGCGTGGGAGAGACCCATGTTTGCTATAAAAGAAAATGATGTGGCACATGTTCCTAAAGGTGATGTGGTGAAGAAGCTGCCTCAACCTAAGAGGCCTGGAGGAACCACACGGAGAGAGCAACTCTTCACCTTTCCCTGTAACTTTCAGGGCTGGAATGTAGAGTAGGCCTCGTAATAGACTATGAGGCTTCTGTTCTAAGCCAGGTGGGTCTCGTCCTGTGTTCTGAGTCCCAGGCTGTTCTAGCTGGTTATGGTTCCATGACTGTGTTCTTATCTAACTGGTTCTGTCATTTGAATGTTAATTAAAAATTTTTGAATTATATTATGTTGTATATGATTTTGTTCGGAGTGACTTTCAGGTGTTTAAATAAATCTGCTTAATTGACCAATCCCCATGATTCTGTTACTAGTCCGATATTAGTTTTGGAATGTGTGGTTGTCAATCTAGCTGTCAGGATTTTTACTATTACAACATGTGTTGTTATGGTAGTTTTAAAGTGTAAAAAGTAAGTGAATCAGTTTACCCCCAGCTGGTTCACTTTACCCCCTTGATTTCTCTGGTCTGTCTCACTTTACCCCATTTGCAAGGTACACCACACCAGTTGTTCAATGTTATTTAGACATTTGAAGTTTGAGCATGGATTGTATCCGGGAAGGTCTCTGCGCTTGAACTGTGGAGAGCCTGGTTGTTCATTTGTTTTTTGTACATATTCTGGTTACCAACGTCAACTATCTCGAGCACATAAAGACTGTCTTGATCCAGATCCCGTCAGCAGTTTTGAATTTGAGCCTGTAGCTGGACCTTCCTCACCAGTGAATGTGGATCCTCCTTTGAGGGTCACTACACATGTTCCAGTTGAAAAGAAGAATATACTGGACATGTGCAGCTCTGTTATTGCTCAGGTTCAAGCCTCAGGTGTTCCAGAGAGTACTGTGCAGTGTTTCGTTGGCTCAATGGAGGAAGTGGTTTATGGCATCCATGCTCACACAAAGGAAGCTGTTGTTAATTGTTTGTCTTCTGATGCATCTAGAGAAACTTTGGATAGAGTTGAGGGTTGTTTTGATCAACTAGAAAACCCATGTTCATGTCTTAACACAGAATATAAAAGGATGAGGCATTTTGAAAAGAAATGGAATATAGCAGAACCTGTAGAGCATGTTCTGGGTGTCCGTTTTGATGTAAGAAGAGATAGAATAACAGGCACGTATAGACAAGTTCCGGTCAATGATAAGTTCATGTATGTACCTATCCGGGGGTCTCTCTCATCTATGTTTAGTAACAGTGAACTTTGTAACAGTTTTCAAGAAGTAAAACCACACCAGGAGGGATTTTACAGAGATATAAGTGATGGGTCCTACTTTAAAAATCATAGTTTATTTTCTCAGCAAGAACCCGCTCTTCAGATCCAGCTCTACTATGACGATTTTGAAACTGCCAATCCATTGGGCTCAAAAAAGGGAGTGCACAAACTTGGATGTGTTTATTTTGTTTTGAGAAATTTATCACCAAAGCTCAATTCTGTGTTAATGAATATTCATCTTGTCGCTCTCTTTCACTCAGAGGATCTTAAGAAATAGGGGTTTGAGCCAATTCTGAAGCCACTTATTGATGATCTTAAGATTTTGGAGACTGAAGGAATACAGTTGCCCTTTTCAGCTACACCTGTGAAGGGTTCAGTCATTCAGGTTACAGGAGGCAATTTAGCTCTACATGCACTTTTTGGTTTTGTTGAATCATTCAGTGCGACGTACTGCTGTAGGTTATGTTTAACTGATAAAAGTGAATATCAGTCAGTTTTCCGTGAAGATCACCAAGGTTTAACTCTACGTTCAAAAGACCTTCATGTTGAGCATGTTCGTGTCATCCAGGAAAATCCTGCTTTGAAATCAACATTTGGTGTCAAACGAGACTGTCCACTCAATTCCCTCCAGTTTTTCCATTCATCAAACAATTACGCTGTAGACATAATACATGACCTGCTAGAAGGAGTGGTGCAATATGAGTTAAAGCTTGTGTTTCAGTAATTGATCAAGAATTCAATATCCCTGAGTTCATTGTCTGAAACAATTGTTGGCTTTAATTATGGATACACACAGAGAAAGAACAGGCCAGGTGGGCTTAAGCTGGATGACAACAGCAAAGATCTTGGACTTAATGCTATCCAGTCTTGGTGCCTCCTACACAATGTCCCGCTGATATTAGGAAATTTAATTAAAAGAGAGTATACCTGTTGGCAATTGTTACTCCTTTTAATTCAAATTGTAAACATTGTGTTTTCACCAACTGTAACTCATGGTATGACTTATTTGAAACATTTAATTTTTGAACATCACAAACTTTTTAAATCAATCTTCCCAGAGCACAATCTCATTCCAAAACATCACCATATGATCCACTACCCAAGTTGTATTAGAAGAATTGGACCACTCATACACATTTGGTGCATGCGATTTGAAGGAAAACATAATTTCTTCAAGAAATCTGTGAAAAACTTCAAAAATATTGCTAAGACTCTGGTTAAGAAACATCAGGCTCAGTTAGCATTTTATTTTGAGAACTTTTATTTTCAAAGATTACAGTTTGGTCCAATCTCCGAAGTCCTGGTCAGCAGTATAGAGGGTGGAGAGGTGCTGAATGAAGCTTTTAATGCGTCATCAGTTTCCACCCATCCTGGGTCAAAAACTATGGCACAGAGTATAAAGTTGGGATGTATGTGGTTACTGGAGGTGAAAATTAGATGCCTTTGTTCAACAGGATTGACAGTATAATTGTTAAAGACAACAATGCCTATCTTTTGATTTGTAAAGTCTCGAATATTTTTTTTGATGATCATTTAAATGCATTTGGTATTAAGGAGAAAAATGAGGTTTTTACAGTGATCTGTGTAAATGACCTGGTATATTACAGAACTTGTGATAGGCAATTTTCATATGACACAGATGACCAAGTGTACCTTGTTCCATACTGTAATTATATGTGAATCCATGCACTGCTAACTGTTAATGTGGTGTGGTGTCCATTTAATAAGACTATTTTTCTAAAGAAGTGTTTGCCTTGTGTATTTTTTGTGATGGGTTTGGTGGGTGGTTGTGGTGGTAAAGGGTGGGTGGGTTTATTGGTAGTCAAATTTTACACCCATTGGTCTGAATGCATTGGTAGTCAGTGTAGCATTTTCAACTGCAGTCAGTGTAACATTTTATTATAATGACACTAGTGTAGAGTACTATTGACACTACACATATTAGCTAGTGTTAATTTTGAACTCCCTAAAGTGTTGAAATAACTATAGATGAGTGTAAAAACACTAACACTAGTGTTAGTGTTAAATTAACACTGAAAAGAGTGGACGCATATACACACTTTCTTGGTGTTAAATTTAACACTCTCGGAGTTGATTTAACACTGGCTTTTTTGCTGTGCGCCGATGCTTGAGCCACATCATGAAAAATGCTAAGGAGCTTTGCAGAAAACAGTACGTGGTCGGTATATAAATATGCTTAAGATTTCAGACATAACAGCATTATGACATCTCTGATAATGTTTTTTTTTAATTATCCTTTGTAGTGCCTCCAAACATTACCACTTAACAATGTATGTGTTTGGAATCATGACCCGAGCATCAACCCATGAAGTTGTCACCAGTGCTAACGTGGTCTTCTCCAGTTCTCACAGTGGTCAAAATGTTGAGAAACATTTTAAAAATCTACAAATGCTTCTGACCAAAGCAGGACCATGTGCTGAGGATACTTCCATCAAAGAGCAAGACTATGAGGTATCTTTTCCTTAACTGCAACTGTTACATTCTTGCTTTGGATTTAGGTGTATGCTGTACCTGACTAAGAAATGTGTCATTTCAAACACATTTGGCTTTCTAAATTCAAGCTCTAAAGGGCACAACACTGGACACAGATACAGCTGTGAACAGCATAACTCAAAAGTGTATGATGTATACACAGCTGGTTATAAAAAACATGCTCCACGACACTCCATTCATCAGCTGTTTGGGTCAGACTCTTGCAGTGTGTGGACCCAGCGTTATGTCTGACTTGTGGAGAGGAGAGCGCTGTCAACTACAGATATATACTTAGGGGGTCATTACGGCCTCATACAACCACACTTAAAAACTTAACTATCCCTTTAAAGCTTTGTTCTTTTTTTTACTTCTTTGCTAAACTAAACTCTTGTGTAGGCATGCATAAATGTTTTATGTTTCATCTGTGATGTGTGAAAAACATATTTCCACACACTCTGCCAGCCACTGTAGTGTCACCTGCCCTGCACACACTCTTTCTTAAACAGTCTTATAGATTAGTTAATTTTTTTTCTAGAACGATGTTGGAACAACGCCTTTCACGCAGCACTTTGAAGAAGTCATTGAGACGGAAGAATGTGACCAGGAAGGTGATTCAAACATCTACTTCTGTCAAACCTTCATCCCGACGTTGATGAAGTACTTTCTACCTCAGGCTGCCCTATGGTCTGGCTTACTCCTGGGTTAGTCCTGTTTAATTGTTGTTATTAATCTATATGCTTATTTTAATATATTTAAGTAAATTAAATAAAAAATTAATGTTCCATCTTCTGCCAGGTGATCTAGGTCGTCATGGATCAGGCCCAGTATATAACAGTCTGACAAAAAAGTACAGTAGAGCTGCCTGTACATCACAACAGGCACAATAAAGCTGAACATCTGTTAATGAAACTGAATATTACTTGCACGTTTTCATGCTGGATATTACACATGATAAAATAAACCAAATGAATGAAGACATTTCGATTTGATGCAATGTTTATGTTGAACCCTAGAATTACACTCTGGACAACTAAACGCAGGGAATAATGGAGAAAAGCCAATGGGACCTGAAACAGATCCGTTTCAAACGTAAAAAATTAACCAGACTCGATGACTTTGTGGACACCTACAAAGTCACACTAAAGGCCCTATTGAGGGAGTATGCTGACTCCCAGAGGAGAAAGAAAAAGGTAAGAAGTGCATATGCTGATTATAAATACTTCAATTACTAGTATTTTAGAAATTTGTGATTGTGCACCAACCATTGCTATCCCAATTTCTAATAAAAGTAATCCCTCCCTCATGCCAAACAACTACACAAAAAGTACAGTCCACAAAATGTAATGCTTACACTATGGCTACAATAATCAAAATCATGATAATTTTCCATTCAAAGTCACATGAAAAATAAGAAAAAAAAATTTGTAGTTAAATCTAATAATGTAGCATGGAACAATGCAAAATTGTGCTTCAAGAATACTACTATTAAATTAATTTGATATTGACAATATTTTGTTGATTTACTTTAGACACATCGGGTGGACGTGGAACGCTGGAAGAGCAGGAAACAGAGAAAACGAGGGGTGTATGTGTCTCGACTGAACAAGCCTTTTGTTTATAAACAACAGAAGAAGAAGGTAAGTGTTTTTGAGAGATTCATTGGAATTTCACAAGTGGATACAGAATATGGTCATATTCCACATTACACTAACACAATACCATACACAGTCCTCTATATTTATCTATATTCATCCTCCATACAGTTCTCTACATTTATTTTATCTGATCCTATTTCCCTTGAATCTAACTTTATATATTTAGTTAGAGTTTACTGCTTACTGTTAAGAGTTTATTGTTTTACTGTTCACTTATATATATATTTAGCTAAGAGTCTATTGTTTATCTTATATTGTATTTTTTATACCTCCTTTATTTTGTGTCTGTCTGTATGCTACTGGAAATTCAATTTCCTTGAGGGAGTCATCCCAAAGTGATCAATAAAGTGCAGTCTAAGTCTAAGAATAATGTACTGTGTCTGTCTATTTTAGAGAACATTGGCCAAAAAACCCTCTAAAGCATCTGAAGATCATTCTCTGCACTTTAATATTTGAGCCTTTGTTTACTTTTTTTTTTTGTGCTGCATTATACGATGACATACAGTTTGTTGTTATCAAAATAAAATTAACTGAATTGAAATGGTCAATTTGATTTTTTTTGGAGGAAAATTAATCGTTTAGATTAATCGACTAATCGATAAAATAGTCGTCAGATTAATCGATAGAAAAATAGTCGTTAGTGGCAGCCCTACTTAATATTAAAAAAGATTCAAGTTTGCTGTGAACATAGCAGTCAGGCCTCTTATTTCAGAAACAATGAACCGTAACAGTTTGGTTACCAATAAAAGGTAAGCCTGCTACTTCTTTGCTTTCAGCCAGCTACTCAAACAGACAAGCAACAAAATAACAAACAAACAAAATACACAGGCAAGTGTCGGCCTACTTTGAAATAAATTAAACACAAAACTTTGTAGGGCTATTTGAGTCCTCCCCATTTTTGTGGAAAATGTATGAAATAAGAAGTACCCTATTTTTAAATAAATAAAACCAAATAGCTGCAGCCTAATAGTGTAACGGACTAGGTTTATGTTTATGTTTGGTTTTGACTTATGTTCAGTAAAACACTGTGTTGAAGGAGCGCTCTGATGTCCGAGGGTCAGTGAATGGGTCGGGGTGGGACATGTGACTGTTTGGACCAATAGGATGGGGTTGCTTGGGGATCGGGGCTCAATGAGGAAGTGAAGTGTTGTTGATGTGTGCGAGTGACGGATTTTTTTTTTTTTTTTTTTTAAATTAAAAAAACAAGCGACGCTTAGCCTGGCGGGGGGGGGGGGAGAAAAGCCTGGTGGCCCGCCAGGCCTATACAGCACTGGGGGAAACCCTGCACAGGTATGTCCAACATAGCGTAATTGTCTGTTATATTTCTTAATTATATTTTATATATTTTATTAAATTAACTTTAGGATGGAAAAAAAATTGGTTAATTGTCGCCGATTTAATATTCCAATTGATGTATATAATCCCTGATAATATTGTTATGTTGATTAATGATGTATCGCTGTGGCTTCAGGTGATTATTAGTTGTCACGGCAGTGTACACTCCAAAAAATGAAATCTCCCTATTGTTGGGTTTAAAGAATCCATTTTCATCGGATTTACCAAACAAGTGCGGTTTGCTCAGTTTAATTGAGTCAGTTGTGGTGTTTGAATGAAATAATGCTTTATGGCAGGTTTACCCACGGCTTTTCATTGTGTAAACACTACATTCTTGAATAAAACGCAAAAGACTCTCCGTTTATTGAAGATTGTCCCTCTTTTGACACCGTACTGCGCAGTACTTCAACCAGGTGTTCCGCCATTTTTGCTCTCTTTTCGCACAAGGACTGGTCGAGAAGCATGTAAGTATTTTACTTCTACAATTTCTTTGTTGTTAGTTATAAATTGTGCTGCTAAAGCATTTAAAAACATAGAAAGTCAGCATAACATCAGCATTGTGTTTTAGAATCATCACTTCATTAGATTTTATGAGTAAATCTGCAAACCGAAGTAGATTTGTCTCGAGCCCTGTGTGTTTTACAAAGCTGCGTGTTCATTTCATCGGGTTTCAGAGAGTTGTGCGAGAGGACCAGTGTTGTGCATTGAACACGTTCATATGTTTTGTGAACGCTGAAGTTACGAATCCGTTTACGAATGATGAACGTGAGCGGCGTTCACTCCAGTCGACTCCACATAGTGGTCGGGGCTATCGGGGGGGCCATGCCCCCCCGACAGCCTTACTGTGCCCCCCCAAGTCATGCCCTGTGTTGTATTAATTAATTATTGTTATTATAGTAAAAGTTAGACATTTTCCTTTATAAATAGGCTATATAGGCTATTATTAAACGAAATCAAACAAAAATAATCTTAAAAGAAGTGTGTGTGTGTGTGATTGTTGATTGGTGTGTTTGAATTTATAATTACAATTGCGTCACGGTTGAGATGACGGCTGTAGTCAGAGCGGAAGTTAGAGCGATAAGCGGTGCCTCCACAGCAATGTGCGAGAACTCATTCTCGACTCTACGAAACGTTTTTTCGGACCACAGACGCACAATGCTGCACAAACGAAAGTTTGCCAGGTGAACCCAGTTGGTTCACCTGGCGTTTGAAAAAGACTTTACGGGAAAATGTACAACTGAGTGGAAAGACACTGTCTTGAGGAGGTTCAGTTCCAACACTCGCCGCCTTCAACTCTTCTGATGGTAAGTCATATGTTTAATTTACGTTATTCTTTGTATACTGTATAGGCCTGGGAATTGGCGGTTTCTCCTAATTGTGTAGTGTTTGGGATTCCACGTGACGTACGTAATGCTGAGAGAGAGAGAAAGAGAGAGAGAACCTGAGGGACAGCCAGTAAGGCCACAGAATGCCAAACTAACTGTATGTTTGTTGTTATTTTTGGAATGTTCTTTTGTTGATTTGTTGATTCTCTTTTATTTTTAATCAACTCTGTTCATTTTATTTTGTCCTTCTGCATGTTTATGTAATATGTATGTGTTGAATCAGCTTTGGCAACAGTGTTGAACAACATTCATGCTAATAAAGCTTCTTTGAATTGAATTGAGAACTTGTGTGTGCGCATGTTTTGTTTTGAGATCGGGGCGGGCGTGTTTGTGTAGGCGCTATTAGAAACATGGCTGCATTGACTGTGATCATATATTTATTGATGCAATAGTGATAGTTGTACTGTAACATGACCTACTTAATTATTCGTAGGCTTGTCACTTGGACGGAGAGGGAGAGAGAGAGAGAGAGAGAGAGAGAGAGACACTGTCTTACGTGCACTCATGTTTTGAGATTGGAGGTTAGTGTGTTTTGTGTGTTGGTTTGCGGAAAATTCGTTTATGTCACTGTCAATTAAATGGGAATTTATGCCCCTCCGCTGTGAGCCTATGCCCCCCCATTAGATTGGTTCTGACGCCGACTCTGGGGAGAACCGGCCTTGCCATACACGAGCGCACAGCATGCGCACACACGGCCCGGGGGTCCGCCGGCACAACCGACTCAACGCGACAGACATGTGGAGAGCAGGACGCGGTCACGTGAAGCAGCCGGTGAGTGACTTCGTTAAAGAACAGTAGAAACAAGCGGTGAAAATACAGAGTTTGTCCGCAGCTGCACAATGATTAGACGGTGGGTTTGTACCGTGCTGGAGTTTCTGTTTCCTCCTCCGCTCTGACCTGCGCTCACTTTAACCTACAAACACCTGATCAGTTCATGAAGTGAATTAGAGTTTGTGTGATTCACTTCAGAGTTAATGAGGCAACATTTAAACTGTAATGTGCGCTCTCATTGTAAAACGAGACGTGACGCGCCATCAGGACCGGTCTACACGTACTTCCACACAGCACTGATGGAACGGAAGGACAGAATTTTAGAAATGTGCATGAAGACGAAAAACACAAATAAGGAGAGTGAACGTGACAAGGCATGGATGCACACAGAGAGGGCCCTGAAGAGACAGACGGCCGATTAAAACTTTATTCTCACAATGTCAGTGCATGAGAGTTGGCAGCGCTGCCTTTTACTCATTACCTTTTATTTTTCATACAATTATACTTTATATTTACATGTTTAATTAAAGATTTGCACAAATGTTTTAAATAAAATGAGAAAAATAAGCAAAAATGAGTCAATACTTGTATTGGTCATTTATTTAGTCATTTAATTCAAAATGTAATAAGCCTTTCATTTTGATCCTTTTATATAGACTATTCATTCATTAAATTGACTGCAAAAATGTGCTACAGCATTATATATATTACCTGGATAAGAAATGACCTATATCAGGATATGAGATTTTGAGGAAAAATCGCACTATTTGGTTTCAAGTTTATACATGTGGTCAAACCTTTTGGTTGGTATGAGTGATTAATTTCTCTTTCTCTTTCCCTCACAGAAATTCATGTGGCAGTGCAAACAGTGCAGGACAGCAGTGTCAATAAGGTTTCTACTATTGAAGCATTACAGGTTAGCTCATGGCCATTTTGGCCACAGGAACCAGTACCCATGTGCATATTCTCATTGCCCTTGTGTTTTCAAAACATGGAATGCTCTTCATAGTCACTTAAGCAGATATCATGCTAATCACACTTTGCAAAAATCTGTGAATGGGGTAACCTTTAACTGTCATTTGTGTACATGCAGTTCTCTTGATGAACTTTTGATGCTTTTAATCAGATGATTCAGACTTTTCTATACAAATGGGGAGACAAGACCAATCGCCCTCATTTATTACCATGTACCTTTCAAAGTAAAAAAAACTGTCGGTGGCAATGCACACAAAAATTGGTGTCTATTGAGATTGCTTCCACTAATTGTTGGAAATTTGATACCAGAGAAGGAACCAGCCTGGCAACTCATACTAGACTTGAATGATATTGTTGATTTGGTAGTTTGCCCCATCCATACCAATGAGTCCATTGCATACTTGGAGAGTAAAATATCAGATCACCGATATAGGTTCCAAGAACTTTTCCCAGAAAGAAGGCTGCTGCCAAAACATCACTTTCTAGAACATTATCCATCAATGATTCGCCATTTTGGTCCAGAAATGGCATGGTAATAGCACATGGGTCAGTTGGTGGCCTGCCGGAGTTTGCAGAAATTGTTAGAATTTATAGTGAAAAAGTTACCCTCATGGTACAGGGAACACTACCGGGCCTTCCAATTGGATCCATCTCCAACCAATGTTTCTCTGATTGAGTTAAGTGAACTGGCAGATCGTTACCCCCTATTTGACTACAGAATTGGAGCCCTTCGCATGGTGACTTTGAAAAGATACATACATTCCTCAGGTAATATATGGCAAAGCAACAGTTACACATACTTTGATGCTGACATTTTCATTGGTTGTTAGCTGCTCTGTTGCCAGATGATGTCATCACCTGTTGTACTTTAAAGGTGGTCACATCACCTGGTACCACAGACCAGCCAATAACAGGTGGCCAGCTCAGTTCTACAGATCTGATTTGAGGTTTAGTTGATAACCATTTTGTAGGGTTTTCACACATTTGTATTCACTCACATCAGTGTATGATGCTTGCCACAGAGGTATTGTGAGACTTGTATAATTAGTATATTATATAGTTTTGCTCTCCAGGCTCTGTCTAAATCTGTTTTGTACTTTTTTTTTATATATAGAGTAAGAGTTGGATTGGACCAGGATGACAGACCCATTAAAGCTTCGGATTCTCCTGGGAGAAAACGCTGAAAAATTGATCCTGCCTTTTGGCATACCAGAGTCAGTAGACGACCTTAAACTGGAGATCAAAAGACAATGTGCCGTTGCAGAGGACTTTAGATTGCAGTACAAGGACGTTGATTTCGGGCGAGTTTTTTAATCTGATCTCAACAGCTGATCTCCAACACTTAGGCACTGTTAAAGTGATAACTGCGCAGGAAGCAACTAGTGCAGTGACTCTCTCCAGTGCAGGTAGTACTCCTCTCTTTGAGGGATCCAGCTCCTTTTCTTCTTCGGACACCGACATACTCTCTTCACCTGCGTCAACGTCCTCAACCACTACAATGAGATCTCAAGCCTGGCCAGCAAGCTTCTCTATACCACAGTTCTCTTATGAAGTAGAGCTGCAACTGGTGAAGGCCAATCAAGAATATTCGAAAAATGGCACCTTCCTGAACCTGAGCCCCAACTCAAGTCTTCCATTTTAGAGTCATTGGCTTCAGAGATAATTAAGTACAAAGCTTACCCTACAAGTGCAGAGTTCGATAATGTAGCAGAAGCTCTTATTAAAAAGCATGCATGCCTAAAGGAGCAAGGTTCGGTCACTGGATACTATGGTTCGAAGATCAGTTTGAAGTACAAGATGGCGAATTATCGCACTAGTCTAAGATATATAACCTCTGAATTAAGCATCAATTCCCTGAAACGCAGACGAGGCAACACGCATACAAGTCCAAACCAAGTTAAAAAACCCAGGAGAGCCGAAGTAAATTACTTACCAGACTATCCAGCTGGAGAAGACAAAGAGAGTCTGGAGAAAGAGAGGTTGGAGCTGCTATCTGAGTTCACCAAGAGCGACAACCATCAGATGATTAGAGTTAAGATGGACAAAACCTTTGCCCACAGGAGGCATGAGGTTGTTATCGACATGCCCTCCATTGCAGAATTTAAGAGCAGATGGCCAGCTCTTTTTTCTGAACGTGAGGTAAGTCAAAATTAAGTGTCCAACTCTTAACACAACTCACACATAATTATTATTGAAAGAAAATTGTATCAGAATTTGCAATGTAAATTTTTCTTATATTTCCACTATTTGAGCCCTACTGAAGATACAAATTGTCTTTATGCAGCTTTTTGTTATTTCTGTATTGTCAAATTGCTAAAAGTTGTTTTCTGTCTCCCCTCCCCAACTCTTCTTTCCAGATATGCGCAGAATTCACACGTATTACCACCATCGCACAAATGTCCATTTACGTCAGAACTTGACCACCACTCCACCAAGCTGTCCAGAGTTTGCCGTAAGAAGGGGGGTGCAGCAGGACGCGGAGATCATGGCTGTCATTGATGAGGTTTGTGATTAGTTGTTTTGTGGAGTTTTTCAGTCTTGCTGCTTTTACACTAGAGACGATATCTGTAAAGATATTACAGTTTTTGACGAATGTCTGGGTCAGGATAAAACCACCCCATAATCTATGAGCTCCTGTTACCACAGTTAATGGAAACTGTAAAACTCTCACTCATTATGACAATTAGGGGCAAAAATTGAAAATGTCTAAAAATACTAGTGCATGTGTCAAATCTGGCATCAATTAATCTGCTTTTTACTGTTTTGATTTGAGAAAAAGGACTCCTCAGAAGACAGAGTCTAGCTGGCCATTCTTTACATCGGGATGTTGTGGGGCATCCCTAACGTTTTACCGCTGTCTTTGGATTATGTCAATCCACAAGGGGCAAAGATTCAGCGTTTCTCAAGGGATTTGGGGTTTAAAGATGAGCGTGAAGCCGAAACCCCGACAGGATTATGGTAATCGGGTCAGAGGAATGTTTTATCTCATCATATGGTTCCTCTGAGAAAGTGCATTGGCACCTACTACTGAGTCTTTGGTATCGTGACACCCCTAGTAGTCTGGTACACTCTCACTGTGCCCACTCCCTCCTCCCCCTTGCCTAACATCTCTCCATCTTCTCAAGGCCTCCCCCACCGAAGACTCCAGGAGATCCGAGCAAGCTGTTCTTGGAAGGCACAAGGATAAACATACAAGGTAGGGCTGCTCAATTAATCGAAATATAATCGTGATTACGATTATTGGGTCAAACGATCTCCAAACTACTATAATCGAGTTGAAACGATTATTTGGCATTTTTTTCGAAAGCGACGAGCATGCGCAATTCAGTCCCTCCCCCGGAGCATTCAGCGCGGCCCCGCTGACTGGCACTCACTCTCAAGCAGCTGTGAAGTGAAGGAGGCGAGTTGTGTGCGTGGGGACCGGAGGTATTTAAAAAACAGCGCGAGTGGAAAATCGCAGAGGGAGGGCAGCCCCGTCGAGGAACCCCTGGCTGCAGCTCGCAGATCGAGGAGGAGCTTAATTTTCCCTAAATGTGGGCTGGTCTAAACGTTTAAGCAAAAAAGCGGGAGATCGTATTTCCGTCTGAGTCCATAATACTGCGCGCTTTTCTGCCTAGAGGTAAGTTGCCGCTCTCTGTTAGTGTACATTGTAAACTAATGTATGGATAGACCAACAAGTTGATAATTAAAATATTCATGCAAGTAACATGCATAGGCCTAATGTTTATGTCATGAGGTCGTTTGAATAATAGCATTTAGGCAGTGTTTTTCCAGCTTTTTTAACCCTTTTGTGCATGGCGTCCACATATGACGACAATTAAATAAACTCCAATATTTTGGGCTTATCATGGTAATATTCTCTAAAACCACATTGGTGAAATATATTTCGTGAAACATTGAAACCTGATTTAAATTTTGCTTTTCCCCTCCAGATTTGCCTACAATGTATCGCCATTGTATCGCCATCCTACCACAGCTCGCACACGCACACGCACACTGCACAACCACATTGCACCACATTGCACCACATAACACACACATTACAAAACCAACAGTTCTTTTAAGAACTACTGTCTGTCTGTCTGCCTGTGTGTCTGTCTGACTGTCTGTCTGTCAGACAATAACGAAGGACAGATTTTTGGCCTGTCAGTGTATCGATGGCACACATGGTGTGTTTGCAGTTGAAAAATCTTTTTGTGGTCCTGCAACACCCATACATGTAATCAAGAATATGTGGGGGCCAGCACAGAAGATCATCTGTGAGGTCGACCAGTGTCGTTTGAATGCTGACTTTGCTCAAAGGAGCGGGATGTTGCCTTTCGAGTGCCACCACATCCAATCATTATTGTATTGCCCACGCACTGACGGTCAAACCGTGACACTTCCAGGTGAGGCCTTGGAAAGAATGGTGGAAAACAAGTGGTTTGGTGAGGAGCGTAAGGCCGGCCTCTTGCGTTTCCAAAAAAATGCTGATGCTGAGGGTGTGCCTCTGTCTGTGCACTTGACTGTAGGTGGTCCACCATCTAAATTTCATATATCTGTTTATGAAAAAAAGGTAACATACCACAGCAGGTTGGGAAGAGTTATTGTGGCATATGATGCAAAGCAAAACACCTGGCATTGTCCCTGCTCTAAAGCGAGACAATCCTGTATCCATAAAGCTGTTGCTAAATGGCATCTGTTTGTAACAAAGAGGGAGCTTTTTAGGAAGGTGAAGAGCACAGAGGAAGAGACACTTAATCTTACCGAGATCAGCACAGTCCAATACGACAGCGACTCTGAGGACAGTTATCCACCAGATGACAGAAAAATCGCAAGGATGCTTAAATACCTCCTCAACAACAAAAAGCTCCCGGCAAATATACCCCAGGCTCTCATAGAGCAGTCGAGAGAGGGGTGCTAATTAACAGCCAGTGTTTCAGGGATGAGAAAAAACAACTACTTTTTAAATCAGACAACCCCATCAACACACATTTGAATTTGAATTGGAATTCATGGAATTGAATAAGTATGCACATTTGTCGTCTTCATCTACTTTAGACAATAAAGTTTGTTGTATGTTTTTCCTATAGCTCACTCCCCATCAGCTGCGATGTCAACTGGGTCAAATGGGAAAGAACAAGAAGACTCTCATGAGTATGAGTCAGAAGTAGAAATGCAGTGTGACACCCTTGGAATGGTAGTCTTAGGTATGGGATTGAATATTTATGCACATTTGTCGTCTTCATCTACTTTAGACAATAAAGTTTGTTGCATGTTTTTCCTATAGCTCACTCCCCATCAGCCGTGATGTCAACTGGGTCATCAGGGAAAGAACAAGAAGATTCTCAAGAGTGTGAGTCATGGCTCTATTTTGCACATCAATCAAATGAGAAATGTGACATTTCACACTTAATTTAATTTTTCGGTTGTTTCTTTCTACACTAGTAAATGATGACAGTGAGCAGAGACCTCATGGACACTTCCCTAGTCTCCACAAGTTTTCAGCACACAGAGCATACTGGGGACAGAAACTCCAAGACAGCCAGGAACAACTGGTAAAGTTAACCATTGTGCCACTGTGGTTTTCTTGCACTAGCTGTCTCATGTCTTGGATGAGACCAAAAGTCACACTCAGCACCTTGCAATGGTGAATAACATCATCCTGACCCGCTTTGACTTTTGGACTCTGGGTTTGCAGCAGGACATGGAGGGAACGGTAGGCATAGAGAATGTGCTGTGCTGATATGGTTTATGTAATATTTTTCAAAATCTTTCAATAATTTGTGTTTATGTGTTCTACTAGATCCTGAACTCTTGTCTCAAAATGATTGAGAAGGTAGTGTAACTCCAGTGAAATATTTAATTCAAAATGATTGGATAGTCTAGTTCAACAGTCAATATATTTTGAGAGTAAGAGATTTAGCAAACTTTCTCTGTTATAGAGAGTAGAGAACCTGTTTGCTGCAGACAGCTATGTCATTTCCTCTTGCTTCCCACCATCATCGAGGAACCCCATGGATCACCTTCCGGTAATTTGTTTAAAAGTTTTGCTTTATTGAGTGAAGTTTGAGCATTTAATATTCAGCTATTGTTGTCTTTTTACAGGATAATGCAGCCAGTCTGCAGTGGATTATTTTCCCAGTGTCCGTACCTGGACATTGGATACTCTGTGTAAATACCTTTTTTTATTTTCTTCCTTTTTTTTCTTTACACAACAAGTTGCTCATTGCTGATTTGAATGTTTTTCTATAATTAAATCCATGTGAGTTCTGCTGGGATTCCAGGAACATTACACAACTCACTGCAACTGGTTTTATTTGAATTGAAATATTTAACAGATACTGAGGCCACAGGCTAGGGAGATTTTCTTCCTAGATTCCCTCTGGGGCAGCGGTTGGAGAGATGAGAGTAGAACCAGTCTATTCAGGTTTTTAGGGCAACTCACATAATCCCATCTGGACAGTGGTAGTTCTGTTTTAAACCACTTGTCCTTTTGTTGGTTTTAATCAATGGTTCTGTTTTTATTTGATCTAAAATATTCCATTCCATATTCCAACCATTTTCATTCCTTAAACAGATGGAAACAGAACTATTTATCTTTTTGAGTTGGGCAGTTCTGTTTAAGCCCGTTATGAAAACTTTTTTATTTGAAGTTCCAACCTCTTCCTTCTTCAGTTCAAGCTTTGTTCCAAGCGTTTATGCATGCTTTTCAATCAAAAGTTGATTGAAGTTGAGTTACTTTTATTTACTTCGCTTATTATTTGTACAGACACGTAGCTCACAGCCTCTCTTCTGGCCCCTGGAGAGAGCTTGGTGTGGATGATGTCCAGGTGAGACATTACATAATAGCATTTGCTAACTTTTTACTATTTTCTTGCCATACTTTTATTAAAATACATTGTTCACACCTCAGGGCCTAACAAAGCAAGAGTTCTCCAACAACTGCGGCGTGTTTGTTTTGATGGTAAGACCTAATCAGCATGTTATAGCATTGCTGTAAAAATGTTTGCTTGCTACATTAAAACCACATTAATTTGTATTGAAAAAAATGTATCATTGGGAATACGCCTGACATTATATTAACCAGTACCTCTTGACTTACAGTACACTCTGTACATTGTAATGGGGGCCAAGTGCGATTTCAGCGAGGTATGTGTAAATCGTAACACATTATGCTTAGTGTACAAGGTGTTATTTTTTTTTTTTACAACATATTAACATCTTCCTGCATTTCCTTCTTCAAAGGAAAACATGCTGCAAATTAGGATATGGTGGTGTCTCACTCTCCTGCAGAACTTCCCCATGCCGTAAGTGCCCTGAATATCACACTTTTGAATCAAATCACAAAAAAAAACAGTTTTACTCACTGTCAACAGACCAACATGAATGTTTTCATAGTGAATGTATGTTGTCATTAAATCACTAAGGTCTGAAGAAGACCGATTGCAGGACAGGAAACGGCGACGAGTGGAAGGAGGGCTACAGGTGAGAGGTCATGTGATTAATTAGTCTTGTAGTCAACTATTGCTAGACCAAATCGTAATCCCTCCACTTATTTCAATTATCTGTTTTACATCTTGCATTGTTATTGTGCCTATAAGAACTGTAATCTGTTTCCTTTATAGACGCTGGGAAATTGACAAACTGCAAACCGGGAACAGGGTTGGAAGGATGGTGAAAATAAAAAAAAATCAATGATGCAAAGTCTTCTGTCTGGTTTATTTGACTTAGCTAATATAATTGAGTGTTCAAAATAATATGTGTCTGGTTTTTATATACATTTATTTATTCATTTTTCATACTAAAAAAAGACATTTGACAAGTTAAAAGTATGTCTCTAAGTCATTGTGCTGTGCTGTATTGACGTTTGAGAATGTGCTGCCGGATTTGCGCCACAAGATGGCCCCCCAGAGCTCGAGCGAAACGTTTAGACCAGCCCACATTTAGGGAAATTTAAGCTCCTCCTCGATCTGCGAGCTGCAGCCAGGGGCACTTGGCCCCGTCTGATCGACTCTTCGAATCCGACGAGCAGCAGCACCACACAGTGTAGCGGCCTCGCAGCGTCCATTCTCCAGCGTGCAGCCGCCCGGCTGCTCACACCGGACCCGCGCGGGTGAGCTCGCGATTCTCCCCTTGTTGTTGTATGGAACCCGGGCACATATTAATAATCGTCTGAATAACCGTGATTTCGTTTTTGTCCAAAATAATCGTGATTATGATTTTTTCCATAATCGAGCAGCCCTACCTACTACTTCTTTGCTTTCAGCCAGCTACTCAAACAGACAAGCAACAAAATAACAAACAAACAAAATACACAGGCAAGTGTCGGTCTACTTTAAAATAAATTAAACAAAGAACTTTGTAGGGCCATTTGAGTCCGCCCCATATTTGTGGAAAATGTATGAAATAAGAAGTACCCTATTTTAAAATTAATAAAACCATATAGCTGCAGCCTAATAGTGTAACGGACTGGGTTTATGTTTGGTTTTGACGTATGTTCAGTAAAACACTGTGTTGAAGGAGCGTTCTGATGTCTGAGGGTCAGTGAAGGGGTCGGGGTGGAACATGTGACTGTTGGGACCAATAGGATGGGGTTGCTTTGGGATCGGGGCTCAATGAGGAAGTGAAGTGTTGTTGATGTGTGCGAGTGAGAAGTGCACATGTCCGTGTAGAGGATTATAAAAGCTACTAAACCACAAAGAAGTTCCGTGTCCTGTGTAAGCGGGGACACTACAATAGCTTAAAAATAAATATTTTAGCTGGTGAAATATTAAAACAAAAAGCGAGAGCAGGTCAGACTGGATCCAAACACAGATACTGAAGCTGCAGCTCTGCTCTAACTTGCGTTAAAAAAATTGACGGCGTTAAAATGGGTTTGCATTAACGCCGTTAATAACGCGTTAACTGACAGCTCTACTATACACTAAAACAAGTAAATCATTATTTTATTTATTATAAGTACAATTGTTAGTGGTGGCAGTAGTGGTAAATCTAATATTTTCAACTTTCTGTTAGTGTTTAACACAGAGACCAGCTATGCCATGTGCTCAGCAGTCAAACCACCACTTAAAGGGCCTGACTTAACAAACTGAGTAACTATATCTACAGTCTATATTCATCCTGCTCCCACATCCACATTTGACTAGAGAATGATGTTAGTTGTTCCCCAAATGTGGAGCTGAGACATGGAGGGTTTGTAATGATGTTTTCAGTTTTCAACTGAGTTTAGTTTTTCCTCTGTGTTTGGAGTTTAAACCTCTTGATTTGTTCATCTTCATTCTTATTTTCAACAAATAAACAAAACTGATATTTAAAAAAAATAAATAAGGAATCTCCCTTTACAAAGCAAAAATGTGAACTTTGAGGCTGAATTTCTCAACAGGCAGGGTGGTCCTGAGATCAAGTGTACAACCCTTTGTCAGAAATTATGGATCGAAGAGATTTTACAGTAGAGTAAATATTGCGCATAATGCCTTTTTCAACAAAAAAAAAGGAACTTTGTGGCTGAGTTTCTCCAAAATGATACAGTAAATATGCTTGATACTGAGTGAGTGAACAGTTAGGATGGTCTTGAGTTAAATTGTATCAGCCTTTGTCAGAAATTATGGAATAAAGGGATTTTACAGTAGCATAAAAGATTGGCTCGCTCCGTATCATGGACTACCTGCATTTGCCATACATTCTGTAATACGGGCGCACTTGAAATCAGGAAAAGAGGAACGTCTGCTCACTTGACCGCAGTCAATCCTGACACCTATACAAACACCATAACCAAAATAGAACATGCTGGTAATCAATAAGGCACCGACAAATCTCAGGGAGAACTAGCCGGTCTTAAGTCAAATTAAACATCACTTGACGACTCAAACTGCATAAAAAAGTAAGGATTACTAAAGTTGTACCCAACGAAGTACAAACTTTAACTCACCAAATTTATCAAATCACTCACTGGTGAGCACAGTGAGCAGGCCTCTGAGTGCAGTGACAGTTTAAGCAAACCCCCTGGTTCCTGCCTAACTTTCACTAAACCTAAGTGTCTTCAGAGGCGTGCCGGGCTCGAGGCGTCTTTAAAAGCGAAACTTCAGTGAACCTCAGTCATACGACCAAGGACCTGAAATGCTTACCCCCGCCAGAGAAACAGGTCTCCACCCAGGATTACCTCCAAAAATAACAAAGGCAAAAAAACAAATGAGTACACCGATGGAAGGACAGATAAATCAGTCCAGCTGGCACACTCCCCTATCTAACCAGGGAGATCACTGACATATTCAAATCAACAACACTCAGACACTATACTCGCCATATACTCACCAGGAGTCACACCGAAGCCTACAGCCAAGTTCTGTCCAGACCTGTGCAACATAGATGCAGTGAAGTCTGTCATCCATCTTTTTAAAATCAAAGCTCATGTTTGAGAGGAAGTATACTGTTTTTCACTGAATGATGGTGTAGGGGGAGCATCGGAGAATGAAGACCCCTACAAGATGGTTATGGTCCTCGCCGCCACCAACTTCCCCTGGGAAATTGACGAGGCCTTACGACGCATGCAGAAGTGGATCTACATCTAGCTGCCCACAGGTGACTTCATCGGCCTCAAGCCAAAAGCACAACAAACTAGAGCAAAGGTCACTGTAGTAAAACTAACAGAGGCTGTACCCAGCAGTGAAGCTAATATAAGAGTAATGGATATTGATTCACACTGGGGAAATTCATCAATTTTTAACAGTATTTATTGTCGTGTTCTGTCATTTTAGTTTGTTTATTTCAGTCTCTAAGTGTTTTCTGTTTTAGTAAATATCTCTGTTGTGTGTGTTCTAGTTGTTTTCATGTTTGCACACTCTGTTTCTGTTTTATTTTGTAGTCTGTTCCTTGTGTGTTGTTTCCGTCTTCACTTCCTGTCTTTGATTGTCAGCCCTGCCCTAATGTGTTTCACCTGTGTTCAGTTGCCCCTGCCTTCCCTGTGTATTTAAGCCTCTGAGTTTCCCTTTGTCCTCTGTCAGATTGTTTGTTCTTATACCCGCTGTCTTCCATGGTGCTTGCCTGTCCTGCGTTCCTGTCTTGCCTTGATCTCCTGAGGCTCTTCACCTTAGTATCCCCACGTAAGCTTTGTTGTTTTTTCCCCTTTAGTTTTCATGTTTGTTTTGTTAGTTAAAGAGCTTCTTTAATAATTACCTTTTATTTTAAAATCTCTGCATCTGGGTCCATCTTCATCTAAACCGTAACAATTTATAGAGCATTTCAAGGAAAATAATGTTCAGATGCATCATCATTATAACTGTTATTGTGTGAGTGTGTGTTTGTTGGTGCATTAAGCTCTGGGTCGTGTGGAGGTTCTTAAAATCAACCTGAAGGAGAGGAAGGTAACTGCTGACGTAGACCTGGACCTCACTGCAGAACGAGTTAAAATATACATTCAGATAGGGATGCACCCTACAGTCCAAAACTGGGCTCATGTACTCGTATAACAAACTATGCTATATTGTCAAAAGAGGGTTGAAAAGTAATTCCTTTAAGACAAGCAATTTGATAAAGCATCTAAAAAAACAACACAACGCCGAGTTTGCTAATGCTAGCAGCGTCAGACAGCAACACACAACTTTGCAGCAAACGCTGAAGCGAGAGAAGATGTCCAGAGAGTACCTACGTGCAGTAACAATAACAGAACCTCTAACCCAGTTCATTGCTCTTGATGACCAGCTGTTTTCGGTTGTACATAATATGGGATTTCGCCGTCTTTTCAGTGTACTGGAGCTGAAGTATAAGATCACATCACAGAAACCATATTACCAAAGCTGCGTGAAAAAGCACGTCAACAGCCTGTTACAGGACATTTCGGGCTTCAGCTTCACCACTGATATTTGGACTAGCAGTGTCAGCCCACTGTCTCTCATCAGTCAGGAATTCCCAGAGGCCAACGAGATGGTGATGCTGGAGCTGCAGAAGGTGTCTGGAGGACAGGCAGACAAGCAGGAGGATCTGGGGGAACCACCTACCAGAAAGCTACACAAGGCCTAGGCCAGCAGCAGTCCAGACAGTGTGTTTGAATAGATAGCAGATGAGCAAGCATCAACATCACTGAGCATTTCACCAGTGGATGCTGCTATTTAGTTACAGACATACCTAGCAGAGTCCACAACTTCTCGGGAAGATAAACCACTGCAGTACTTGGTGGTTAACAAAGTGTGGTTTCCCACTCTTGCCCACAAGGTCCTGCACCTTGTTTTTACTTTAGCTCGCAACCATACAACACAAGCTACATACACTTGCTCTTCACTACATTCCACACCACCACACACTGACAACTGACTTGACATTGAAACATTTTGTTATTCTGTTGATTATATTGAAACATTTTACTTTGATTCAAGCTCTGCATAGACCTCCCTTAATTGGTGGCCTAAAATGAGCTGGTCATAACAGTGGTTTATTCAGTGAACTCGTTCCATGTGCGTTTAGTAACAGTCGTCTGTCTACTGCTCCCCTCTGCTCCAGTCTTTCAATGTAAAACAGGGATGCATCCATGTTGGCAATGCAACATCGCATCTAAGGCCTGAGCCCCGAGGAGATAGTTGCATTGTCGAAAAACGAGCTGCAGATGCCTGTGACTACGGAAGACGTCAACCTCACGCTCCAGAAGATCTCTAAGTACACATCTGCTACCTACCTGGAAAAATATGCCTGGACGGCTGAATTTGGGTCAGTGTGTAGCAGTGTTAATTTTGGCAGCTATTTTTGATTTAGTCTTAGTCTTTTGACGAAAATGCATATTAGTTTTAGTCACATTTAGTCATTTTTATCCTTCTTAGTTTTAGTCTAGTTTTAGTCGACGAAAACGAATTACATTTTAGTCTAGTTTTAGTCACATTTAATAGCCACATTAAACTCCTTATCTTCCCTTCTCAGGTCCAGGGACCCCCTGTGTCTACAACTGCGTACTAGTCTAGCTTTCAGTACTTAGGTTGTCCATTAGATGTCCCTCCTATAGATCTATAGCAGGGGTCGCCAACCTTTACTATCAAAGAGCCATTTTGCCCCCTCTTCCCCCAAATAAAATTTGTCTGGAGCCGCAAAACATATTTGCTAACAAAGCTGATAAAATTTTATATAAAGTTATACAATACTAATCTGTAGATTATTGCATTTATGAAATTATAGAATAATAACGAAAACATTTTATTTATTTTTACCTTTTACAACAAAGGGAAACACCAAAAGCTTATGAAGAGAAGAAAATACACAGGCAAGTGTAGGCCTACTTTGAAATAAATTAAACGCAGAACTATGTAGGGTTATTGAGTCATCCCCATATTTGTGGGAAATGTATGAAATAAGAAGTACCCTATTTTGAAATAAATAAAAACATATAGCTGCAGCCTATATATTTTAGTTGGCGTTGGCGAAATGTGAAAACAAAAAGTGAAAGCAGATCAGACCGGAGGAGGAAACTGAAGCTCGGTAGAAACCAGCTGCAGCTTCTGCTCTTCTGCTCTGATCCAGAAGCTGCGGCGCTGATCTCAGAGCAGCTGAGACCAGAGAAACTCTGTATTTTCACTGTTTCCATAGTTAAGAAGCAGCCGGTGAGTCAGTGACCGGCCTGCTTCACCTGAACGAGCTCTGATCTCACTGTGTCTCTCTGAGCGACTGCGCGGGGGCGGAGCCTCGGGACCGGTGCGCTGTCTGGGAGAACACACACACACACACACACACACAGACACACACACTCGCCGCTTCGGGTACTTCATGACGGCCTGATACGATTAGGTTTTTAAAAATTGTTGTGACTTAGTCAACCGCCAACATTTTCTTTTCGTCTCGTCTCGTTAACAAAAATTAAAATAGATTTCGTCAGTTTTTATTTTCAAAGATCCGTTTCGTTATGTCTTCGTCTCGTCTTAGTCATGGGATAAGGGGCGTTAACGAATATTTTTCGTTATCGTCAACGAAATTAACACTGGTGTGTAGACAACGGTACCAGTGAGACCAAGAGGGACCAGCACCTTGAAAGGAGGACTAATAGTTTTGAAAATGATGAAAAGGAGGGACAAGCTTTCAACCCTACCTATGTTCTCCGCACAAGGCAGGTGCGTATGTGAGCACATGAAGCATTTTTCCCCCTATTTTCCATTCCTACAGTGTTCTCGTCTTTTCTTTAGGCTTTGAAAGCGATGGTGGACAGATATAAGGAGTCCAAGGAGAAAGTCAAAGCCATTGTATCGAAGGCTTCCGCAGTTGCTTTAACATCAGATATATGGATCTCTATCAACACAGATACCTATCTAGCTGTGACATGCCATTTTATAGATGAAACCACCTCATTGCATTCTGTTTTAGGGGTGCTGCATTTCCCTGAGGCACATACTGCTGCAAATTTGGCCGGTCAGGGACAGAGTAAAACTTAATAAATATATTGTTAAAAAAAAGAAAGTGTTTTTCTCACACCAAAAAATCATAAAAAAGCATGCATACGGCCACACCCGTAGAATCTCGGCCACCCCATTGGCCACCCCAAGCACCACATCAGAGCGGTCAAAAGTTTTGACGGCTGTGGAAAAATGCGGAACCTTTCTCGCACCGCTAGTACACTGTCGGACCCTTTAGCCACGCGCAGCGCGCACACATCCTGTATTTGAATTAAACGGCTCAAGCATGGCCTGAGAATGCCTGTTACCACCTGACGCTTCGACCGGCACCTGCGGCTAAGTGAAGAAACCCAAAACAGAAAGGTATGATATCATAATGGATGTTGTTTTTGTCTTCTAATAACTGTGACTATCCCACCCATGACTATCTATTTTGCGAAGTTTAGAAGCAAGCTAGATCGGAGAACATAGTAAACTGTTAAAATTGCTATATGCTATGCTGTATTTGATAACTACGTTGCGAGATTGTGTACAGTGTTTTAATATACTCTCTCTCTTGTCTCTACACACATTTGTTTTTGCAACTTCGGATCGACTTTCGATCTAGTTATTTGCTGTTAACTGCTATTGTTGCCAGAACGTGTTATGATTGTGTCAGGTATATACAGTATGCATTTTGGATAGGTGTCATTAAAGAGGGAAAAATAATGAAGAGGAAGAAGGCAGACATAGCGTCCTTCTTCAGGGCAAGTGGAAAGAAGACAGCTAAGGCAAAGAATGAGGATGAGATGGAGAAAAAACAGGCAGAGAGCGAGGATGAGGAGCCCCCAGAGAGCAGCAACTTAAATGGACCTCCAGGTATACAGTATAGAGACTCACATATAGTACAGCTTGGTATGAGGTTATCTTATTTACAATTGGCTTAAAGTGTGTCTATTCATATACAGGTCAGGTTGAAAGTGCATTGTAAAACATATCAGTTAGTTTTTTGATTACATTAAAGTATGGCATATTTGTATTTGCTACCCAGAGACACTTTCACTAATATTATACTTTAGCTTATAGTGTGTTTGTTAAACACTATATAGCATGCATTATAAAACCTTTAGGAAAATTACCTGTACACCTTATTGTAATTATTTTAGATGTTTCTGAAAGATTGATTGAGAGCAGGACAGAAGAGTCCTCCCTGAGGAGTGGCCCCAGTGGATCCCCAGGTAAATTGTCAATCTTACATTGTATGTTGTACTCTTCTGCTAACTTTTCCATCGATATTGTCCACAAGTTTATATTGAATATGTTTAATGCTGTAGAAAATGAATTTTAATCTTTTGTATCTGTGAAATTGGATAGTGGATCATTACACCTTGTGGAAAATACTTTAAACACCTATTAATGTTTTTAATATATATATTTAGATTCCCACAGAGAAGATTCAGACAGCGAGAGAGAGGAGCCTCCAACAACGAGTGGCGGCCTAAGTGGACCTCCAGGTATACTCACTCTTTCACACATACTGGACACTTTAATTCCACTTCAGTTTTGCCCAATCTGATACAGTGGCCTGATAATTCATAAACAGGTATGAGTCATACCACTCACCTCAACTGGAGTAGAGTTGGATGAATGGCCTCAAATCTATAACGTTTTTAAGAAGATTATAGTGTTCAGATAATCCATTAGATGTAAGATGGGATAGTACACTCCAATGTATGAGTTTATCTTGATTATTAATCTCTGCTGTAATTCAATAATTGAATATGCCTTTTTTTCCATTTTTAAACAGACATTTCCAAATCAAGAACTGATAGTCCAGTCCAGCCACGTCTGAAACTCTATCCGAGGACACTCCAGGGCGACAGGCGCAGACACTTTCAGGCATCGTGGTACTCTATCCACACATGGCTTGAATATTCACTGTCACAAGACTCAGCATACTGTTATGCATGCAGGCATTTTGGCCTCCCACACACAGAGTCAGTGTTTACGTCAGCCTTGGGTTTTAAAAACTGGAAAAAGGCAACATTCAGAGATGGAGGGTTTTGTGGACATGCAAAGGGAGAGGGTCACACAAATGCAATGATTGCTTGGAAAGAATATGAGAGAGCAGATAAAGCTGATGCCTTGTTAATGAGTACTTTAAGTAAAGAACATCATAAGCAGATAGAGGAAAATCGTGCCTACATAAAAAGTTTAGCAGAAGTCCTACTGTTAACTGCAACCCAGAATATTTCACAGAGAGGACACAAGGAGACAGTAGATGCAGACAACAGGGGAAACTTCTTGGCTATATTGGACATGATTGCTAAACATGACCCAGTTGTTAAAAAGAAAATGACAGGGCCTCGCAATGCAAAATACACGAGCCACCAAATTCAAAATGAAATTTTGGATACATTAGCTGAAATGGTACGCGCTTCCATCATAAACGAAGTCAAGGAGAGTGAAGTCTTATTCTTATGGCAGATGAAACTAAAGACCTTAAAAAAAAGGAGCAGATCTCTTTAGTGTTAAGATATTATTATGCAGGAGCCGTAAAAGAGAGCTTTTTGCACTTTGAATCTGCAGACCGCCTAGATGCTGCAGGCCTGACGCATAAAATAATACAGGTACTTGAGAGATGTGGCTTGGAATACAAAAGTAACCTGATAGGGCAATCATATGATGGGGCTTCTGTCATGAGTGGCAAGCACTCAGGCGTTCAGGCTCGTATTAAAGAGGTGGCAAAACAGGCCTTTTATGTACATTGTAATGCCCATTGTCTTAATCTTGTTCTTGTGGACACAGTTAAGGCAGTACCACAAGCTGAATGTTTTTTCGCATTGTTGCAGAGACTCTATGTATTTGTGTCTGGCTCGTACATTCACAACAAGTGGCTGAACATACAGAAAGAAATGTATCCTGGAGCACCCAGAGAACTTCAGCGATTGAGTGAAACAAGGTGGGCTTGCCGGCATATAGCTTGCCACACTGTTCTTGATAGACTACCTGCCATCATGCGTCTCCTTGTAGAAGTGGCTTCAGAAAACAGTGGCGATAGAAGCATTGATGCACGAGGCCTGCTCGCTCAATTTGACCTGCAGTTCATTGGACTTTTGGTGATATGCAATAAGGTTTTTGGTGATGCAAGGTGTCTCTCTGACATGCTACAGTCTCCCTCTCTTGATTTGTGTTCAGCTGTGGATCTAGTTCAAGCCCTTGTGCAAAATGTTCAAGCTTACAGGGATGAATCCTACTTTGAAGGACTCTGGAGAGAAATCTTAAATACTGCTGAAAAATGTGATGTAGAGGTGGAACCTACTTCAAAAAGAAAGACAAAACAGAGCCGGTGGCTAGATGGACATGCTGTCATGTCCTCAACGGGTGAGCGTTCAGAGCAGAGTATGGACACTTTCCGTACCAGCATATTTTACCCTGTGCTGGATAACATGCTCAGTGAGCTAAACAGACGATTTGCTAAACCAAATTGTGAAATAATGTTGGGAATCCAAGCCTTAAATCCGTCAAGTAATACATTTTGCCAAGAGCAAGCTCTATTTGCATTTGCTTCTTTTTATGAATGTAACACAGATGACCTCAAACACGAGTTACACCAAATGAAAAGAATCCTAGAGAGAAAAGTCAAATCTGGCATACAGAAGCCCTCTAGCCTAGTAGAACTCACTAAATTCGTTGAACCCTTTAAAGAGGTATTCCATGAGCTCTTCAGGTTATGCAAAATTGCTATTGCCATACCAGTCAGTACTGCCTCCTGTGAACGCAGCTTTTCCACACTCAAGTTAATAAAGACACACTTGAGATCCACTATGGATGATGATCGACTGAGCAGTCTGGGTATTTTAAGTGTGGAGTCCAGACGAGCAAAGTCCCTGGACTTGGATGAATTTGTTAATCGATTTGCTGCTAATCACAATAACCGCAGAATACGTCTGAAATGAGTGTGTAAACAATGATATGATGAAGTGATGATGTAAATAGTTTCAATAGTGCAGTTAGAAGTTCTGCATTGGAAGATTCCATGTAAATAATCCCCAAGGGCTTCGAGGCAATTGTTTTTTTAAGAGGCACTATTTTTTATAACACAAAGGAAAGTATCAAAGTGTTCAATGCCTCTGTTATATACAGGAGGCTAATCTTTAGATCTTTAAGGACAGTCATTGAAGTGTTCAGTTTTCATGAGATGTCACTGTTTGGATTCTCTGTCTGATATGTGTAAATGTGGCTCAAACTTGAATCATTCTTGCAGACTCCGCCTAATACCCATTGTGAATATGATGTTTGTTATTATGTGTTTGATAGATGTTTATGGATCGAATTGAAGAAAAATTGACACTGCTTATTTAAACAGGCTGTTAATGCTTGTCATATTTACATTTGTTGTAATTCAGCAAATTGTATTCAGGATGTTATTTTATTTATTTTCATATTTCTATACATTAGCTCAGTATTTTATACTTTGTTATTTAAAGATAAATCCAAATTGTGATCAGACTTGATTAAAAAAACATTGCACTTCTAATTTTGCATCCTTGTTTTGTATTCCTGATGATACACTGAGAGAATTGACTTGGCTTGTCGCCATAAACTGAGGACATCTCTACTATAAAATAGAGTACCTTACTGTCATTGCATATCTCTACAACCATTGTTCGACTCAGTCGTACAATACAAATAAAAACACAAATAGCAATCGGTAAATCAACACAGTTTAAAACCAAGTATGAATACAGAATAAGTGTATTCTTTTTTTTCACCTGAATTCCGAATAATGTTGAGATGTTTCCAATGTGTGTCTTAAATAGCTCTGCATCGCCTGGTGAGACACATGCTTGCCACCCAAAAATTATCACTGGCCCCATCCTGGCCACCCCAATGGAAATTCCCTGGCTCCGCCACTGGTGGTGCGGTTAGCTTAATCAGGTGAGTGCAAGTAAGCTAACGCTAGCGACGACATTTCAGCTTGTTTATTATCCATCATGCTTAAAAGATGTGGAAAAACTGCTCTCAGAAATGTAAATCCTATTTGTCCTTCGATATTTTGCTTTTTTCTAACGAGGCGTTCTGAGTGTACTTGTAAAGGAGTTAGGGGACATTTCTGGGAGCAGTATTTGACATCTTTTCAGTATGACTGACTGAAAGTGGATAAACTTGTGTGTGAAGTCAGTTAAATCAGTTACTGTCTGTGCTGTTTATGTTGTGCAACACTTTTCATATTACTCTACATAATCTAGGTTGCATAATTATGTCCTCTGCTTGTCTATTTGTTTCTTGCTCTGTTAGAATGTAAATGAGAATGGACTACACAGTCAAACTGCAGTGGGAATTCTCTGGATGGATGAGGAAAACTCAACTCAACCCATCCACAGTAGGGATCATCTTGGAAGGGAGCGTGGTGATGGACAACCTGGCAAACCTACCTCAGGCCTTTTTGGACATATTTATGCCCTGCACCTCGATTACCCTAGGTATATGAAAAACACTTTCAACTTTGTTCAGCAGATAATGCTCGACCTTTGAAGAAGTGCGCTGACACCGAAAATTCAAACGTTGAAAAATATGCTTGCATTGTATAACTGTTTTTTTGTGCTACGTAGATGTAAATGTTTAAATGTTGCACATGCAGGAATACATGTTTGCAGTTTTATGGCATTTTGTACAGTTTTATGGCATTACCACTGTTTTGATGGTATTTGCACTATTTACGGTGCTTGTTTTTTGCTATTTGCACTGACCTCAGACTTTCACCTTTGCTACAGACTTCCATGTAAAATCATTTCAGTAGTTCTCGGTTAAATGCACTTATCGGTAGCATCAAACCGGGAGCTCCCATCATTGTTAAGTTCACTGAGATATGTCACAGACCACATTGAAATGTTGTCTGGTGCGCATGTGCACGCATTTTTCTCATGTGTGAAGGAAAATGCGTCATGGGCCAAATAGGAAGGACCTACTCAGCGGACGTCCTCTAACCCGCTGGTGTGAGAATTTTGCCATGAATCTAAATATTTTTAAATGTTCATTTGCGCTAAGGCGTACAAAGTTGTACTTTTTTTGTTGTAATTCATGGTAATTCCATTTTCTGCGGTTGTTCTAGCTACCAGCAGTTCTGTTAGGCTTTAAAAGGTAAAGCTTACCTTTTTTATTGTATGTTCAAATGAATAAAACTGAAAAATGTTGCATTTGTCATTAAATTATTTTATTCTAGTTTAACAAATTATAAAAGAAAAGAAAAAATATCTCACTTTAACGTAACAAAACTAAGTAGAGTAATAAGGAAGAGTATTTGATATTACAAATGATTTAAAGTTAAATCAACTCATTTTTTCAATGCACACAACTTAACATTTTCAGGCCTATTTTCCCAAATATTTTAAGTATATAAAACTACAACTGTTGTTAAGTTAAATCAATTTGGCATTCAGTGCATTGAACTTAAAAAAACAACTCTAGCCTTCAAAGCTTGTAAGTTAAATCAACTCAAGTTTTAATTTTCCATTACTAATTACTAACCATTATTAATTTTTTAGGGCAACCTATTTCCTTAAATGTAAACTCTACTTGTCCGGGCTTACAGTGTGAGTGAACCAATTGGATGGAAAGCTATAATGCTTCATGAAGCTTCATCGCCATCCCTTCTCTATTTGTGAAAATAATCAAGTTTTGGGATTATTTATGTAGTTTTTCATACTTATTGTTCCTGTGTTAGTTCACTGAACGTTTACGCGGAGAGATCTCGAGCAGCAGTGTAACAAAGCACCAGTGTGCAGGTAACTCAACTATCTGACGTGCAGCAATAGAACCGAGTCACCGTGTTGACAAAATACTAAACATATATGGATTTAGTAGCCCTATACTTCATATGGTTTACACCCTCCCCACTTGACATTGCATGAGTCCCTTTATGCACAGATCTAGGGCTCAACAGGGAACTATCAGTCACTGAAGGCCTCAATTGCTTTATTAAAGTGGTTTTCCCAACTGAGGGTAGTGAAAACACCCAGGTGGTCGCCCGAATCTCAGATTTGTATGTGGAGTCCGTCTGTAACATTTTCACCGTTCGTCTCCTTTTAATTACTTTATTTGATTTGTCAGTCAGTTTCTGACTTCATACAGACATTGACATGACTACTAGGCTACTTCAACAACTATATTAATCAACTAATAAAAGATCGTTAGATTAATCGCTAAATAAAAAAATCTATGTTGCAGTACTTGATGTGATTCTCTACATCAACAGCCATGAAATCTTGATCTGATCATGTCAAGAGTTTCCATATCTGCATGGAGACATGTGAGAATGGTGGACCTTAGAGACTTGGGAACCACGAACTGGAAGCCTGTAAAAAATGTTTCTGCTACCAGGGTAGGCTTTGTGTGTATATCTGCTTATCTGTCATCAATTGAGATCGAGCCAGCCAGTGGTCTCCTATGGGCAGGTACATGGCTGTCCACACCGTGTCCACCACCGTCCATTGCTCTGCTGGGCTGGGCTCGCCATCTATAGAATCTTCACTCTTTTTCGTTCAAAAAAAAAACAACCTGCACAGATAGTGCAGAGAAGTAAATCATTCTGTTCTAATATGACATCACATTAAGTCTTATTTTAAAATATTCTCCTAACACAACCATTTAATTAGGATATTCTGTTTACCCTGAGATGGATCGCTATACATCACAGCAACATTTGTTACAGCAGTGATAACAAATTATTTACGATGAAATGAAACTGCTATGTATCACAGCATTCAATATTTTTAACCTTTACACTGTAAATAGTTACATTCACTTATTGTCAGTGACCAGGAGTTATTTATTCCTACAATTTTAACCGTAACATATTCTTTATAACCAATTTTAGACATTATGTAATCATTTTAACCTTGAACACAGTCATGGAATCAATTAAAGGCCCTTCACTCAGGTACCTTCTAATAATTAAAGTACAATAAAATTCTATTGGAAATTGAAACCATTCAAAATAGTTAAACCTCTACACATAGCAGGTTAAAAAACAATAAAGTGAGCGGAATGCTACTTTAAACGTCACCTCTCATTATGCCGCTTTATCAGCCTTGTGGGCCGTTAGCGAACCGTTGGTGCTAGCTAGTGATTAGCAATAGAGATTAGCCTTAGCACGTTTTCAGAACATGAAACATAATAAACACGACATGAACCAAAGCATAACTGAAGCATCAAGCACATCCACATAACTCCCGATTGATTTTACAAATAGCATCTCAGCTAAAACAGTTAGCGGTGGCTAGCAACAGACTAGCAAGACACGTGGTCACACTCACCGGGGTTTCTGTAAACGATAGTTCAGGAGGGGAAGTCGCCTTCGGGCTCAGAGCCAGCTCTCTGATAATATAACACCACATTAGTCTCTGTATGTGAACGATTTGGGATTATTTATGGCTTTTGTCAAACCTTTTGTTCCTGTGTTAGTTCACTGCACGCTTCCACGGAGAGATCTTGAGCAGCACTACTTCGCAGGTGACTCTCTCACCTATTTGACTTGCAGCAGCACCGTGTGGACACAATACGCAACTACATCTTCAAGATTCAAGATTCAAGATTTTTTATTGTCAAATGAACAGAGATAACATGAAGTAGTCACTGTCAATGAAATGCTTGGGTCACACACTCTCTTTAAGCAATGCTCAGTAATTTCAACCCCAAAAAATAAAATAAAAATAGAAATAGTATAAAATAGAATAAAATAGAATAAAATAGAATAAAAAAGAATAAAATAGAATAACAATGAAATAGAATATCAAAAATTTAAAATAGAAAATAAAATATATACATCTAAATATATATCTTTACAGATGAATATATATCTTTACAGATACAGACATCATATATAGGTTCAGTAGCCTTATGTTTCATATGGGTTACATAGAAGCATATTTGAACAGGTGAAAGAAAAAAAGATGAATGCAAAGTCGAACCTTTAGAGGAAGTACATTTAAAAATTAGAAAGTGAGTCATACACCGAGGCCCGGGACCCCCACCTGACTTGGACTTTTATTCCGCCCCAACACCTCAAGGATGTGTTAAATTAACACATGTTATATTATATTATATTATACTGCATTACATTGCATACTGCAATTTGACACTGTTCACTGTTTTGTATTTTGCATTTCACTTTTTACTTAACTTTTTATATCTTTTATATATTTGTATATAGATATGTTTATGTCTAAATAAATGTTACTTTGTATAAATATTAGAAAAAGTGAGTAAATAAGAAGTAAATAGTGAGTAAATGTAAATATATATTTTTTATTGAGTTTCTTATGTGTGGTGTATTTATTGTGTTTTTATGTTTCTATGTTCATTGTATGCACCAATAACCAGAGTAAATTCCAGGTAGGTATAAACCTACTTGGCAATAAATACCTTCTGATTCTGATTCTGATTCTGACTTATTAGACTAGAAATCATTATTTTGACTTCCTAAGTGATTTCAGTATTTTTTTTTTAAATCGCTAGAAATGGGCTTCCATGCAGATGTGTGTTGCAACTGACCACATGAACAACAACTTCATAATAATAATCATAATAAACTTTATTACTATAGCACCCTCCAACACCAGAGTTACTTAACAAAATAAAATACAATTGCATAGGTAGCAGATCATAGAAAAGCCAGTTCATACTTCGCAATAAAACAGAGCAGATAAAAGAACAACATTAAAACTTAATACACACAAGAAATATTAATGGTTCTGATTCAAATTATTACATCACCGCTCACTGGGTAACTGACTGACTTCAACTGATAATAATGATGAAGATCATGATGATCATGATGATTATGATGCGTTGCTCCAGTGACGCTGTGTGGCTGCATCAGCACGTTTACTCAAACACATTCTGTGCACGTTGGGTTGTTTCATACATTCTGAAAGGGACAATGTATCCTTTGTATTTACTCATATATAGACGTTGTCAAAATGTAACAAAAAATAGTTGTTAATACCTGTGAATTTCCTACTGTGATATATTACACACATTTACGTAAGACCACCATAAAATTGACTGAAACTATTCATGGATCATCCAAATAGCTGATAAACCTTTAGTCGAATGTATAATATACTAATTGACGATTGGAAGTATCCACATTTCACAATCCTTGCAGTTGCAACAGTTATACACTCGCATCCTGTACATCACTGCACTGAATGAAGCTGTCGCCGCTTAAGTTTTATTTGACACTGTTGGTTTCAGAGCTCAGGTTGTTGCCAATAAAATGGAAATGGCTCTTTGTGGAGATCTGAACTTTACGGGTGTATTGGCATTTGGATTTCATGATCCTTTACACAACCACTGGTTTACTTGCTGTAAAAAGGCTTTACTGCACAACTGTTGCACATCTGAGAAATATCACCACTGTAAAACTCAACTCAACCTCCAGCTCATGTCACTGTAAAATATTTGTGCTAAACTGTGGCTTTTTTTCTGTGTGTTGCAGGCTGTATGTTAGTCACAAAGCCAAGCTGCAGGGTGAGAGTGTCCTCGGTCCTCTACAGTGGTGCAGGCAGGTACTGGACCACCCGGGGCCTGAGGTGGCGCTGGCAAAGATGAACCTCTGTCACAGACTGGACCAAGGTACAGTGTGTTTGCCAGTGAGATTACCAGCCCTCATCTGCAGCCACATCAGCCACATCTGTCTCACTGGCTGCTGACATGTGACTATAAGCTTCAGCAGCAAAATGTTTCCACATGCAGCAGGATTTTAGCCACAGTTTCCTGAGCTGTGGGAGCGTTTCACTTCACACAGCTCAGTCATTCCAACAAATCGACCATTTAACTCACTAACTTTATATTAATGTCTTTTAAAGTACATCAGCTAACTTTTCCATGGAGTGATTATTTCTGTGTTAGTGAAGCTGGATGGACTTTTCATTTCACGGCCCGCAACCCTGTAGATATTTAAAAAACTGATAACTTTGGAGGTATAGGTGAACAACAGTATGGAGATGATTAGAAAGCGCTGGTTTATCACTGCAACCCTAAAAGTAGTTTATCCATGCCGCCTTCCATCAATCAACTATAACACGGATCCTTGGGCGAGAGGACAAATTGCTTACATAGACTGTATCTAAGGATGCACAACACGTCTCCACTTCCTCCCACTACCCAGAAATGAAGCCAAAATATCTTGAACCAAAGACAGAAGGAGCCAGAGTCTGAGCAGTAGTGATCAGGGGAGGAAGTGGCCGCTACAGAGTATTTTTATTCTATTCTATTCTAATTCTACCATCTATAGAATTACAATCTAATTTATTTGTTTGGGGTTTGTTCTTGAGTATGTAATGTCGTTCTCTCTCACCAGAGCTGTATTCAGTGAGGGTTGGCTCCCCTCCTGGGGGGTCATGAATACATCCTTGTCACTGAGCTCCAGCAGCCCTGGTTTGTGTAACTTGCTGTGAATGTGAGTTTTATCCAGTTGCGTTCGAGGCTAATTGCATGGTGAATGCAAAATGCGCTGCTCTATCGGGCGTGCAACGCTCTGACTACCAATCAGGGGTGAGAACTCAGTGTTTACACATTAATCAAGTTTATCTCAAGTCAGTTGTGTAATTTGAGGTCAAATCTACTCACTGCTAATCAGCAAGACAATGAAAGAGCACAGTACCAATATAGTGCAAGTTTGTTTGTGGTGTGCCAGTTGCAGATATGGGACTCGGCAGGACAGGAGCGTTTCAGGAAGAGCATATATGTATATATATATATATTTGAAACGTGTGCTGCTCCACTGAAACAAACAACAAGTCTGCAGAGGTGTCAAGTAACGAAGTACAAATACTTCGTTACCTTACTTAAGTAGAAATGTTGGGTATCTATACTTAACTGGAGTATTTATTTTTCAGACGACTTTTTACTTCTACTTCTTACATTTTCACGCAAATAATTGTACTTTCTACTCCTTACATTTAAAAAATAGCCTCGTAACTCCTATTTAATTTTGGCTTGTTTTCATTCCGGTTTGTCATCGTTCAAAAACACACACAAAAAAAGGCAACACAACCTTGTTATGACTTTTACTTCCTCTAGATAGTCAAGTTTGATTATTGGTAGTGTTGAGTCCAAAGGTCTCCTCCAACAATATATGTATTTGCATTGTAATAAAATTTTATAATTTTCAACGGGCATTTTTGCAGTTCAAACGGGTAGCCTAGTGCATCACACATTTTTCAACATAACAATTTTCATATATAACATTATAGTCATAGTGGCCTTTAGAAAAATGTGTTTTTTGGAGGAGGCGGGGTAGTGCACTATAGGCCCCTGAGACGCGGCTTAAGAGTTTGTCCTTAATGGAATTTTTTTTTACCTTACATTACTTTTACTTTTATACTTTAAGTAGTTTTGAAACCAGTACTTTTACACTTTTACTTAAGTAAAAAGCTTGAGTTGATACTTCAACTTCTACAGAAGTCTTTTTAAACACTAGTATCTATACTTCTACTTGAGTAATAAATGTGTATACTTTTAACACCCCTGCAAGTCTGTTCGCTGCTTGCTACCTGCGGTGACCTCCTCGACCTGTGAACCGCGCACAGTGCTGATGTTTCCGAGCTTGTGTCGGGCCAGTGAACGCAGCGCGGTCTGTATTCCTCACGGCGTCTCTCCGCGGCCATGGTAACACTTCCCCCGGCTCCGGAGCCACAGTCCACAGACACAACACGCCAGCGCTGTTCATGCAGGTACGAGCTCCACCTTCCCTCCAACTATGTGAGTTATAGCCTGGCCTGGTTGTATTTAGTCTGGTTAACCTCCGGAGAGGATTAGCCACGTGTATGTGCCGCTTTGCCGCGTCTCGTTGTGTGTCTGTGGCCTAGCCGCGGTTAGCTAGCAGAAGCTAACGTGTCTGAGGCGACTGCATACAACAGGAGGAGCTGAACAGTGATGGTGTCTGGTCTGAAGGTTTATCATCTAACACACTGCTATCAGCTAGCTTAGCCTTAGCGTAGCCTCCATGCTTCAAACCGGGTGGAGCAGGTTTCATTGCAGCTGCAGTACAGAAAGTATACAAAAAGAAGAAAGAAAACAATTAAGAAACAGTTAAATTGGCCAAACAGGAATAACAAGAGCAAAAGCAAAAGCCTTAGCAATGACAAAATTACATTAAATTGAATTCAAAGGAAATTATCAATCAAAACAAAGGGATTTACTAAAATAAGAACTGCAGGTGAAACGAGAGACAGCAGCTCAAATCGTAGAGGCACTTTTCACAGTACATTTCACTTTATCTGAACAGGAGGAACCAGCCTGTATAAATAATGCTGCCCATGGATTTATTATCTGTTAACTGAGTTCATATAAATACTGAAGACATAAAACTTGGTTAAAAAGGAGTAGGTCATTAGCGGTTTGTTTTGCCCAGCTTCTTTTGTCATTTGTTTAGTATATTTTACACTATGGGAAGTTCATAACTCATACAAATATGTTGAAGTTGAAGGACTAACAATAAGTCTATTTTAAATGTTCTTATGGATGTTGGTGTGTTTAACTAAGAGTCCTTGGAGAATCAATCAATTCCTATGAGATCCCGTCGTAAGGAAAACATTTGGTCCAAAGTCAAGTTATGACAGTAAATCAAACTGTAAATGGTCTGAATACATTTATTCAGCCTAGAGAGAACATAAATATAAAAGTTGAGTGTTTGAAGTTTAGCAGCAGTGTGGCATCAGAGCCATCTGACTTTAATCAGTGTTGAAACAAAGGCTTTAATGTCAGTTTGTGACAACGGCCCCCAAACACTTGCTGCCCAAGTGTTTATTAACTTGTGTTGACCCCTGAATGCCTCTTCGAGATGACGCTGCCACAGTTTGAACCTTCCCTTACTGGGTATAACAAGGTGAGATTATCAATTTAAATTGCCTTAAGCCTTAAAAATTTGCTTTAGCTTGTTCTGGAGGTTATTCCATGTTGCAGGTGCATATTTTCTGTAGTTTGAATCCTCATGAATGTGATACACTTATTATGAAATATACACAAATTAAACTTGCAACCAAGCAGCATCTATTATGGTTTCAGTCAAACTAATCACTTGTTTTTTTCCTCATCATGTAGCTATTATTCAGCATGAATCTGGCAGAGATATGTGACAACGCCAAGAAAGGCCGCGAGTACGCCCTGCTTGGAAACTATGACTCCTCCCTTGTGTACTACCAGGGCGTCATTCAACAGATCCACAGGCACTGTCAGACCTTCAGAGACCCTGCACTTAAAGTCCGATGGCAACAGGTATGTTCCCCAAATCCGTGATCGCTCCTTTTAAACAAGTTACTGAAGAGTCGTTGAAGGAGAAGCCACAGCCCTGCAATTCAGCAGTACAAATATTTAGAAAGCTGTATTGTAAGTACATTTATTCAAGTTTTGGACTCTTCAGCTACTTGCAATGGATTCTTTCCGACATTCTGCTACATTACACGTCTATTTCACTGCAGTTCAATGGCAAATGTCGCACTGTTTTTACTCCATTACACTGGTTTAATAACTTAAATGTCATCACAACTTTAGTGTGATAACATCAAACATGATAAATTATGATATAGTAGCGAATAAGGCACCCAGGATTATATAAAGTGGTTGAAGTTAATCTCACCATTATCAGCTGTATCATTATTTGATTAATAATTATGAATTAATACAATGTGTTTTTTGTGAAAGGGGCCATTCTGCAATGAAAATACTGGTGTGTTAAATTTGCTTCCATCAGAATGGATTTTTTACCGTAGCATTAACAGGTGTGTGTTATTTTATTCTGTCAGCTCTTGTATTTTGAGAATCTACTTCACTAGCTGTGAATGCAACAAGATGGTCCTCTAGTGTCTGGCTCCTTTCTCTGAATGGTTCGGAGACAAGTAGACAAGAGTTGTTTTTAATCCATTGCTTATTGTCCACAAGCAGTGATGCAGTGCTGATATTATACATTTTCCTCTGTTTGTGTTCAGGTCAGGCAGGAGCTCACTGAGGAGTACGAGCAGGTGAAAGGCATCATGGGAATGCTAGAGAGCTTAAAGTTAGAGAAGCCAAACGACATCTTTGCACCTCATGCTCCTCAGTCCAACGACAGACCCGAGGATCCAGCAGTTTGGCCCCCTCCCATCCCTGCTGAACACAGGTGTGTGTGTGTCTGATTCTTTGTTTGTTTTTTACAATTTGGCTAAATGAAAGATAATGATATCTTGTTTTTTACTCAACATTTTATTGTCCTATAAAACACTTTTTATATAATAACACAACCAAAAAAGCTGAAAAAACTTCAGTTATTATTTGATTCCATTCAGCATAAAAGAACAGGGACCACAACTGCAGTATCTGTGCAGTGTTTTTATTTTATTTTATAATATTTTTGTGTGGTTTTTATTGGCCTGAATGGATCCAGGAGATTTATTGAGTTTCTGGCAGAACTGATTATTACTGATACCATCCAGAAAGTCTGTGGGATAAGATAACTTTATAAGGAAGCACTTTGAAGTGCACACAGATCTCATCTGTTCCATCTCATTCAGCACGTTGTGACTCATCATGTTGGATTTTAATTTTAATTTCTGTTCATTAAAATGGACATATCAGGCTTTGCCATCACAGAAGCAGAGCTGGTTTACAGTTACTGCCTTCCCCTGTTGCAAATTATCCGAGGCAAGTCCTGCTTTTATCTTAGTATATCATTTTAATCCTGTGTCTGAGTAGGAATCCTGTAGCACTGAAGCGGCCCAGCAGTGCAGGGAAGCAGCAGAGTAAGGAGTCCCTCGGTCTGACTATAAGAGTGGGGAGGCCAGGAGGCCGCAGATTGAAACCAGACCAGCATGGATCGAAAGACACACGTGGCACAAAGGCCAAAGACGAGAAGGTGAGACCGCAGTTAATGATTAGTTGTTGAGTGGATGGACACGGTTTTAGAGGAATGAGTATATCATTTTTTCTTAACAGGCAAAGAAAGGGGCGGGAGATGCACCAGGAGATGTAGAGCTGAATAAATTTGACGGCACAGGGTATGACAGTAACCTGGTGGACTCACTGGAGAAAGACATCGTGTCCCGTAACCCTAACGTTCACTGGTATGGTAGCACACAGATCCATCTAAACTCCTTCACACTGCAGAGGCTCGTTTCTTGAGCTCTGCTGACTGAATTCTCTTGGTGAACCGCAGGGGGGATATTGCTGATCTTGAAGATGCGAAGAAGCTGCTGAGAGAAGCTGTGGTGTTACCCATGTGGATGCCTGACTTTTTCAAGGGCATTCGTCGCCCCTGGAAGGTACTCACATACACACACACACTCACACACTCACGCTTGCTTTCTTACATACTTGATGACTAAGAAACCACATAGATCAATAGAGGCAAGCGTTTCATCATTTCACATAGTTCTGTGTCCAGACCTAACTTACAACTCTGAACCCTGGTAGCTGGTGACATTTGAACACCCAGCTGTGTGGCAGTGAAAGCTTGTAACACACCAACCATAGTCGGAGTAATGTGACTCCTGCAGCCTGTTTCAACAGCTGCACAGACATGCTGTGTAAAGTCAACACCCTCACACTAGTTTGAAATGTAGTCGCAGACCATGCTGTTTCACCAGGATCATCATTCAGTTCAGAAGGGTAAACAATGCACTGACACTTTTATCCAAAGCGACTTACAATACGTGCATTCGACCAGGAAGGTTATTTTTGTTTCTGCTCTAGTTTATGTTTTCTTTACTTAGGTGAAGATGGCTGTGTCACACGTACACCAACACCAACAATAGAAAACTTAAATCTTAGCATTTAAGATTTAGTCTCAACAAAGTTGTGCGCTGGTCAGCGTTATCATAAATATAAAGGGGTGTGTTTTCATCATAAATCTCTCATCTTTCAAATGGTTTCTAGGACAACAGTTCTTAAGGTATAACTCGCACTCTAACTACTCCTAACTTAGGTGTCTGGTGCAACTCCCACACTATAATCAAACCAGACTGCAATATTTTTGAACCTAGTATGACAGGCAGCTGTTATTTTTTGTACAAACATGAACGCAAACGTTTATCCTGTCTTACGTTCACAACGTCTTTCGTTAGTGGACCTCCTCAGCTGCCATACTTCACAGTATCTACATGACTAAATGACCACTTTATCTTTTCTGTAACAGCCTGATTGTTCCTTTATCATGTGAGGTCTCCTCCCCTCAGGCCTGTCATGTGTGGATCAACACTTTTAAAGAAGCACAGTGCTTTCCACTTTTTCTGATACATACAACATTGAACTTTTTACTCTGTATAAATAGATGCGGATTTTTTAGATATCAGATTTATACAACTACAGAAAATACATTTTTAGTTTTTAATATTTCATTTCGTGATTCTTTTCCGGGCACACAGAAGGTATTAGTTTCATTATAACTGACACTTAGTATAGAGCGCTGTGCTCCTGGTGAGATTCTGGTAAATCTCGTCTTAATCCGTTTTTTGTGTTATAAATCTGTCCGCCCCATCCTGCTGGGAATATAAACCACAGTGTATGGCTGCGGAGGCAGTAAGGATTACAAGTACATGAAAAAAGAAAACATAATCATCATAGCAGATGCAGAAATGTCAGATATCAGAGCGGCAGTGACGTCTGACTGAAATCACCAAGGGAGATTTGCATCAGAGACATGAACATAACTGTTAATCAGTGCTGGTATTTGACTTCTCTTTCAAACTTTCATGAATCAGTGCTAAAAACACTGCTTGAATTTTACTTAATCTACCTGCTTTATTTGATTCTATGTTATCTTATCTCATATTATTTTTATTTATTTTATATTTATTTTATTGTTCATTGTATTACTGTAATTTGTTATTTGATGTCTTTCAGTTGTTAATTGTTATCCACCTTGAATTACAACTTTGCAAGAAAGGGACTTTCATTACCATTTAAAAAACATACATATATCGACAGATATATTAGTGTGTGATTTTTTTTTTACTCCCTCATATCGCTATTTGCCTTGTCGCCCAAACATCCATATAAGTTACGCTGTAATTAGCAGTGACACTTGTGGCTTTCTTTCTATTTACCAGTTAAACAGAAGTAACTTGTTTGCTTATTTGCAAGTGATTGTATCGACAGTGTTTGTCACTGAAAATTACAACACAGAGCAACTGGAGTAGGATCAGATCTGTTGATTTTCAGTCACATGGGATCAGATGAAGCCTTTTCTTGTTCGTCAGCCTCGTGCATGTCAGTGCTGCACATCCGTACTCTTTGCACATTCCAAGGTTTTCAGGGTAACTGAAGTGAATACACTTTTCTTACAGCAGCAAGAGATAGTTCAACATGTCCGTCAGTGTTATGTAAATATAAGTCGTCGGAGTGACTGAAGCGGTGAGTGTTAGAAGTTGTTTTCTGTGTACCTTTGGTCTTGCTCAACAATAGTGTGTTTGTTTCAGGGTGTGTTAATGGTCGGCCCTCCAGGGACGGGGAAGACCATGTTGGCCAAAGCTGTAGCTACAGAATGTGGGACTACTTTCTTCAACGTGTCCTCCTCCACGCTTAGCTCCAAATACAGGGGCGAGTCAGAAAAACTTGTTCGTCTGCTGTTTGAAATGGTAAGTAAATACGGTGTGTACAAGTGTATATGGGGTCAACCACACATCAAGTTATTTGAGTTATTTTCCAATGGCAAACGTTTGTTTAATATTTTTTTTTTCTTAGGCCAGATTTTATGCACCGACAACCATCTTCATCGATGAGATTGACTCAATCTGTGGCAGAAGAGGAACATCTGATGAACATGAAGCCAGTCGCAGGGTCAAATCAGAGCTTCTGATCCAGATGGATGGTGAGTGAAATAGAGAAGTGGAAAGGTGAAGCTAAGGTATCTTAATTTTAAAAATACTAACAAAATTGCTCAGCAAAACCTGAAATTGTTCTGTCAAGAGTAAAGACCTGTGCAACATAGATGCAGTGAAGTCTGTCCTCCATCTTTTTTAAATGAAAGCTAATGTTTGGGACGAAATCTACCTTTTTTTTATACTGAATGAAGGTGTGGGGGGAGCATCAGAGAATGACGACCCCTCCAAGATGGTTATGGTCCTCGCCGCCACCAACTTCCCCTGGGACATTGACGAGGCCTTACGACGCCGCCTGGAGAAGCGGATCTACATCTCCCTTCCCACAGGTGACTTCATCAGCCTCAGGCCAACAGCACAACAAACTAGAGCGAAGGTCACTGTAGTAAAAGTAACAGAGGCTGTACCCAGCAGTGAAGCTAAGATAAGAGTGATTGATATTGATTCACACTGGGGAGAATTATCAAGAATTGATTTAATTCACTCAGTATTTATAGAGCATTTCTAGGAAAATTATGTTCAAACGTGTCATCATTATATCTGACAATACTCTTATTGTGTGTGTGTGTGTGTGTGTCTGTTTGTTTGTTCGTTTAGTTGTGGGTCGTGTCGAGCTTCTTAAAATCAACCTGAGGGAGGTGGAGGTGGCTGCTGACGTTGACCTGGACCTCATTGCTGAGAAGATTGAGGGCTACTCAGGAGCAGATATCACCAACGTCTGCAGGTGTGTGTGTGCGTATGTGTGTGTGTGTTATTGTATCTAATAGTATGTTATACAATCTCTATCTCAGCTTTCTCAAAGGTCATCCCTGCCCGCTGAATACCAATCAACCAGGTTTCTTTGTCTATCACCAATCAGATCTAACCCAACATAATCACCAGAGTAAAGGCTGCTATTCAGCAAAGACTCAAACCTGATATCTATACATTTACAAAGAGTAATTACATTCAAAACAATTATTTAATCATCTATTTCTATTGCTGTCTGTTCTTGTCAAGACTGTAGCGTGTGCATTCCTTAAAGCAGTTACACAAACATACACAAGCTCGTATACACATTCAGATAGATCAGTAATGCATGTAGATAATACATAGTACACATAGAATAGAGCAATTAATAATATAAACTGTGAGTGATCATCAGACTACTGTCTATGTCTCCTGGTGTAGACATTATTCATCCTTTCTCCTGTAGCTATGCTGAGAATGACAGGTATTTTAAGTTGCCGGAGTTGTCTCTGCTCATCTCAGTAATGGCTTTGTTTTGTTAACCTTGGATGTGTGTTTATCATCTACATACAGCATGTAGCCTGCAGGACTTATTCACAGCGTAAACTCATCCCCTTTGACAGGAGAAAAATTCTTCAAATGTCGAATTCAAACCTGTGGAAATTCTACGTGACGTGTTTTATTCAGTGAATTTGTTCCATGTGTGTATAGTAACAGTCGTCTGTCTGCTGCTCCCGTCTTTCCACGTATAACAGGGATGCATCCATGATGGCAATGCGGCGTCGCATCCAAGGCCTGAGCCCTGAGGAGATCAGAGCTTTGTCCAAAGACGAGCTGCAGATGCCTGTGACTATGGAAGACTTCACCCTCACGCTCAAGAAGATGTCCAAGTCCGTCTCCGCTACAGACCTGGAGAAATATGTTGCCTGGATGGCTGAGTTTGGGTCAGTGTAGACAACGGTACCAGTGAGACCCAGAGGGACCAGCACCTTAAAAGGAGGACTAACAGTTTTGAAAATGATGAAGAGCACGGACTTAGGGGTGTTTACAGAGCCGAGGGAACTGTAGCACGTGAACCAGGCGGCACATCAGGGATCAAGAAAACACAGAGGCTCAAGTTCACATCAGATGACTGGTGCCTTTGGTGATGTGAACTTTCAGTGGCTTCACGCTTCTCCTCGCTTTTCCTTCATGTCCTGGTAGTGGGCGTCAATCATCCAGCTGCTGACTGATTTAAGTGACCTGAGGAAGAATGAGGTGAACTTTTCTCACAACAGGACATTTTAGTGTGTAACTAATACTAGACACAGGTAGACCAGGGAATGCACACTAGTTTCAATTAGATATCAGGCCTCATGCAAGAATTCAGATCATCAGCCTAAACCTCTTACTTTTTACCTACTATTTATTAGTGTGGTGAGTTTGTCACCACACTAATCCAAATCTCTAAAAGAAATCCAAATCTCATGAGGGGACTGTTGGGCCTTGGCTGAGGTCTTTGCTTGACAAATTTATCATAAATAGCAAATTTCCAAAAGATGAATTTTAGCTGTCAGCATTTGTGAGAGTTGGACAATCGATCGCTGCTTTTATATTTGCTGAATTCCTGTCCCAATTCTCCTCAATTTGTGGGTAAGTTTCACAAAATATTACCAAAGAGTGAAACTGCCATTTTATCAGTATAAGTCTATTTTAGGAGAATAGAAACTCTTAAAGGCAACTCTTAGAAAATCTTCAAGGGTCAGTGTGTAGAATTTAGTGACATCTAGTGGTGAAGTTGCATAATGCAGCTAAATACCTACCACCTTACTCTCCTCTTCCGAACATTACAGAGAACCTGTGGTAACCTTCAGTTGGCATAAAATCTCAAAAGGTGTAAGTTTGTCCAGAATGGGCTTCTGTAAAAAAAAAACATGGCGGCCTCGGAAGAGAGGACCCGCTCCTGATGTAAATATAAAGTATTAAGATATAAAGGGTATATGGGGTAAAGATAACAATTTAGACGAAACACACTGTGAAAACATCCCTAGGATTATTTTATATTAAATTTCTGCCCTTAGATTCCTTTCACCTAAATCTTAAAAATGGACCTTTTATAGAAAATTCTGCTCAATTCTGTCAGCTTTGTGCTGTCAGCTCATTGTGATTCTTGCATGAGGCCCATTGTCTGTATGTTCGAGCACTTTCGATGTATCTCCTTGTGGAGCTCATGTATTTACTACTGACTGAACACACTTGAAGAAACACAATGTCTGTTGTGAGGTGAGAGATTGTATTTGTGTTTTCATGTTTGTTTTTAAATCTATTTCAGTTTAATTTAATTGAAACAAACAAATGTCGTCAAACTAGAAAAGAGAACGACCACATGGATTGTGTATTAAATGATGCAGACAATTAATTCTCATCTATATGTACTGGTTCCTGTTTTATATGTAGTCTATTAAATATCCCTAAACTCAGTCAGGTTTTGTTTTGTATTGACCTAGTGTTGGATGAGTTGAATAATAAGATAAATACATTGTGAACTAATGGTGAACTCGATCTATTCTCGATGATTGTTTTATTGTCCTCCCCTGTTCCAAACGTTTACAGCATTCTGCTTCAGGGCACTAAAAGCTCCATTCGGTGTATAATTTGCATTGTCTTTTATTTTAATACCAAAAAATAAACTTGACCTTAAATCTTTCAGGATTCACCAACAACACACCGTTTGGTTTTGAATTTCTTTATTAAATCCCTGTCTCCAATAGCAGTGTTAATATTTTAGCAGTGTGACCAGATGTGAAGCTAAGAAACCAAAAAGGGTTTGTGCAGAAAAGATATCAACCCACAATAGCACATATTGTTTTAACCTAATGTACCCTGGTGTCTCCTGTCTACTAAAGAAAGATGTGATAACCAACTTGTTCTCTCATTTTTAAGGAAGAGGTATTTCTATAATCTTCTATTATCTATTAGCTTCCAGAAATAATGGAAACACCTGAAACACACTTGCAGATGATGTCCCACTTTCAGAGAAACTCCCTGTGACCATCCAAATGACTCCTGTTGGTCTTTAAACCTCATTTTTTGAGTCAATGCGATCAATAATTTCTAAAGCAGTGAAAGGCTTTTTCACAAGTAGATCTTTCAAAGCGTCCTCAGCGTATATGGAATAAAAACATGGACAAACAGTCCTCCTTGCTGTTCTGTGTTCGTTATTTAGTCCTGAACATTGACCCAGCAACAGCAAGCGTCTGTAGTTAAATATTTAATCAGATGACATTTTTGTTTCAGATGATATAACAGGGACATGTCGCACAATATATAAAACTGTTTCCACTGTACGCCTCAGCAGCATCCATGGGTCTGCACCTGTGCCTGCGAGGAGGGGTGGACCTTGGCTCCATGATAAAGACTTAAGGAGTAATGGTGTACGCACCGGCAACTTCAGCATGCACTAACAGAGCATGGCAGGGAAGCTTCTCCATACTCAGGACTGCAAAGGGGGAGAGAAGTGGACGCTGGGGTGGGCCTGTCTTGACGGCTAGTGAGTATTTATAGAGGTTACAGGAGCTGTAATAGGCCACATATGCAGGAGCCATTGTACTCCTGCTGCTGTGACACTTACGTTTCTGTGTGGTCGGATCAATGAAGCTGATCCTATCTTAACCAATCAATGAAACCCTCTTTAATTAAGAATTAGGCCTGTATCATTCAGGGGTAGATTGATATTCTTTAAATAGAAATTTGGTGCTCCACTTATAAATAAAAATAAGGTTGGTCTTCTAATCCAAAGAAATCTTTGGTTACCAGAGAAACGCTGGAATTGTTGCAACCGTCCCCACTCCACCCTATATTTAATATAACACTTTTATATAAGTTTAGTCTACGGAAGCCTATTTGTAGAGGTGAAGGAAAAAAAGATCAATGCAAAGTTGCAACATTTTAGATAGTGAGTCACACTTGGTCATTATTCTGAGATACGAGGTGACTCATTTGAGAATGTTTCTTATTGTAATGCCTTCCAGCATTTTCAGTTCTTTTAACAAAGCGCTAAAAATGGGCTTTCATGTAGATGTGTGTTGCAACTGACTGCAGAAACTGCAACAACAAAAATAACAATAATAATAGTAACAATAATAACAAAAATTATAATAACAAAAACGCCCTCTAAAACCAGAGGTACTTCACAAAATGAAAAAACAAGTGCAAAGATAGCAGATCATAGAAAAGCCAGATCATAAAAACAGAGCAGATAAAATATAAAACATATTTATTCCACCCCCACTCCTCTAGGATGTGTTAAATTAACACATTATATCATATCATATTATATTATACTGCATTACATTGCATATTGCAATATGACACTGTTAACTGTTTTGCATTTAGCATTTCACTTGTTACTTCACTTTTTATATTTTTAATATATTTTTATTCAGAAATGTTTATCTCAAAATAAATGTTACTTTGTATAAATATTGGTAAAAAGTGAGTAAATATATACTGGTTTCCCATTTTTTATTGCTCTCCTATGCATGTTGTATTTATGCGTTTTTATGTTTCAATGTTCATTGTTTGCACCAATAACCAGAGCAAATTCCTTGTATGTGTGAACGTACTTGGCAATAAAATACTTCTGATTCTGATTCTGATATTACATTAAAACATAATGCACACATGTATCTTTGTGTGTGTGTGGTTCTGATTCATATTATCACATCGTCCAGGGAGGTTATTATCAGTATCATTATGTGTTATCACTGATGATGATGATGATGATGATGATGATGATGAAGATGATGATGATGCTGCGTTGCTCCAGTGACGCCGTGTGGCTGCATCAGCGTGTGGTTGCAACGCGACAGCTCTAGCGGAGACGTGTTTCTCTTCTTCCTCCTCCTCCTCCTCCTCTTCCTCCTCCTGCTCCTCCACCACCTCCTCCTCCTCCTCGGCTGCTGTTATTATCACACTGGTTCCACAATGGAGACCAAACCGGTCATCACCTGCCTTAAAACCCTCCTCATCGTCTACTCCTTCGTCTTCTGGGTACGTAGCATTTCTCTGTGTCCCTGGTGTTTGCGGTGCGTGATGAAGGTCTGGACGGATCCAGCATCACCGACGGATCCATCGTGTTTTTTCGGGACAAACCTCGAAAGGATCGACGGGTCTCGCCCAACGACGCAGCGTTTAGGGCGCGGGCGTGTGCGTGTGGGTATTGTGATCGTGGTGTGTTATGTAAGTTGCGTTTGGGTTGCACGTATGTTGTCTGCTGGGCGTCAGTGGTGTCGGTGCAGTGTACTCACACACCCGCACACGCACGCACCCAGCATCATGGTCGGTGTCAGTGAGGAGCTGGAGGATGTTAAAATCCAAAATGTCTGATAAGATCAACACGAAAGACCGGATCTGTTTGATAAAAGCATTTAAAAGCATTTACTCAAACACACACTGAACATGTTGGTTGGTTTCATACATTCAAAAAGAGACATTGTATCCTTTGTATATACTCATATATAGATGTTGTCAAAATGTAACAAAAATTGTTAAAACAATATCTACCAATACATTTTAGGTGGTTTCTTTACATTCTTAAAGGGACATTACACGTGTATTATATATGCTATACTGCCTTATAAATATTGTCAAAATGTAACAAAAATACTTGATGATCATCAGGTGTTAAAGTGCCCACATGTATATAAAGAATATTACATAATTATAATAATTATCAATATAATATATGGCCATATTGCCCAGCCCAATACCAATTTTATCAATATCTATTCATATACTTACTCAGGTGCTACAGTACAATTTTAAGCTCCTTGAACTTTATTGGTGTATTCCACTGTATGTTATTTCTGCTTCACCACATTTCAAAAATATAATGTTACAGTTTTTTACATTCTAACATTAAATTGTACAAACCCAGCTCATAAAATATGAATAAGCCTATTCATTGTTAAAAAAGCAACCCCACCCAACTGTAAATGAATAATTGATCGTCCTGTCCACAAGCTTTAAATGAAAATGGTGCTCACATATTAATGCACAAGTAATAAACATCAAATGTGTATATGTAATATTTTGCTCTTTATTAGTAAATATAAATATAAGACTATATATGTCACTATAGCACTATACTTTTTTATATTTTGATTTCATTTTGATGATTTCAAAATATTGGAGTTGTACTTCACATTGGTGTTAAATATGGTTGCAGCTCATAAAAGTTAAGGAATAGAAAATGGCTAAAAGGGTGAACATCACAGTTTTAGTTTACTTTTTTGTCTTTTTCTAATTGTGACCAACTGTCTTAAAGCCCAATGATGTTCAGTTAAATATAATGTAAGAGGGCGAAAAGCTGGAAGCAGAGATGCTTTGGTGGTCTTGCTGGATAAATTATATTTACTTGATTATTTCAGCTCTTGCTTCGAAACCAGTCTAAATAACTTCAGTTTCAATCAAATTTACTTTATTGCTCCGTAGGGAAATTTGTCTTGGCCCAAAGTGATACAGCAGCTGCAGAACAGTACATTGTACATCAAACAACAACAACAACAACAAAAACCGTACACAAGGACATATCACGAAAGAACCAGAATAATAATGCAGAATAAAAGTGAGTTTAATATTGCACCTGCCCTAAAAACACTTTAAAGGATAATACACTAACAGGATATAACAAGATAGGCAAGATAAAAAAACAGAAACTGGCAAAAGCACTTGAAAACCAAAGTTCAAAATGTGCCAGACAGGGTACCAATGTTATTGAGATAAATGATGGAAGGTTGATAGACGTTGGGATGAATGAGAGCATGAGGCAGTTGGTTTTACACGTATAAGCTCAGTAAGGTCTACCTGAAGGTAACCGCTCAAACTCTGGGATCGGTGTGTGTGTCGGTTCATTAAAGATCCTGTGTGCCAGTCTGACCACAGAACCGTCGGAGATGGTCTGAAGGGAGGCATACTCCTTTTTCCCATCACCTTCATAGCCGTTTTTTACTATGCTCTCAATTCTGGATTTGAGCTGGACTGTGAAAGTGGCGAACCATGGAGCCATTCCATATCTCATTATGCTTTCTTGCACCGCAGCATCAAGTATCGACATGACGTTGGTGCTCACCCCGAACAGTCTAAGCCCGTGGAGGAAGTGCAGCCTTTGAGCTTACTTCCCACACAGAAAGTCTACATGGGCACTCCATTTCAGATTACAGTCCAGCTGTATGCCCAGATTTTTAACAGCGCTAACCTGCTCCATAACTTTGTCTTTGGTCATGGACTCTCACCTCTGTGTGGTCAAATGTCATCTGCTTCGTCTTTTTGAAGTTAAAAATTAGATGATGACTGTCACACCAGTCTTTCAAGGTGTCAATCTCATCCACGTACATTGCAGGGCAGTCATCAAGCTTAAAATCACTGTATCATCGAAAATGATACAAATAATCACATCATCAAAATTTGATGATGTGATTATTTGTCCAGCTGCTCCTGCATTCGTTAATGTACAGTGTGTAGAGGAAAGAAGAGCTAATGCAGCCTTGTGGTTCCCATGTGTTACAGTACTTGTCCCAGGAAATTGAGCTATTTACCTTCATGGGCTGGGATCTGCTGGTTAGTAAAGAATAACACCATTTTATGATGAAAGCATTTACGTGCATGTCCTTTAACATCTGGACCAATAGGTAAGGTAAGGTGTTAAAAGCTGAGGAGAAGTGTACAAATAGGACCTGAGCGTAACTCTTGGGGTTCTCTAAATAATTACTGACTGGATGCGTCACACTTGCGACTGCCACCTCCGTCCTCCGCCCCTGTCTGTAGGCAAATTGGAGGGGGTCCAAACTTGAAACAACATCCGGACATGATGTTTTTGATACTGGAGGGATAATAGATTTCTTGCAGTGTGACGTTACAGAGATTATTGGAAGATAGGACACCAAGCAGCAGGGAGTTCCAATGCACAGCTCTTGAGGAGGATGGCAGGCAGGCCATCCATCAGAACCTGTAGGTTTCTTATAAGAGACTCTGCTAAAGACACAATGTACCTGCTGTGCTCGATTATCAAGACAGTGGGAAACATTACAGGCGGTTATAGTGTCTTAGCCTTATGCCCCCTTCTGAGAGAGGTCCAGAGTCTCAAACCTGAGGAAAAAGTAATTTAGTTCATCAGCTCTGCCATGGTCGGGTTTACTGTTTGTTGACACTGAATTTAGAGACTGGGGTTTGTGATGGTGTCGTATTATCCAACAATGTATCGATATTAGAGCATATTTTCCGTTTTGTTCATCTGTAATTTGATTTCAAAGATCTAGAGATTTGTTGGTATATTTCCTTGGTGATCAGAGTAGTTCAGAGTGTTTCTAATATTTTGTCAATTCAAATACAAGAGTTTGAATTTATGTAAAGCTGCATTCACAATACTAACCAAGCATTAGGCTCATTTGAAGAATGAATTCTGCCTTTTCACTGTAGTTAAAGCTCCTGACCTCAGGATTGTAGGACGCAGATCACTCAGAATCCTCCCAGCTACTCAAACCAAATCGATTTAGTCGAGACTGCAACCAATTGTGGGACTAAATACTTTGAGATAAACAAGAGCGTTTTTCCGTCGTTTCCAGGTGCTTTTGTTTAGCTTTTACCAGTTGAATCTGCAAATATGATCAAGCAACTATATAATACTATGATCCACATATTAGCCACAGCACCAAGTGACTGAATTTATTATGTTATTGGCCATAATTTGTGACCACAGCCGAACGTTATAGGCTCATTCCTGTGTGTTTTCTGATAGCTGCCAGAAATAGCTGGGTTAGATTATCTAATAAGAACACGTGGAAGCGGTTTATCTGGTCATAACGTGTTTAGGACCTGAAAAGGGCTTTCTCTGCTTTCATGGAGAAAATAGCCTCAATGCTGATGCTTTTAATGAAGAGAAAAACTGATTTAACTTGCTTTCAGTTTAGATCTGTAGCCACTGAGGATCAAGAAGCAGAACTGTGCTGATATGCAGACATGGGCCGGTGTCACATACCAGCTTTTATATTTAGTCCGGATTGAATGGTCTTGTCGCTCTCCCTAACGTCTGCAGCGTCGGGTTTCAGATGTCTGAAGAGCACAAGTGTCTCACAGGTCAGTGGCTCTCTTCAGGCCCGAGGCCGAGGCATGGAGAGGGCGCTGGCAGTGGCACCGAGTTCGAAGCGGGGAGACGTGCCTCAATGTCAGGCCTCCGTTTCACTGTCATCAGCTTGTCCCGGCCAATAATGTCTGGAGTGTGAATGTCTGCGCTGCTGTAGTTTGACGCGCAGGACGGGGAAAATGCGGAGCAGGTGGCGGAGTCTGTGTGGTGGCCTCGGCATATTTTGTCATCACACCTTCCGTTTCTCTATTAGGCCGGGGAGGAGGGGATAGGGGGGGTGGGGGGGGTCAAGGAGCGACCTGTTTTAAACTCTGTGCTGTAACCAGGGTGGCCGGGACAGGCATTGAATTTCAAACAAAACGTGCAGATGGAGGAGGAGTGTGCAACGGGCATGAATTCCAGATGACTCGTCCCTGCTCCTTGGACTTGATTTCCCCACTGGCTCTAAAATGAACTCTTAAGCATCGTGAGAAGATGGGTCCTTATTTGTATGTGGAAGCAGCCGTTAGGGGGGGAGAGACATTTTGTGTCGCTGTTGAAGTCGGCCATAAACGGTGAGTGCATCGTCATCAAGGGGACGAATGCCTGAAATGACTCAGGCTGTGAGATACTCTGTTCAGGGAAGGAGTAGATGTCCTTAGCGACAAATCATGAGCCTCCACTTCTTCTCTTCAAAATACATGCACACTGTATAGAAGTGAGAATAAGTCTTAGCTGTGGTGAACCAGCAGCCACAGTCTTTGAACATGTATTCCGTGTTGTTGCCTTGTTTTATTTTCTATTTTAAAAGAGGGAAAAGAAGAACATTTTCTGCAAGTACGCCTACGTGGGCATTTTCAACCGAGAGACAGAGCAACAGTAATAGCTACAACACCAACTACTGAATACATAATAAGTCATATATATATATAATTTATATATTGTCTGGTTGCATTAGGCAGTCATTCGATTCTCTGCACACAAATTAGCGAATAAATGCATCCATCTGTATTTATTACGCTTGTCCTTCGAGGGTCACAGGGGATCTGGAGCTAATCCCAGTTGATCACGAGAGATGGGATACAGGTCACCAGCAGATCACAGGGCCAATTCACCCCTACGCTGAATTCATGGCCCGAATAACATGCAAACTCCAACAGAACCAAGAACCTTCTTTCCGAGAGGAGACAGCTTTAACCACTGCGCTACTGCCGCCACCTGAATAAATGCAAATACATCGATACATACTTAAGACATTAGGTTTATGTGGCAGGTAAATCAATACAGTTCGTCCTGTAGAAAACTGCATGTGAGCACATGGCAGCTACTGTCCTACAGGGTGAGGATTGAGATAAAGAGATAACAAAATCATTAAATAGTCATGACTTAAAATCTATTTATATACAAAATGTAATGGGTCTCACTTCAGCATCAAATGCAGAGCAACCGCCTACAGGTCGTCAATAATACCCATTTTTACAAGTTTTGCTTATGTAATAGAAAGCAACAAGTTTAAGTCATAAATACAGAGATAGACAGTGAAAACTTGTATTATTATTTGATGACTCGATTCCCTTGATCAGCAGATAAGGATTCGATAATGATTCTGACTGAATTTACCGTGTTATTAGTTTTTTGAGCAATAAATGCCAAGATTTTTTTCCTTTTTAGAATTCTAAATGGCAGTAAACTGAATATGTTTGCGGATAGAATAAAGATATATTTTTTTAATATATTTATATATATATATTTCAACATTGGCTTAAGAAAACTATGATTATTGATGATTAAGAAAAACAAACATCAGGTGATCATGATCAGGTTTCGCCATGTGCATATTCTCTAACTATTTTCACTGTAATTGGGTCTTAAAAAAAAACAACAACATGCAGCAAACAGGCATTTGGAGGCCTGGGATTTGTCAAGGTGAAAAATTTTCCCAATCATTGAGTGCCCCAATATGCCAATGGGGCAAAGTGTGAATGTAGTTAACACAGTCATTAAACTGCAGAGGCTGGTTGAAGGTGTAATCAGAGACAGAACACAGCAGCCTCATTTTATAAAATATATAAAATATTTTTGTATGGTTGTTAATCGCTTCTGTTATTATGTCGTATTTTCATAACACGACCTACAGGCTTGAGGACATCGTCACCTAATACAGCTCAGAAACGTGTTTCCGAAAGTAAAAGTCCCATATATTTCTGAATTGTCTGTGAGCCATAATATGTTCCTACCATCCAAGGTAGACTTATACCACAAGCTACGAGATAGTGAAATGATGCTTGACGCTCCTGGAGAGGCCACAAGTCTGCATGACATCAACTGTGTTTACACAAAATGTTCTATTCTACCCACAATCCTCAGGTGTAATAGCACCGACTGTGATCGGTGGAGCTCGTTGTTACCATGGAAATGTTCACCGAAACCGCAAAACATCATGTCGGCTTTGATCAGATTGGTCAGGGTTACATAACGTTTACCACAAGGCAACCGTGATTTCTCTCTCGAACACTTTCCAATATTGTTTGGTTCTTATACGGATTTTCTGAATCACCGATGGAAATTTGCATTTGGAACCAGAGACGTTCTATAAGTGGGCGGCCGCTGTTGCTAAGAGGGAACTTTCCTTCTCAAGTCTCAGCTCACTTTCTGCTGAGAGAAAGCCGAGTGTATTCTTCCTCATCAGTTTCCCGGGTGCACAGAGACATTTTGTGCCGGCCGTTCCCTCTCTCTATTCAGAGGGCCTGGCAGCAGGACGGCGAGCGGCCTCCTCTTGGAAGGAAAGCGGGTTAGGAGGATGACTTGGCCCTCGCTCCAGTCGGATCGTCAACAGCCGTTCCCACACCCCGCTCCCTCTCCGATGCCAGTGAGACGTACCCAGCTGAGACACACGCTGCTTCAGCTGCCTCGTACAGCACGCTCTTTTATCTGCGGCCTTCATTTGAAATGCAAAGAGATGCGCAACAGGAGGAAGCGTCTCGCCTCGCATCAAAGAGCTTCTATGATTTGTCCCCTTTCATTTGTGTCCTCCGTCTGCAGTCTCCACCTCCTTACTCAAATCGCTTTTTTCTTGTTCCACCGTGATCCTTTTTCTCCTCCTCCCACTTGGTACGCTGCTAAAACAGATTTATTGTAATGAGTGCAGAAATAAGGGCCTGTTCCCTGCTTTAATTTTGTTCCTCTCTCACTCTGTTTTCTCCTTGTTTCTGCCCTGTAGATAACAGGAGCCATCCTGCTGGCCGTGGGAGTATGGGGGAAGTTGATGCTTGGCCCGTACATCTCTCTGATAGCCGACAACTCCACCAACGCCCCGTATGTCCTCATTGGCACCGGCACCGTCATCATCGTCTTCGGCCTGTTCGGATGCTTCGCCACCTGCAGAGGAAGCCCATGGATGCTGAAGCTGGTGAGAGACGGAGGTGTAGTGATATGTCGCAGAGAGAGAGAGAGAGGTGTGTTGTATGTGCTGATTAATTAGCCTCAGGTCGCACGACAAAGGGAATAATGGCTGACCTCTATCACGAGAAGGGGGATCAGAAATCCAATAGATTCTGCAGGGCACGTTGGTCTGTTAACGGTGGATATGTGTGTGTGTGTGTGTGTGTGTGTGTGTGTATGTGTGTATGTGTGTGTGTGTGTGTGTGTGTGTGTGTGTGTGTGTGTGTGTGTGTGTGTGTGTGTGTGTGTGTGAGAGAGAGTTTCTGTTGACAGGACAGGCATGTGTGTGTGTGTGCAAGCATATGTAAATGATTAACACCTGAAGCAGAAAGTATTGATGAAAACTATCCAAATCTTCCTCTTCCTTCCTCTCTCTCTGTAGTACGCCATGTTTCTGTCGCTCGTCTTCCTTGCCGAGTTGGTGGCCGGGATCTCTGGATTCGTGTTTCGCCATGAGGTCAGCGAGCAGTGCACCTTATAAAATCCAAAACATCAGAGGTTTATCATACCGTTAACACGTGTTATTATGTGCATATGTCGGCCTGCTGCAGATAAAGGGAACCTTTCACAGGACGTACAATGACGCAGTCCTGAACTACAATGCTGAGGACGAGGCGAGCCGCGCTGTGGACAACTTGCAGCACAAGGTAAGTTGCTAATGTCAATGTTGTTCAACAGCCAATAAATACAATGGATGTGTCAAGTGTCAATTTTTTTTTTTTTCCATGAAAATATCTAAATCAACAATCCCAAAAACTGTTAAAGACACAACATTTACATGTGCCTTTACTAGAATAAACAGGAGCACTTTAGTTTATTTTAAGTCTTTATTTACAAACTATTAATACTATCCAGCATGTCAAATAGGCGTTTTCTTATGACTACAACGCCCAAGATGTTTGAGGAATTCTCTCTTGAGAATTTTTTTTTTATGAAACTTCGAGTGAGTGAGGTCTTGAAGTTTGGTTCTGGAGAGCAGAGCAGGCAGATGAGCAGAGCTTGACCGTATTCAGATTCAACAGATTCGGGACTGACAGGTTAGCGGAAGATTGATTCTGATCCGGGGGTCAGGGTTAGAGAGATGGGGGAAAAACTGGACTAAAAAAGAGCTGGCGAGCAGATGGATGGTGGACATGAGGATCAGGCTGACAGGTATTAGTACAAACAGTACAAAAGCAACATATTAAAGTTTTATAATGTAGAGATTGTCCGCAGCGTTTCTGTAGGTGACAGTTGTGTTGAATGAGTCAGGGGTAATGCTGCCTTCTAGTGGTTAAATCATGATAAACACTACTGCTAGGCCCTAGCAGCATGGATGCTAATATTAACTTTATCTAGAAACCATATAGCAAACTAGCAGTTGGGTAACGTAAAGAGAGAAATGGAACCATAACATTGTCCTCATTTTCCAAAACTATACGACTACAACATGAGAATTCAGAGCTTTCAGAAGAAGAAATCCGAGGTCGGAGTTCGTAAAAGACATAAGAGTGTGACGTTTGTTTGGACATGGGAAACATGGCCCCATTCCAAGGCAGCATAAGTAAAATAGCAGGCTTGTGGAGCCGATCGCAGGGTGAATCTCTGCTGGGCAGGTGAGTTGGCAGAGAGCGGTAGGTGTTGGCAGGACGATGCCCAGCAGGAACGCACACAAAATACACACTCAGACAAGAACAGGGACAAACAACACACAAAAGGGCAACGAAAACACACACAGTGGAAACATGAATTATAGTTTGGGATCGAAAGGGGTTAAGTCTCCACAGACAAGGACGACAACTGAGAGTGTTGCACATCGTTGGTTGTGATTATTAAGGTTTTGTTCACAATAACAAAAATGTAGAATGAGTCCATGAATTCTAATCTGCTCTCGGTCTTCTGTCTGTTTTCAGCTGCGTTGCTGTGGAGTGTACAACTACACCAGCTGGTTGGCCAGTGTGTATTATCCCTCCAACGGTATTCCTGCCAGCTGCTGCTTTAACTCCTCCGACTGCAACCAAGAAGACCTCCGCAACGCAACCATAGCCCCGAGCAAGGTCTTCCACCAGGTCAGTACGGTGCTTTTCTATGTCCTTGACTTTCTGCTGTTTACGTGTTGTAAAGCCCATGAATGCACGTCTCATCTGTCGTCCTCCTACAATTTTTCACACCATCTCCCTCATCCATCTCTCCAACCACCGTCTCAGATAATCTCCCAGATACCCATCTTACCCCTAACGTGCACATATAACATGTCCCTCTACCCGGTTCAAACTAACCTGCCCCCTGTGTTACAGGGCTGCTATGAGCTGGTCACTTCATTCATGGAAACCAACATGGCCATTATTGCAGGAGTGACGTTTGGGATCGCCTTCTCACAGGTAACAGTTAACAGAAGGGCTTCTCTGCTGTACAAATAAAAGGTGGCTGGTGTGTTGTGAAGTGTAAATAGATCTACGATATGATTCAAATTAGAGATGTAATTACTCACAACAAGCAAGGCGGTTGCTAAGGAGATCAACAGACAGAGGTAATGTTGCGTTTTGTGCTGACAGATGTGATTTGACAGGAAATTACTGACTAAGTTGACTGGAAAATTGTAAGTAATGTGAAGTAGTATACTTTGCAAGGAATAGACATCTTTATTCATTGCTTGTTCAAATTTAACGTTATTGTTTATCTGTATTGTCTTCATTATATTGTTATTGTTATTGATACAGCAATGGGACAGAATAGACTATACGGGGAATGGAGAATTCTATAAAACGTCAATTGTACTTTTTCTACCCTTTTAACCCCTTTTCTATGTATCTTTCAGCTGATTGGCATGTTGCTGGCCTGCTGTCTGTCCAGGATCATCACAGCCAATCAGTATGAGATGGTCTAGCTGACGTGACGTGGCAGGTAAAGAAACACAAAGAGACATGAGAAACCAAACACGTTTAGAGTTAAAGCTGATACAATCAATATTGTCATAATGAGCAATTAAATATCTCTATACAATGTGACGGGTGTTACTCACATAGTTATTATCACAAACTCCACACATCGCCATGGAGCATCTTAGCACCTTTCAGCATTTTATTTTGTAAGCAACTAGCTAGTGAACATAAAGGAGCATTTAGCTGCTAAAGTGACAAGTATTTAAATATTCGATATCTAATACTTGGTGGAGACCAAAGCGCAACAAAAGGGAAAGTGAATATCAAGCATATGTTTGTCACACCACTCCAAATACATGATATAAATAAAACAATACTCGTTGTGTTTTTGCTGTTTCTTCTCAAGTGGCCATAAAAACATTACATACGTTAATATTATTTATTTTATGTCTTTATCTTTTTAGCGCAATGAAAGAATTATATGTGTTACTCGTAGTAGTTATCAGCAACTCCTCATTTCCAGTCGTCTCTATGAAGCATTTTAGCACCTTTCAGTACATTGTTTAGATTTTTAGATGTTTTTGGTTCACACTCACCGCTCTGGGCAGCTGGTTTCACCTCCTTGCACGTCTTCTGCTTGACAACACAACAAATAAACATAGTTACCAACTAGCTTGTGAAGATAAAGACGCATTTAGCACCTGAAGAGACAGTTATAACAAAGCAGAGCATCGGATATCAGGCTTAGGTTTGTCAAATGGCCAGAAACAACACTACATATATACACAAATGTTTTGTAATTGTGAACAATTCTTCCATAACACCTCTCTCGGGTAATAATATGTGAATGTATCAGTTTATGTTGCTTCTTCCCTAGTGGCCAAAACGAAAAATGTAAATTCTCTTCTTTGTGTTTTCATCTTTTTAGGGAGATGAAGAGAAGAAGCAACAACGACGCTCAACACACGACAAGAGTAAATTCCCCGAAACACTCTCACACGTCTGAATTGGAATTTACGTCCCTCCGTCTCTCTGCCTGTGATCTTAATGTAATATCTTCATGTATCTTATTGTAAAGCACCATTCCTTGACTCACTGCTGTTGCATCAACGCTTTCTGCATCACACACCGCTCTGCTGCTTGATGTTTATAGTTGCTCATTAGCACATATCTTAGATCGGCACGGCCCACATCCAGCAGGTAGACCCGACCTGTCTCGAGGTCGACGGCGGTGTTGGTCCCAGATACATGACCGGGTGCTACTTGGCTTCTCAGCTGGACGCAGCATGCTCGACCGATCGCCAGCAGAAGACCACCACACATCTTTGTACAGAATGACATGACTAAAGCTTGAAGTAATACTTTAATAGATTGGTTTAGTTTTGCATTTTGCCTTTGCTATCGCTCACCATTGTAATATTCCTGCGGTTGTGACATTTTGTGAACCGATTATGTGTACTGACGATGATATTTTAATAAGAAAATTGACAACTGAAAGAAGAGGGGGAGCTTTTAGAGAGTATTTTTTATCTGTAGATATGTTTTTGACCCGAGTATTTAATTTTTAACTTAAAGGCGCAGTAGGAGATAAGTTACATTTTCAATTGTTATTCAGTATTTTGAGTTAAATCTTAACAACAAGAAATGTGAATATTTGCTGTTAAACGCCCACATTAACTTAAAATAACAGTAGATATTACTTGATTTTGCCGCTTTTTAACACACTTTTAATTATGTTTAATATCAATTAATTAGTTTTAATAGGAAGAGAAATATATTCATATATAGGAAATATGAAGGCCCTGTCACACCAGACAGTGACAAACTCACAGGAACACGACTTCACACAGTGACAATTTATGCATAAGTGGGATTCGTACCATCAACCCCTGTCTTATAAGTGAGAAACTAACTAAAACTGGACTGACAAAATCAGCTACAACAGACATGTTTAACTTGTGGGTGTTGGAACGTTTACAGGTGTAATCTAGAAGAGCCCAGGGCCCGACAGTCCCATCTAATTCAATCAAGCTGCACCAAAATTCACACACCCAAAGAAATCAGTTCCCCGAATGTGCCTGTTTTTTCCCCATCGAAATTCATGAATTATTCCCTGGGGAAAGTGAAAGTGAAAAAAATCTATCCTGGATTCATCCTCCGATCCAGATCAGCACCAAAATGGAATGGGTTCTTTCCTGACCCCCAACCACATCGTCCCCCCTTCATTAGAGGAAATCTTTTAAGTTGATTTTTTTGGTGTTATCTAGCTTACAACCCAATAAACGGACAGGGGTGAAAACATAACCTCATTAGCAGAGGTAATGCAATTAACCAAGGCACCATTAACCACGGCGCTATTACTATTAAGTGTCCCAATAGTGAGATGGCATGGACGGTGCGAGGACCATGAAACTGCCTCACCTAAATCAAACGCTGCCGTTATTTATGTCATTAAGTTCACCTGCTTTGACAAGTCAAGATATCTGCCATTAAAATGAACTACAGCTCTTTATACTCTTGACTCCCTAAAAGAGCAGTTATCCGCTGTCAAGACGACTTTCCATTGGTCAAGGACAAAAATGTACGTGTCAAGGCTAAACAAAGTGGAATTTGACGTGAAGTGTTGGCACGGATTTGACATTAAGTAGTTTCAAATGCTGGTGTGACAGGGCTCTGAATTATGCCTCTAACACCCAATCACCTTTAATGCTTCAGTGGGCATCAAACAGCATAATTTGAATGAACGCGTTTCAAGCTTAAAAAACAGCAGAACACGCGAAGGTGGATCAAAAAGAATCGAGGAGTCGACGTCCGAGGTTCACGGGATTTCAACAGTGTTCATCTAGTATTTACAGTATTCTATGTAGTGCATCACCACGCCTCCATTACCACCACCATCTGTAGATATGTATTGGAAATGTACTTTGTATAATGAAATGTTTCTCATTCTGATATGCTAATTAGATAAATGTCGTGTCAAGAGTTTTGATTCCACACAGTTTGTGATGTTAATCTGTATTTGTTTGATAGTTTATAGGAAACTTGCACCTAAGGAAACAACAACTTGTGGCCGATGTTTTGACAGTAACATGTAATCTTTTGAATTCAGCTGTATATTTATTCTGATTTGATTGGCATTAAGTTTACAGGATCACCGAGAGATTTTCTATCGCTCTTTCAGTATATGTGTGTTTGTGTGTGTGTGTGTGTGAGGATGACCCTTCTGACCTGGTGTTGGCGTACGTCTCGGGTGATCTGAGTGCACGAGTCTAATTTAAGCATTTGAGATCAGATCGCTCAGAGCACACTCGGAGGTGGCGTGGGATGAACGTGGCCACAGTGTTTTTGCATGCGTGAATGCAAATGCGTCCTGGAACACACTGAGGGATCGTCGACTCAGCTGACGTCCTCTGGCTCTTCCTCTCCTCGTCTGAAACACACTGACGATGGAACAAATTGTATAGTCAGCGAAAAAAATCATTGTTATTTGATCTTTGCGAACAGAAATTATAGAAGCTCCATGTTTATTAGGTCCGATCACTCCCTCCAGACACCTCCTGATGCCAGGTGTGAAACCACGTGGATCAGATGACCTGAGACAGATGTTAAAACCCAGTTTGTGTGTTTGTGTGAGAGAGCGTCTTGATTTCGTTGATCCTGCCGTGATCAGTTTTGGTCAGTATTTGGTTGTGGCTTCTAAACAAAACAAAAACCTTGTTGCTTTTAAAGCTGTAAATTTATTTAGTGAATGTATGTTTTCCTGACGCCACTCTGAAACTTATTTTTCCTTTTCTCGAGCTGATATTGTCCTGTAAATACTAAATTGTAATACCATCTAGCGTACACAGGGGGTCATTAGACACTCAAAAAGAAATTGCACCATCTACTATTGACTAAGTCACCATCAGTGGTCTTATTATCATTAAATATACAGAAAACACTTGTGTTCGGCGTGTGTTTATTGTGCTATGATGGAAACTGCTCTCTATATGTTAAATATGGAGATAAACATGTATAATAGCAGGTGTGTTTAAAGCTGAGTGCGAGAAGTACAAACTGTGCTTTGTTAGTAAGTCTCTAAAACTCCACCTCAGACATTGTCAGCTTTATTGTTACTTCTGCCAAATGCACAGGGGATTGAAATGTAGTTATTTTCTATTTGAAACAAATTAGTAGATAGATAGAACAGTGCAAGAATATATCATGAACAGCCCTTCTCATGCTCAAATCGGGACCAATCATATTTTTAGCTTCAGGATTATAGTCGGAAGAGGTCAGGCCAAAGGTCAAAGGGCCCTGTGATTGTGCCGTACACCTCTGGATACAAAGTGTCTTATCTGTCAAAAACCTAAGTTTTAATGGTTAGAAAAGTGAGCAAAGGAGTTACAGCAGCAATACGAGTTGGACCAAAAGAATATTTTGAGTTTTCATTGGCTCTTCGAGTATACTCATGCACTCTTTCTAAAAGTAAGTCCTGCAATAAACTTCATGAGGGGTGTAATGTTCTGTTTTTGTCTAAACTGATTTGGAGAAATGAGACCATTTTAGAGGATGTACTTTGTGCTGCATCTACCCTCGTTGAGTTAAATGGGAAGGACCTGGTGATTCAATGCAAACCTGATGTAAATCAAAAGCATTGCAACTCCTCCAGACTGGTCGTAAAGCTGAATCTGTGTAGCTTCAGTATGGTGCCCATGAAGTGCAAATCACTGAGGCAAATAAAACAACACAACAACAAGTCACAAAACATAACAACAAGCCACAAAACACAACTGCAAATCACAAAAAACTATAAAAATAGGAAAACACAACGGCCGATAAAGAGACAGAGCAACAAAAAGGAAGCAGCCTTGTCCTTTGCAGGTATCGTTAACTCCGTTGTCTGTTGTTATTTGTCGTTGTGTTTCCTTATACACCATTTTCTTGTCTTATTTTCCGTTTAATTTTCTTATTTGTTTTCCGGTTTTCTTATTTGTCATTTTGTTATATTATTTGTGGTTGTATTTTCTCATTTGACATTTTCTTCTCTTGTACCGGTTGTGTTTTCTTATTTGTTGTTTTCTCATTTGTCACTTTGTTTTATCTTATTTGTCTTTGTCTTAGGGTTGCGTTTTGCACTTCAGGCCCACTGTACTCAAGGTTTTCTATTGGAGTCACTTGGTATATGGGAACATTATAAACTTTATATAGTGTATATATTCATTTAAAATGTTCAATACTTGTATTGCCAAAAGTCTATCCTACAAAATGTTACATAAAAGAAAAAGGAAAGACAAACTTTATTTTCATTTTCTGTGACTGACAGTTTTGATGAACATCCACCTTGATCACATACTGGATGTACCATCCTCGTCCACGTGGGGGCGCTTGGGTATCAGTGGAAAACGGAACTCTGGGTAGAGAAGAGGAGGAGGGGGAGGAGGGGGAGGAGGAGGAGGAGGAGGAGGAGGAGGAGGAGGAGGAGGAGGAGGAGGAGGAGGAGGAGGAGGAGGAGGAGGAGGAGGAGGAGGCAGCTGCTGTTTGTGTGGAAGATGGAGCTCGACGCACTCACACATCCTCCTCCTCTCCCGCTGCGCTGCCTCCGTGCGCTGCATCCGGAACGAGACCGGAGCAGCGGCGGGGAGGAGGAGGAGGAGGAGGAGGAAGAGGAGGAGGAGGAGGAGGAGGAGGAGATGCTGCTCGGGGAGAAACGCGCTAACCAGCCGCTCTCCGGTCTCGTTACGCAAATTACCGACAGAGCGGCGCGGCAGTGGGTCCGTTAATGGAGCGTGTGCGCGCCCGGCGGTGGCCTCCTCCTCCTCCTCCTCCCCCCTCCTCCTCCTCCCCCTCCTCTCTCCTCCGCCTCCCGGAAACACTTAATGGGATGGAGGCTGCGGGGAGACGCCGCCTGGGAGGTGCTATTACTCACACGGACGCACACCGAGGAGCGCGCACACTCGTTCAAGAGCAGACAGAAATGTCACGATCACGGATAAACATCGGGCACCAAGCTTATAAAACAAAAAAGGCTGGAGATACTGGTTGTGATCAAACATTTTTTTTTAAACCCAAATAGATTTCAGTCAGACTAATTATTTTATTTATTTTTCTAACCCACCAGGCAAAGTGGGCTAATTGCCCAAGGGTCACAATCCGACTTATCTCGTTTTCTATTTCATTGTTGTTCCAGAGTGATAACTCTCAGTGTACGTCCTGTATATATTATTTTTGTTCTCATTTGTTTTCTGTAATGTGTGCATCTGTGTTGACTGTAACTGTAAGACAAATTGGCCCTCAGGGATACTATAGACAATTAGTTCATCCATTCATCTTCCATCCATCCATCATTCTTCCATCCAACTATCCATCATCCATCCATTCATCCTGTTCCACATCATTTGCGTCTCCATAATTTCATCAAGTGAAATATTTGTCAGCATTACGTAACACTTACGTCTCAACTATGTCCTTCAGCTTGTGACCCTGCTTCTGAAGACGGACATTGTCAAAAAACTGGTTTGAAGACCTAGTGTTAAATCTGACAGTGCATGGAAAAATCCGTGTATATTTTTTTTGGTCATTTTCCGGCCAACGGACACCGACTCAAGTGACATCACCTGAGGCAAAGACGTCACAGCTCCCTCTAGAGGTGTTAAACCGCTAGTCTCCCATGTTGGCTCACAGTAGTAATAATATGTGTTAACAGGTCATTATGTGTCTAATGACAGTTCCAGGTTAGCGTGAGGCCTTTTGGCAAGAGCACAGGTGTAAATTATGAAATGACTGATGGCTGAAAATTCCATTTAGCTGCTACTTTTCTACAGACCTGTTTCTGTTCGCGCTGGATCACTGTCACACTGTTGTGGCTCACTGTGACACTCGAATAGAACAGAGCCGTCGTTAAAGTTATTATAGTAACGCCGGTGCTTTTCCAACTATGACAAGCAGAAGTCTCTCCTGTTAAAAAGGCCTCTTAAACTCTTCTGATTATTCAGTGTAATTTAGGAGGTAATTATGAGGCGAAGTCTCTTCTTTAACACAAATGACACTTGATAGCATAAATACATATTTTTTAATCTAGCGTTATTATTGCTAAAAGTTTAGCTTAAACTCTAGTCTGTCGATGTGGAGAGACTGTTAACACCAATCCAAATATTGTGTGTCTTAAAACACACTCTATGTTCTTCTGCTGCCTTAAACATTTGAGTTAATTTAACTTGAGTTGAATAACTGAAGTTGATGTAGGATCAACTCTGTTAATGAAATGAGCAACCACGCCTGTTGAATAATAAGATATGGACTGAATTCAATCACACACACGTTGTTTTGCAGTGTACAAATGTAAGTACTTTGAGCTGTAAAATACAAAACTTGAACAAGGAAGCTGCGAGTCCATGTATTTATTTGGTTTTCCTTTCACATTAAATAACCTGAACAACCGAACATTGTGGAAAGTCCTGGAAATCACCCCCATCATCTAAGATTCATCCCATGCGTGATGTTGATCGGACGGGGAATTCCTGGTTTTGATGACAGAGATTAGAACCAACTTCAAATCTTGAGTAGCTTAGTGATGTGTTTTTACATGGAAGTTTAATTTAGACTGAAAACCTCATTAGAATCTATGACAGGAACTTTACTGCTTTAATCTGACCTTCTTATGCATGTGCTTTTCACCAACTTGCAGAGGGAGCACTTCCACCGCACAAACAGAGCCTCCCTCTTTGAATCCACAGTGACGCCTCATTTATTACCTTATAAAGTAATATAGCCGGCCTGTCCCACTCCACCCGTTTGTTTGGGATACGAGCCGCTGCTCCTGCCGCTGCTGTTGTTATAATTGCGGCTGCTGCCTCGCCTCCAGCTTCCCTGCTCAACCCAGACACACCTGCCTCACACTTTTCAGTAACATGCAGTCGTGTTGACAACTACAAGAGTTCCCACTCGAGCTGCCTGTTCCTTTAGTGCAGCCACCAACGCTCCCTCACTCCCTCCCTCCCCAGCCTCTCCGTTGCTTCCTCCTCTCCCTCACTCTCTGAGGCCTTGTGGGATGATGATGACACCCGCCGTAATCGGTGGAGGCTCCGCTTCTGACATGACACACAATCGAGAAAAAAACGCCTTTTCCGGACTGATCCAGGTCTTATTGTTGCATTCGAGCACAGTGCGTCCTCTGACAAGTGGAGAGGGCCTTTTTTCACGGGAGAATAGGAGAAGTCAGCGAGGTGGGGCCTTTGATTGACAGCCCTGTTGAGAAGGCACAGCCCGCTCCTGCTCCTATCTGATCTCCGCTCAGCAGTGGTACACATTTGCTCTGCTGACCTGCTTTTTTCCCCTAAATGGCTCTAGAATCAGCTAATCTTCACAGGGGGGATCAGATTAGTCCATTTGTGTGTGTGTAGCTTTGCTTCCAAGGCAGTTTTGCGAGGTGGGGGGGGGTGTGGGGGCAGTGGGACCCGACCACAGGCAGTGAGGGAGATTGACGTATAGTAAATATATACTGAAGTATTGCAGTTAAGTATAATTCTAAGGTCCTTGTACTTTACCCGAGTTGTTCAATTTCACACTACATGTATTTGTTTTTATAGTTACTAGAGAGTAGTAATATACATTTAAAACCTATCGGCATGAAAAATAAAGTTCGCTGATAATGGTTTAGCTCACTAACATTATATAACATATAACAAGTGTTGCTTACATGTTCATGCATCATTGATAGTAATCCAATCTTTTGTATAATAATATAACACTGACTAAGTATTCTGCACAATTTGCTAATAATACTGACACAAAATTGAGGATTTTTACTTATATTTGTATTAAAGGATTCCAACGATTCTACAAGACTTTGTTCCTACTCAGCATAGTTCTGAAGTTCCAGTGTTTTATGTGAGTATTTCAATTTGATTCTGTAATTTTACTCCTCGTCTCCTAAGTGTATACTTTTTGATTAAAAAGTAAAAATTAGCTTTAATACTACAAGTTACAACACATACGCACAAAACATGTACCAAAACATGTGCCTTTACCCATCCCTTTGACTTTAACTATAACTTCACCTATACTCTACGTAAATATCTGTACCTATATCTGTAGCTATACATATACCTGTACTTATACAGTACCTTTAACATACACATTTAACTATAACTATATCAACTACACCTGTACCTATGCCTGTACATATCTGTAATTATACCTTTAACAATGCATGTACTTATACATATTCCAATAACTATACCTATACATGTACCTACTGTATACCTCTACCTTTAACAATAGCCTATAACTGAAATTATACATATAAATATACCTGTACCTACATATTTATCGATACTGTATACCTAAATCTGTACAAGTGCCTTTACCTATGAGGGGTACCAGAGACAGAGGAAGAGAGAGAGAGAGAGAGAGAGAGAGAGAGAGAGAGAGAGAGAGAGAGAGGGGCGTGGTAGAAACTAATCCAGCAGGTTTTCCCATCCTTGTTCACATTCTCTCCATTCTTGCTGAGCAACAATTTTTTTTAATGAGTGATTCCTTTGTGAGTATCTGGAACAAACTGTGCCCGAAAGAAACCTCTTCCTGGAGTTTCACTCAGGCCTCTTCAGTATGTCCGCTTGCAATGAGCCTATTCTCCGAAGCAATGTGAGCCTATTTTAAAATGCATACATGCAAATTCATCAAACATGTTTCTCATGTTGACAGCCGGGCGGCAGTAAACATGTTTATGGCTAAAGTTTCAGTCTGACCAGAAGTGTTTACAAAAGCTCAGATTTCAAGCTGAGCACTGCACCAGAGCATGTACAGCACATGTGCATGGAGTGCTTCTGGTCGGCTGCTTCTGAGGCTGAGGCAATGTGGGAGTCCCCCCCCCCCCTGTTTACTAGCAGCTGTAGATAGAAGAGTGGAGGGAAATCAGCAATCCTCCGTCACTGCTGGAAACTGGATGGTGCAACCGTTTGGTTTTAAGTGTAATCTGAAAAGCTTGTCAGTAACTGCAATGGGCTTAGCCTAAAGTTACCCCGAGGGGAGATAACCAGGCCTGTAATACTTCTGTAGAGACTTCTGGATGTGTATGCGGTGCTCATTAAAGAATGAATTTGTGGTTTTATGACATTTTCATTTCCCGTTTCATCAATGTAATTGTGCGTTTTCTATTTTATAAACCACTAATCATCTCACAACCACCCGGAAATCTCCTGTGATCATTTGGAGACACACAAGGACCCATTGAAGTACAATATGAGTGTACGTGAAGAAGTTTAAACATGCTCCACCTCTACCTACAAAAGCAACAAAAAAAAAAGTCTATACGTTCTGTCGCTTTATTATCAGGGGGCGTTTCTTTCCCCAGAAAGAAACGCTTCACAGCGAGGTTACATTAGTTCAAATTATGTCGTTTTCCACAGCAGGAACCTGAATGCAGGCAAAGTGAGTGTGCTACTTTTATCTGAGTATAGAATCCGAATTATTCTTCCAATGTTCGGGCTGACATGGTGAAAGGCAAATCTCTGAATTTAATTAAAAAAACATTCAAAAGGCTCCAGAGCTGGACCACGTGTTGCCTTTGCATTCTGCAAATGAGCGGGCCTCGCCATTGGCCCCAGCACAGATTGGTCCCGCCTCGGAAGCGCAAGGGGCCACCGGATTGGCTCCACCGGCAGCACCAGCAGTGGGCTGATGGCTTAATGAATATTCATCGCTGGGCCTCTCTCTGCATGGCTCCCTGTGTCTGGCTCACTGGAAGAGAATGTGATGATGTAATGTAAGCGACTTCTTTCAGGAGAAATCACAGAACAAACTCGCATTGTAAGCTCATGAGTGAAGTTTGGGATCAGAGAGTTGAGACAGTGGAGTGACAGCCGCTGTGCGTAATTACGGTAAATAAATCTTAAAACTGATTAGAGAGCATGAGATTTTAGTTTGTTTTTCCCTGTCACTGTGGAGCCACACCTCTTCTAGAAAAAGTGCCGAGCCCCCTCTGCTCCTGCACGGTGCTATTACAGGTCATTTGGGTCCGGTTTCAGTGGCAGTGGGAGAACCTGACAAACAGGTCATTTGGCACCGCCTTCGAATCCTGAAGCGTATAAAGGATCACCCGTCTTCCCACAAAATTGAAAAGAACACGCAAGACATTCAAGGAAACAGATCACGAAGAGCGGAAACTGAAGAACCGTGCCCGTCGACAAGCGCAGCTCTCCTGATTCACCGGACAGCCAATCCCCGCAGAGGCTTCCCAGACGCTCCTCTAAGCCGATCAGCTCAGATTTAAAGCAGGGCACTCACACAGGAGCAATAACAAGACAGGAGACGCTGATCCTCTATTTCACTTCTGTGGCTGAGTCGGAGAAAAGAAGCGTCGCCAAGATGATGATGATGCAGCAGCTGTCAGAGACGAACATCCAGAAGAACTCCCTCTTCACCGCCATGAACCGCTTCCTCGGCGCCGTGAACAACATGGACCAGACCGTCATGGTCCCCAGTCTGCTGCGGGACGTCCCGCTGGACGAGGACCGGGAGCTGAGCGCCATGAAGGCGGACCTGGACGAGGGGGACATGTACGGCTACTACCAGCTGCTCAAGTCCATCCGCACGGACATGGAGTGGGGCGTCCGGTGCGCCACGGCCAGCGAGAGGCGAGAGGAGTCCATGAAGCTCAGCCGCATGAACTCCACCACGTCCACCTACTCCTCCATCTCCTCCGAATCATCATCGTCGTCGTACGAGGAGGAGGAAGAAGAGGAGGAGGACGAGGACCTGGAGAAGCAGTTCCAGTACCACCTCACCGGGCTGCAGGGGGTCCTGTCCAAGCTCACACAGCAGGCCGACTCCCTCACCAAGCGCTACAAGAAGGAGATTGGCATCGGAGGATGCGGCCAGTAATAGAAACTGAGTGAAAACCTCTTTTTAAAATTCATGGCTGACTTTTCAATAGGCCTTATTACTGCTGCCATGGCTTCTAATTACATGTACTGACAAATAGAAACGACTGGTAGAGAACGGGGGCAGTTTATTCCTCTCTACCAGCCCACATGGTGTTGGTCTGCTCTGTGGTATATGAACTGTCGATGTGTTGATCTTGAAGAAAGCATCATGTGTACTCAACACCAAACCCCTTACGTATTGCACTCTGCGTGTTGTGCACATGATGCCTTTCAGTTCTTGTGATACGCGGATGAAACACATATTTAAACCTTTTTTATTTAATGTATTATTTATTACCTTACACTGGAGTCATGTTTAAGAGGCAGATGTCATTTGAAAGTTGGAGGACCATTCATGTTAGCCACCCCTCTATCTCTCTCCCACTCTCTCTCTGTGTGGGTGTAGTGAGGGGATACCGACATAAGACTCAGCTTCCTCCACTGTGAAGCTGATGATGTCAGTGTGTTCACATGTATTTGTGCTTCTCCAAATTGAATGCATCTGTTTCTTTAAATTGTATTTCGCATGGAAGGAGGCATATGCTTACGCTACTGCAGCTGCCTGTGATCTCCCACTGTCCTACATGGTCGATGAACTGGAATCAACTGATAATTCTTTTAGCACAAAGAATAATGAAGAGTTTCCATGAGATGAAATGTTGTTATTGTCATTTATGTTGTCATTACTGAGGTATTACCGGATATGTCCATCTGTCGGAGTGAGTGAACGATTTTTGTATGCACCTTCTGCGCCAATTTTGTACTGAAAAATATAAGTTTTTACAAAATAAAACTTTTATTTAAACATACTTTGTTTGTTGTGTGCGGTTGTTTTTCATGGATTCAAAAAATGGGAGTAAACATCACAAAAACAAAGACCAAAACCACATTTACATCACAGGCTTATGCTTGCAGGGTTATTCAAGGGTGCACCTGCCATTTAACATTTTTTCTACCTCCAACCCCAAATTCATGCTAGACAAACACCATCTTTAAATATTGTTAGGTTTCTTTACATAAAGTCTTCACATTCTTTTTTTTAATACATATAATTAAGATAACTTTACAATAACTATAAGGGGCAATTCGTGGGTTCAGTATCTTGCCTAAGGACACTTCGTCATGCAGATGGGAAAGACTGAGATCCATGACGTGCTGGTTTGGGGACGGCCGCTCTACCACTGAGCCACAGTCACCCTATTTCTAACTTGCCCCTTAGCAAAGCGGATATCACTGCCAAGGCCAAACAACCTTAAATAGGACCGATTTTTTACCATATAATTACATTATTTCTTGAGATATAATGTCTCACAATGACTAATGAAAATGAGAAACATTCCTTGGTGAGCCAGATCTCACGCCTCGTCCCATCCACCAAGTTCGGTTTATATCAGTTGTTTTAAGTCTAATCCAGCTGCAGACAAGCAAACCCAAAAACCAGACATAGCTGAAAACATAACCTTGTTGGCGGAGGTATAAAACACTGTTATATACGTTTTCTTGGAAGTTTAATAATAGAAAGAACAATCATTTCACTGCAGAAAAACAATCTGAGATGTGGCCAGCAATTCAGAGATTCACAGAGAACAAGGTTCTAAAGAATAAACTAACAAAATGTCAGACAGATCAGGACGGAAACATGATTGTCTGTATCTCTTCTCTGCCGTGTCTCTGAATCCATTGTGTAACACAGGTGATGAAAAGATTGCTGTGTAGAGACGGAACATAAACACATACAAAGAGTCTGTCACAACTGTTGCTGCAGGGCTGTTATTCTAATGCACATTTCACCTCCAGAAGCTTACTTTCAGGATATGATTCTTGGATTCTGTGTTGGTATTACCTCTGCAATGGAGGAGATGTTTTCACCTCCGTCCATTGGTTTGTTTGTGAACAAGATGACACAAAAACAACTGAATGGATGACTAAGAGGATTGGTGGAAGGATGCGAGAATGACTCAGCAGAGAACGCATTTCATTTTGGAGTGGATCAGGATCAGCGGTGGATCCAAGACTTTAGACATTTGTCTTTAACATTGCGAGATGTGCGATGTTTTTCGACATTGGCTCAGATTTTACAGGGAACACTTCAGGATTCAGGCATATTCAGGGGATTCATATCTATGGTTGAGCAGTTTGTTGCAGCTGGGTACTAGAAGTCAAGGGGTCTGTTGTACCTTGGTGGAGGTATTTGGTCTTCTGAGTGTCCTTGTCATTATGAGTGGTTGAACAGCATTCTGTTGAAGGCGCAAAAAGCTCATAAAAACAAAGTTGTCTTGGCTGAGGGTGAACTTCAGAGGGTGGAAGGGTTCAAGAGCCTGCGGGTGAGGAATGTTACCTGTCAGTTAAGTTTCAGAGACAATACCTTAAACCACTTGAACTTTCTTACTAAACTAAGAAAGAGAAACTGTTGAACTTGGTTATCTTTTCGATTCATTTTCATCCAGCTCCACATTATTGTATATTCTTTAGGCTGGGAATACATATGACAGTGTATATAATTGCAAGTGTGCACGGCACCCAATAATTCTGCTTTTTATTTTTGCATTTATATAGAATTTTAAAGTGAGGGCAGAGAAGGAAGACTATTTCAGTTGTGTGCATGCATGCATGTCTGGTTTTATGTAATATCTCGCCAAGTGGAAAACAGAAAATAACAGACATTCATTTTTACTGACAGTGACAGACTCAAAGGCCACCGAGGGAAATGGATGCAGCCGGAGTCTCGGTTCGACAAACGGTCCAGGTTGCTCTTTACGGGCGAAAGACGATTACAGAGGAAATAAAAATAATTTTAATGCATTTATCACAGAGATCACTTGGCCCAAGTTTATTTAAAATGTAGATTTTTTTAGATGTAGATTTTTGATTTTTTTTACAGTTTCCTTATCAGGCTAAAGCTGTTTCACAAGGTGTGTTCAAAATCAAGTCGGAGAAGAATATTTCAAGTCAAGCAAAACTTCTCAACCATCGTCAAAGCGACACACCTTCTAAATTCCTTTTTCTATCTGATTGCGACTCTTCTCAGGCAGTGCAGCCACACTGCTATTGGCATTTTGAGAAACATGCCTTGTTGTTTTCGACTTTCAAGAAGTTACTAGTTTCAAAAAACAAAACATAGAGAATAGTTTGTCTTATCAGTAACCTAAGGTGAATACCTGAGGCTATTGCTTTGTTTCAGTATCCAGTGTGTTTTGCTCATAGAAACACTGCTGCCGCCTGGATTTGTCACAAAGCCTTGTGTGTTATTGTTTCCATCGACAAGATATTATTCAAGTTGGAACACTGTGATTTTTGAAGCTTTTAAGCAGCCGATCACTGGACAATGAACTGGGGCTTTGGTATTAGTAAGAAATAAACCAATATAGGTGCAACAAATGTTTGTAAAAAAGTAGGCGTTGTTAAAATATGTATTTTTTTTAACTATTATTCATTGTACAGCAGAATGAGCGAAGTGATATTGTTATCATTCGTATGATGAGTATTTTATAGATTTAAATTTTGTATGCATGATATTTTATTATATTGTACTGAGTACAAAGAGTATTAAATGTTACAGTGAGTGGAGGTCAACACACTGTTGACCTTTAATCGGTATCATTGCCTTGATAGTTTGTGGAATTGAAAGTAGTGTCAAGTAACAATAAAGTAGCTATAATATTTCCCTCTGGTTGTAGAGGTATACAGCAGCAAAACAAAGGAATACACAAGTAACACAAAAATAAATCCAATAATAATCAAATAAAAAATATGTCCTAGTAGAATTGCTATCTGTAACACTCCTTCATATTTCATAAAATCATCAATACATCATCCGTTTGTAAAGTGTAAAGTAGTGTGAAGTAACTATAGCAACAATATTTCCCTCTCAATTTAGTTGAGTAAATAAAATGAAATGAAATAAATGATGATAAAGTATTAAGAAATATTTCACAACTTGTAAAAGCTTGTTTTTTTAATAGACAACCTCTGGATATAACTTTTTTTATACAGCCTATTTATACAACTCAAGCCTCTGACTCGCGAACGACACTTCGACTCAAACGCGCAACTGTTCTATTTTGTCCCTGCGTGCGCGCCGTAGAAACAGGAAATACAAGTGAACCTACAGCAAAACAAAAGCAAACTGATGCGAAATCATCTAAAATAGATAACTCTGACTAAAAATGGACACTGTAGATACACGGTCAACAAGTAACGATTCGCGCTGCGTATTTTTTAACACACATTCCGAAGACTATCGATGCGTAAGTAGCCAACGTCACTGTGTGCTCTGTTTTCTCATTAGCTTCGGGGCTAATTAGCTAGTTAGCTTCACAACGTGTCACTGTTAACTCCCCGCAGGGCTATTGCTGGAATTGGTCATTAGTGACTGCGCCTGACGGGTTAATACATGATCGATAGATTTAGTGATAATTAGCCATTAGCTTGTTTCCCGGGCTCATCTGTCACCATGCAGTAATCAACAGGCTCACTAGCTGTTAGCCTGTTGAATATGAGATAACGTTATGTTTTCCCTATGACACAGTAGCTTGCTGACAGCTAACCAAAACTTTAACATTAAACCAACAACCTCACGTCTTTTGAGCCACTTGTTTTCCCCACATGTGTGTTAGAAGCCTTGGTAATGTTTTGCATCCATCTTTTACATGAATTGCTTTTCCTCTTTGGATTGCATTCAATTTACAGGTGGTTTAGTCTCCATCTTTTGCATTAGTGTAAAAAGGTGATTATTAAATTGCTGAATTCTTCCCTTATGTTCCGAATAACATTGTTAGGAAACACACCGATTGGATCAATGATTGCTGAATGAAGTTTTTCAGATTAGAGTGACACAGTCCTGTTCATGTGAGGAGGAGTATATTTGCATATTAGCATCTTGAGGCTTAGTGTCATCATCCCTTCTGTGGGCTCAAATATCACAGGAGGAATGCTGCAGTAATGTTGTTTTGCTAAGGGCCCAAATATCATCTTAAGTGACAAACAATCCATCACAAGCGCAAGCAATAAATCAGTGTTTTACACTCTCCGACTCTGCTAGATACCGGTTTTGCATCTCACTTCTTGTGAAATTTAAAGATGAAATGTTCAGGCATGAATCCACCGTCCTTATTGTCCCACATGTGTTTGGAGTATCGGCCAAATAGGAATGCTCATTCATTCAAGTGAAGATTACTAAGTAAATCAAACACTTAAACTCAAATGAAGGTAAACTAGTCAGCTGATAACATCCTTTTTTCTTTGTAAATTGAGCTAAGATTTAAGTTGAGTTTCAGGATTCATGTTTATATATCTATACTGAGTTCACCAAGACCAAGATGATGAATTACTAAGTTCAATAGTCAATCTCCAAAATACTGTAAAATCTGTTAAAATTTAAAATTTATAAACCACTTCATTATGTGCAACATTTTCATATTGTGCCTGCAACTTTGAGCTTTTTAATTGTGGGGATTTGTTCTTTTTTTTAAATTTTAAATGTGAAAATGAATTGAATCTCTTTGGGTTTAGATTAATGGATGGACTAAACAAGCAATTTGATCATATTACGTCAACCTTTAAAAATTTAAATCTGGAATTATTTTCAGGAATTTCGGAAATTAAGAAGAAATTAGTAGATAATAGGTAGATTAATTGAGTTCTGTACATGCAGCCCCAATACTTAACTCATTTGAAATTGACAGTCAAATCTTCATTTACACTATAAGATGACACAAGGTGGTCATTGCTTCTTCTTTGGATCATCTTGTATTAATACTGTATATATTGCCCAAGATCAATATGATCCATTTCTGTGACATGAGGAAAAAACCTCTTCCAAAAGTCACAGAATAAACAATTCAAAAGGCAAGATCACTAATGCACTATTCATGAAAACATTTTATACCAAAGTGTGAAAAGTTAGAACCTTTTTATCACCCCCGCTGCTCCATATTGGAAACAATCAATTCAAAAGTACTTAAAACAGTCATACACTGGTTAAAGGTGGGATACTCTCTTCAGTGAGTCAGATTTTACACCAGATTTGTCCTGTTCTAGTCGGTAGATGTCCCTGATTTCTACAGACAACAGCATCTGTTCTCACAAAGTTAATTGCAGGTCACCAGACAAATCACAGGTAGCTCTTTGTTGTGACTTTGTTCTTCCTTTCATTCCTTCTTTTGTTTTACTTTTCTTTTCTCATATCCCCTCCGAGTTAAGTTGTTCGATCAGTTTCAGGTTGGATGTAGCTCTGCACAAAATATGTTGTGTGTCAGGTTCTAGCCCGGTAAACACACAGGCATGTCAGTGTATCATCATCCCTTCAGCTTTCTCATAACAGCAGTCTGTGTTATCTATGTAGAGTGTTGGAATGGGTGAAATGCATGTAGAGGTGATTCAACAACACCTCAGATGTCTGAGGTTCTACTACATTGTGAATCCTTTACATTGCAAATGCTGTCGGTTTTCCATATATGTACGCAAATCAGGAAGTATTTTTGTAATAATGCTTCCTTTAACTTCACGTGTGCTGTCAGGCACGCACACAAAAAAACCCCACAACACATCAAGAGGCAGTCCTGTCAATCATGTTATTTCTAAACTTATTTAAATAATTACACTTTCAAATTTCCACAGCTCTTGTCGGACAGAAATATCACACAGTATGTATACGTCTGTTGTTTTTATTAATAATGTGTTGTTTCTGATTTACAGGTGGTGATTTTAACAGTAAAACGAGCCACAGGCACCATCTCCTTAGCAGGATGGTAAATATTTCCTCATCGTATTTCTTTGTTTTGACATGTGTCCTTCGCTTTTATTTTACATCAGAACAAAGTATAATTTGGGGATATGTTGACATATTGTATATCTGACTAATTCTTGTCAACGATGAGTTGCATTCAATCGTTCACTGAACTCTGGACATTAGGATTGGGCGATGTTAATGTATCGTGGAAATGGTCCTTTACACTAACCCTGTGAATAAGGATAAGAGGCCGTGTCTCTGATGTGCTCTTTCAAGTCTGTTTTTAGTTTTAGCGTCTGGGGTTTGCAGTGTTTTTTTATTGGCCGCACCTTGTCCTGATAGAAATGTTTGTCCTGTAAATGAAATCTATTTTTGGTCTAGCCGGTTTATCCAAAGTGGTGAATGTAACTACAGAATGATCTGCTTAAGATTTGCATTTAAAAGCTAGTTTTCTACTGAAACTCAATGAAGTGTCTTTAACTCAGGCCCAAGGCTATCGACTACAGAATGACATTCTCCATCAGCTTAATGGAATATTAATTTTAAAAAAACTTGCAAGGGAAATTATTATCTCTGCTGGTAAACGTTTATTCATTATTGCAAAGAAATCCTCTGAGGGTTCTCATTTGTTTCAACCATCAGTTGTTATTCTGGACGTACCATCTAATAGACATTTGATAAAGTGCACGTCAACACGCTGGCTTCGATATCTTCCCGTGCAGGTTACCTTCTGGCAGAAAATCAGCCTTCACATAAAGGCTAAGCAGGTCTTTGGCAGGATTTCTGACACACGTACACGTTTCATTAGTTTCAGTCAAAACAGGCAGACTAGAGATCTTACTGCAAACTAAAGAATAGCAATAGAGTTTGTAAGGGAGCCTGAAGGTGTTAATGTCTTAGGTCTTATGATACATTTATGTGCAATAAGTAAACCAGCAGTTAACACCCTGTCCTGCTCAGATTGTTACCTCTGCTGTGGAGGTTTTCAGCCCTGTCTGTTTGTTTGTTGGTTTGTAAGCATGATTGCACAAAAAAATCTGAACTGATTTCCACGAAACTTAGTGGAAGGATGTTTTACAGGTGGGGCAAGAACCAATTAAATTTTGGTGCAGATCAAGGAATATTTTCCACTGTCTTTTTAACTTTGCAAGATCGGACGTTTTCAATTTTGTTTTACTACTTTCACAGTGAATAATTAATGAATCTTGATTGAAAAAGGCAGGCACATTCAGGGCACTGATATCTATGTGAACAATTAGGTGCAGCCTGATGGGTTTAAAGGGGACTTATGGGCCGTGGCCGAGATATCAACTCTACTGAGTGACATTCTACTGACCCCTGCAATTAACAAGAAACATTTCATTGCTGTCGTCTTTTCTCCTCAGTCTCTTCATGCTGTTTGTGATCTGGCTGCTTCGCAGATATCACTCTTTGGCTCAGGTAAAGTTGCACACTACAATGTACAGTATGTTTTCCTTCTTGTTTGAAATTTATCAAAACTTATCAAAAAAAGGAAATGTGTTAAATTAGCATTGGTAAATCTTGGTACAATTGAACCCAATTAAAATGTACAGATTGATCAGTTGTGAAGTGAATTCTGTGGTAATGACTTCCGTCCTCTGCCTTTTCCTCTGAAGAGATTTACACTAGTTTTTTTTTGTTGTTGATAATTGTCCTGTCCTACATTACATACCATACATGTCAGTGTGGGGTTGAGTGTGCACTGTGGGAACTGTGGGGCTGGTTTCTGTTTTTGAAGCCGGTCCAGCAGGTCTGTCAGGTTTAGCAGCGCCTCGCGTTATCCTCCTAATCAGAAAGTAAGTGACAGCTTAACACAGGGCTCTGATGGATCCTATTACCTTCAGACCAGGTTGAAAGCAGTGGCCTTTCCTTCCTCCTCTCTCCTCTTCCTCCTCCACCTCCTCCTCTTGCACCACACAAACCCTCTCCTTACCTCCACTCCACACAAAGGTTATCTGTCAGTCAATAGTCTTTAGCGCCCTGTGGCCCTCCCGTGCTCTTCTCCTCCTCCTCGCCCTCCATCTAAGCGCTTCCTCTGCAGCCTTGCCAGGGTCATTACTGCAGGACAGAAATTGACACAAAGCTCCGTGTGTCTCTTTATGCACCTACCACATCCACCTCTATAGTCACAGTCAAGTGGAAAAGTGACAGCTGGCATTCATAGCACATACCCTTTTAAAATTCTGAAGCAGGCAGATTATCGATTTATTCCATAAAAACCTACTGAGTTCGGTTTGTACAGAGGGAATTAAGAAGACTCTCCCCTCTGTGATATGTTCAGCGAGTTGTCACCAGGGACGTCGTATCCCAAGCTGTCAGCCACATCAGTGATCATTTGATCTGTGATTTGCCCTTCCAGCTCTGTGTGAATATAAATGCACTGGCATCCCTTTTCATGTCGTTCTCTCATTTTCTCTGTACAGAAGATGATTCTCAGCCTGACTGTCGCCGCCTTTTTCGACAGCGTAGCATATGTCATGGTGAGTTTCTCCCGTCGGTTTCAGTAATTGCGCAAATCTTCTTTTTTTTTTATTATTTGGAGGTTGGTGAAAAATGTCTCTCTGTCTGTGCTCTTCTGTCCTTCCTTCACCCAGGGCGATTCACATCCAGAGGGGTCTCTTTGTGACTTCCAGGCCTGGTGGCTAACTTACTTTGGTAAGTCCTAATTTAATTAATTACTCACTAGCAAACTTTGCACAATAGAGACGAGTACGCCAGCAAAGACATCTGCTGAGGAGCTCGTATATCACAGTGGAAAAAAAATACAGCTTTGTCGGTTGGGTTTATTGGCTTGGGAACAAAAAGCGTCTCGACACTGATTGTTCCAGCTTCGAACATCTTTCATCCAGAGCTTTTTGGAATGTAAGGTGTGGAGTTGTTTCCAGTTCATTTCAGTTTTATTTGTATGGCGCCCAAATCAACAACATACGTAATTATCAAAACACTGCAGATAGGGTTTCCACAGAAGTGGAGATAAGGGCAAGGAACTAAGGTTTTGAAATCCCCAACATTTTCATGAATCCACAGTTTTGAGTTCACCACTTTTCGTCTAGTGGATTTACATTTCATAAGGGATTAGGCTTCAATTTGGTTCGTATTTTTTTCTTTTATCAACATTCATTTTTCCACACTTCCTGATCTACATTTTGTTTTTGGCTTAGCTGTAAGGCGGGGCCTTGGTGGATGGTTTGGGCATTCAAGTTCAAATTGCATTTACTGTATGTCACCAACTCAACCTATGCGTCCTATTCAAAATAAAGGAGTGTATATTTGCTTTTGATTTGATACTGTTCACTAGCTGACGATGCTGGCAGTTAAACCTGTTCATCATTTAGGAAAATTCCCACACAACACACCCACCGTAAGGAAACCACACCCATAGTGATGGTGTAACACTTGGGAGTCAAACACTGGTGTTTACTCATTGGCAGCTCATAGGGTTGCCCTCAAACCAGATTCCTCAGTGTGTCATCACCGTCTCCTGTATGAGGAGATCATTTTCCTCCAATGACAAGACAGGACTGCAGCATTTCATTATAGTTAATCATAGTCAATTATATTGTGTTTATTTGTACTGATGAGACAGGGTTGTTTTTTTTTACATGAGAAATCCTGGTTTTATTTGCATTGCTGGCATTTACTGTAATTACAGCTCCTTTAGCCTTAATTAGCACCAAGATTCTTAGTTAAGACCGGTTGCTAATACGACACTTAACCAGGCTTGTTTTCGCCTGTGTTGCTTTTGCTCCGCAGACAGACACACAAGTGCCGAGACACACACACACACACACACACACACACACACACACACACACACACACACACACACACACACACACACACACACACACACACACACACACACACACACACACACACACACACACACACACACACACACACACACTCTCTCTCTCTCTCTCTCTCTCTCTCTCTCTCTCTCTCTCTCTCTCTCTCTCTCTCTCTCTCTCTCTCTCTCTCTCTCTCTCTGTCTCTGTCTCTGTCTCTGTCTCTCTCTCTCTCTCACACACACACACACACACACTCAGATGGGTAGAGGGTAATGGGCAGTGAGTTACTGCCGCGGGGTTTGTGCGTGTCACCTCGGTTTATCATGAGGATCCTCACGCCGAGGACAAACGGCTGTACATAAACAGTGGCTGAACAGGCACTCTGTTCTGTTGCGAGGCGTCAGGTCCAGCGGGAGCCGGAGAAGCACAGCTCTGCTTTTAACTCCGGCCAATAAAATTTTATGAAATGTGTTTGAAACGGAGGAAGACGACGGTAGCAGGGGCAGCGGCAGGACAGGTGGTGTTTTCGACTGCTTCCTGGTTATATAAGACGGCTTCGCTACCACGGTGACAGTGATTTATTGTGTTGATGACATTGACGGCCAGCCTCCTTCTTTCTTAGTCACTGAGAGCTCTTCCTAAAGGTTCCCTGAGTGTAAGAAGAGTGTGTGTGCTTTGTATATTTGTGTGTTTGTGTGTGTGTGTGTATGTGTGTGTGGGGTGGGTGTGTTGTGAAACTGAGTAAACTGAGTATGCGACTCAAAGAATCCATCATTGTGACTACCGGCCCTGCCTGTCCTGTCAACAGAAACTCTCTCTCACACACACACATACACACACTCATATACACACACACACACACACACACACACACACACACACACACACACACACACACACACACACACACTCACACACACACACAGGAAAGGGACTGAATACGAGGGCAGAAAAAGCAAAGCGATCCTTCTCCACTTTCCTCCTTGTCTCTGTAAAATACATTCATATATTTTTTGCCCCTCTGCTGACTGCACCTTCCTTTCCCTTTCTTCATTTCATCTTTTCTTCCCGGCGTCTTTACATCCTCGGATCTCCTCCACTCCGTTGGTCCCCACACACCCCCGCCTCCCGCGGCTCACTCTATTCCTCCTCTTTCCCTTCCTTTCTCTCTCTCGCCCCCACTCCGGCGCTATCTCCCTTCTGCCTTTCCACAGTTCATCATTATCTCTCTCGGAGCTCCCCCCTCTCATCCATCACCCTGAGCCACAGGTTTCCCTCATATTACTGCAGAATGGACCTTCATTTATCAAAACTTGGGCCACATGCACACACAGATACACACACACACACACACACACACACACACACACACACACACACACACACACACACACACACACGCACACCCTCACACATTGGATGCACATTTGCAGGTGCATGCTGGGTGGCGGGGGCCAGTGTTGTAATTTGACCTTGTGGTTTTTGTGTGTGTGTGTGTGTCTGCAGACTGGAGCTCCTTGGCCTGGGTTTGCCTCATCACTTTGAACCTGTACCTCAACCTGGTCCGAGAAATAAGCACCAACAGATTTGAGATGTGAGTAGGAAACTTGGCGTTTTTTCATGAATATGTTTTCTTCCCCCCCATCCTCCCCCTGATATTTAAAATGTATTATATATGCTCAATAAAATATCAGGAAAAAAATTCATCAGATACTTGGTTTAGTAACTAACTAAAAGTGGATCAAAAATTATGATAAAGACATGCACTGACAAACAATAAGACAAAAACTCGATAAGAACATAAACGCATAAAAACAGCATAAAAGAGCTGATCATTTCTTTTGAGCTAAAGTGAGATTTATTTGAAAATACTTAAAGTTATAAAAAGAAACGAACATTCACAATGTTTTAAGGATCAGTTATTAAATGACCTGCTCATTTTATTGTGTTGATCCACTGATTGACTAATTATTTAAAAATTCCCTGTAACACGTCTGCTTGCAAGTCCTCCTCCGAATGCACATTTGTCTTTTGTTTTGTTGTGGCCACTCTGTGTGTTTATGTGTGTGCATGTGTTTGGTCTGCCGGAGCATGTGTCTCCCCGCGGAGCATTGACAGCCCCCCTCCTTCCTCCCCCCCCTCCTCCTCCCTCCTCCTCCTCCTCCCCCTCCTCCTATTCTGTTCCAGCCAGCCGACGCTCTAATTGAAAAGGGAGTGGGTTTCAGCCGTTCAGAGCGAGCGAGCGAGTGTGTGTGTGTGTGTGTGTGTGTGTGTGTGTGTGTGTGTGTGTGTGTGTGTGTGTGTGTGTGTGTGTGTGTGTGTGTGTGTGTGTGTGTGTGTGTGTGTGTGTGTGTGTGTGTGTGTGTGTGTGTGTGTGTGTGTGTGTGTGTGTGTGTGTGTGTGTGTGTGTGCACCCATCTTCACGCTTTGCAGCGCTGTGTTGCTGTCGCTCAAACTCCCATGAGCAGTCTCCACAGTGCGAGTGTGAATTTGCTTGTGTTGGTGTGAGCTGTTTTCTCATTTTCCATTCCTAGCACGGGAGCTTTTCTGACACAAACATGCAGCCTGAAAAAAAAAAAGCGCTCCGTGGGCGAAAGACGAGGCAGCTTTAAGAAGTTTGCAGCACCGCGGTGTGCTAAGTCCAGGCGATCGTTCGTGGCTGTGTGTCTGCTCCCCCGCCCATCCCCATCCCCATCCCGTGGGGGGTTCCCGGCAGTGATTAGCAATAAGCCAGACGATATAATAGTACTATAACTCAGAAGAAGACGTCCTTATAGGTGAGGGGAAGGGGGCAGGCCACATTCAGCTCACTTCACAGGCTTACGAGCTGCACACCTCTTGTAGCACCGGAGAGAGTCAGGTGGGAGGATGATAAGTCTTTATCTTCGTGGCTGGTCGCACATGACGTGGCGAGAAAAAAACCCCCACCGCACTTAATAGGTTAGAGCGAAGCGCGGACGAGGCGTCAGGGGGGCTGTCGGGTTTTGACTGCACAGAGATAAGCTGTGTGTGTGTTTCGGCAGGCGGGTATGTGGCTTTGCATGCATGCGCAATTACCCCTCAGCCCCCAGTACACAACCTCCCGTCCTCCCTCTCGCACGCACGCACACACACACACACACACGCACGCACACACACGCACGCACACACACACAGTGACGGCACAGTGTGATGGTTTATGAATGAACAAACAAAAAAAATCGCCAGAGGAGATGGAGAAGGGAGACGGGATGATCTAAGAGTGATTGAAGAGGATGCAAGAGAGGATGGGAAGTGCGTTTGTGCGTCTTTGTGTGTGTGTGTGCGCGCGTGTGCATCTATTTTTACGTATTTGATGGATGGATTCAGGCAAACTGAATCTGCCGTGCGCTGAGGGCACAGAGAGATAGCGGCAGAGCTGAAGACGGAGGGTGAGAGGAAGCGGTGTGAGCTGGTGAGAAATGAGATTGAGCCTCTGGAGAGATTTCCTAGTGAGCTTGCACGTGTGTGTGTGTGTGCGTGTGTGCGTGTGTGCGTGTGTGCGTGTGTGCGTGTGTGTGTGTGTGTGTGTGTGTGTGTGTGCACGTTGGCGTGCGTGCAGGTGTGTGAAATGCAGAGCGCAGAGCAGCCCTGCTGTGCCTCATTAGGCTCATGTTGTGCGCTGCTCCAGACCTCGGCATCTCCCTCTCAAAGTGTGTGTGCGTGTGCGTGTGTGTGTGCGTGTGCGTGTGCGTGCGTCTGCGAGCTCTCCACATTGATTTCCTGACAAGCCCCCCCTCCCTGCACCGATCGTCACGCCGTGAACTGGAAGCACTGATTTCACCATTTGTATCCCTCCTCCCACCACCACACACTCTTTCTCTCCCTCCCGCTATCTCTCCTTTTCTCTGTCTTTCTCTCGCTCCCTCCCTCGCTGTCCTCTTTGCTCTTTTGCCCGCTCCGCCGCCCGATTGCGTCCTCGTTTTTAGGTCTTCCACTCTTTCCCTTTTCTCCCCCTTCGTCTACCTTGTTTTTCACTCTCTCTCACACTTGCTCGTGTTCGATCTAAGCGCACTCTCTCTCTCTCTGGATCTATACATTTCCTATGTCTCTTTCCCACCCACCATTCTGTTCTATTTAAACCACCAGCCATCTCCTTTCCTCCACCACCTCCCACACACTCGCACTGCTGTCCATCAGATGGGGGGGCATAAAGGAGGGGGGTACACTGTGTGTGTGTGTTTGTGTGTGTGTGTGTGTGTGTGCACGACTCGAGAGGGATTGAGCATGTCTCAGCTGTGTCGGCACCGCTCGATTGACCGCACTTGGAACGAGTCAGGGCAGGACTTCCACTCTATTGACCAGGCGACACTCTTCGCTCTATAAAGTATCGACGCCCACACTGACGCCCGAGACACTGGAGCACACACACCTCATGTATCAGACACACACCGTCACATTATTGAGATTTTTCAAACTTCTTAAATGGCAAATCGCCGATATAAATGTTTTTCAGACTTCTACTTGTGTTCTCTATGACCTTAGTCTATTTTATAACATATATGCATATTTTAATGCCACAATTTACACAGCCTGGTGAGAATTTGCCTCCTTTTTGTTTCAAACAGCTTCTCTGCAAATTAGGGCTGAACGATTAATTGCATTTGCGATAAAATCGCTGCACGACCACCCGGACATGAACGGCATGCTCGAGGTCTTTACACCGCCTCATGTCTGCTGTGTTGTGGCTCCACACACACACACACACACACACACACACACACACACACACACACACACACACACACACACACACACACACACACACACACTCTGTCTGTTGAGTGACTTGAGTTCGAAAGGGTTAAAAATCAGAGTCTGAGGAGTGGGACCATTTCATTAGCTTCAGGAAACTGTTCATACATGCAGTTGTACTGTTTGACTCTGTGGCCTGTGCATTTCTCCGTTTTTTATTTAAAACTTTATTGGCTTTGATTTTACAAAATATTTTCAAGTATAGTAGAGGCAAATTCTATGTTTCAGCTGTGTGAAATGTTACTGGCTTGGGAGCAGTAAGACACCTATAATTTTAAAGAATATTTTACACTCAATGTATCTTATATTGTGTTGGTCATATTTAAATCATTCATTACGTTTTGTTGGGGAAAAAAAGAGGATCAAATAAAAAAATCACATATTAAATCGCAATATTGGGGGGGGGAAAAAATCGCAATTAGATTATTTTCCCAAATCGTTCAGCCCTACTGCAAATCATGTTTTCTCCACAACAGTGAGGATAGTTATGGTTTATATTACCATGAGTAATTGGCAGTCTGGCTGTATCGGGGATCTGCACCTTAAAAGTGATCCCGATGTGAGTGCCAACAGAGAGGGATGAACTGAAGTAGAAAAGAATTGATTTAGTCACAGGGCTTTTTCTCCGGGGCATAGCTCCCTGTACTCGGTGCTCATAATGAAATAAATGTCTCCCCCTTTATCAGGTTTTACCATCTGGTGGCGTGGGGGGTCCCTCTGGTCATGGCCTCTTTACCCCTGCTGAAGGGTTACTACGGCCCCGCGGGAGCCTGGTGGTGAGTACGGCCAACAGTCCGGCCACAGCATCCATGTTTTTTGTGAGCCAGCGACCGTATATATCTGTTAAATGTCTTCACGCTGCAAGAAGGCCACAGCTCTCTGGCCTCGTTCCAGCTCCAGCCGAGCTTTGTCCCTCACATGGTTTTATTTGATAAAAATTGCCAATTATCAGCACATCCTTGAACAGCAAAAAAAGCCCCCCCCCCCCCCCCCCTCTCTCTCTCTCTCTCGCCCCCCCAGTTCTTACGGTGAATAGGAAAGGCATTGTTTGTTTGGAGGGTAGTTCAGGGGGTGAGGAAAAAGGGGAAGAGGCCGAGCAGAGGAGGAGGTGGAATGAGAATTGGGACAGAGCCTTAATCTCCCGGCTCGGCTCTCTCTCTCTTTCCACTCGCGGCTTATTAATAGCTGCAGCGGCACAGCTTTTCCCCTCCGCAGCCACACAAGTCTCTCTTCCGCTCGCACTCTTCCTTTCTTTTGTAACCCTCTCCCCCTCTCTCCCTCCCTCTCTCTCCCTCCCTCTCCCTCTCTCTCTCTCTCCCTCTTCCCCCAGCTGGATCACAGACGATCACGTAGCCTGGAGATTTGGGATGTAAGTAGACCCTCTCAGCGCTGCCATCAAAGCTTCCCCTACTGGGGGAGGGAGGGAGGGGGGGAGGGCTGTCTCCACGGGGAAATGTGAAGGGTTGCATGTCAGGGGAGCCTGCAGGGTTTTTTCCCTCCTGGTGTAAGGCCAAGATGTGTGTGTGTGTTCGTGTGTGTGTGTTTGGTGCGTGCGCACGTGTGGATGTGTCTGTATCTGCCTCTGCCTTGTCAGATTTAGGGGAGTTGCTGCACTGTGTATTTAAGTGTTTAGGACGGCTATGAAGGATTATGCCTGTCTGCTGCTTTCTGCAACTGGCCCTAAGTCTGCAAGGGCTCCTCCAATCCCCCGGCGCAGACTTTTAAACACACACGCACGCACGTACCCCCCCCCCGTGCCGGCGCACACGGCGATACCTCACCACGAGCCAAGGTAATCGCGTTGCCGCTCACAGTTTCAGTAGGGAATCAATCTTTCTAAAACAAATAAGTGCGCACTTAGACGCGCATGCAGAACAACACATAGCTATCAGCTGTGCTAAACGAGCCTGTGTCTCTTTTATCAGCGCTCCTTTGCTCTGCGGCTCTTTCTAGTTCTTTCCATGCTGTCGTGGCCCAGGGGGACGAGCTGCTCACAGGATCAGGGAATCTTCATTAGCTCTAATTACATCAAACCAGACACGAGATTAGAGGCCAAGGCAGCACCCGTGGAGGAAAGGGAAAAAAAAACCACTCCAACACACACACACACACCCTGCTGACTGCTCGCGGGAGGGCAGAGGTTGTAGCATTAAAGGTGAAAAGTGGAAAAGGTGGGAGGAGAGACATAAGGGGTGTAGTTAGAGAGATGGAGGATTACTCATCACGAGCAGGAACGCGGCACACTGGCACGGGAAGCCGAAGGAGAGTCGGAGAAATAAATTGCCCTCGTCTCTGCCCACGCCCCGTAGTGTGTCTTCATCAGAGTTCAGCGGAGCGCGCAGACAGGACAGAGGAGGCGGGGGGGTAAGGCTCGGATGAGGAGGAAGAGGATGTGAAGGAGGATGAAAGAGGAAGGAGAGTGGAAAGCAGAGGACAACGCTGTGTGACCGAGGTGCGGAATTTCAGGGTTTGAGTCAGCAGTTGGAAGCGCTCGGGCTCAGCTGAGTCACAGCTCTTAGAGGTCCCACGTCCCGGGAGAGAAGATGACGCTCACAAGCGATTAACATAATTAGCAGAAAGGCTCTGTGTGCAGGGATGGCAGAGTCGGCGTTTGGTTCAACACTCACGCCTCTGTTGGACGGGTGGCATGAAATTGTGTGCAGACATTCGTTGTCCCCAGAACCTGAATCCTATACCTTCCTTACACCTCATTGTCTAAACACCAACGTGCGTGAAAACAGGTTTTGTAAACCGTGGAAAGAAGCGTTATGGCAATTACATTTCTACACCAATTGAACAGTGCTGGAACCAGGCTTGACATGGAGGATAATTGTGAAAATGGCAAAGACTCCAGCAGAAGAAACATCGCTGACTCCGTGATGTGTGTCATAGCATCACGTCAGGAAAGGGGCCAAAATGTGCGTGTCCACCAGATAGTAAACACCTGGGAGTTCTCCAGAGTCATTCGCACACATGAGCCTTTGTCTCTGAGCGGAATGGCCAAATCCTCGCGGGTTTGTGTCCAGTTTGAAAGGACAAACATAATTTTGGGTCTCCCCAGACAACTTAATGACAGAGCACAGAGATTCCCAGATGGCTCTCAGAGGGAAATTGTATTGCATTGTGGTGGAAGAAGAAGCGCACACAAGCAGTTTGCCCAAAGTAAACAAACCAGTATCAAACTGTTCTGTTTGTGTTTCGTCTTTTTCTATACTTGTTTTAGCCAGCAGTGTGGTTGTATTTTTAATCAGTTGTCACGACTATCATTTAGGAACGGACTGCACGAGGCATTGCACCTCAAGTGCATTAATGAAAGGGATAGGATTTGTGTCGCAGTTGACCGATCCATCAAGCAAAACAGCAGTTTGACGCCCACTTGCGTTTTCCATAATTGTCACCATAAGTTTGACATTTTTGGTTCCAAACACTCTTGTTCCCCTCAGGATGAATTGATGTAACTTTGGTGGCCCATATAACCTTTCATCCAACACCATCATTTGGCCAACATTCCACATGACCACCAGGTGGTGAAGACTAAAGGCCGGCGCATGCTTCTGCAACGGCGTCTGCGGCTTTTCAAGCAGTTGTGACGCAGGACTCGTTGTCCTTCATGGTTTTCCAAGCGTTGCGCGTGTTGCCATGCAATTCCCCGTCAGAACACTAGGCGGAGTAATGTTTTTTGTCGAAGTCGGCTCTTCTTTGTATGTGGCACGAAGAAGAGCGGTTTATTTACATCGCCACGGCGGCTCCTCAGAGCCTTTTTCTGGCAGACAAATCCGCCGGTCAGTGACGGGTTATACTAGTGGTCATAGTTTCGGATCTCTTCTGCCAAGTGCTCTTCTATTTGGTCCATATTCGTTCTTCTAAATCTTCCGTGGTTTCCGCCGGTATTATCGGGCATGAACCGGAAATGCGACTCCGGAAATGATGTAGTTAGCAGACCAATCACAGCCTTGCCGGCTACGTGACGCTTGCGGAGCTTTGCCGTCTAGTTAGAGAAATTGGGCGACGTACGTAAGCACGTAAGAAGGGATACGTAAGTACTTAAGGGGCCCGGAAAGGCTCTTACGCTTGCGGGCCCCTGATAACGCAGAAGCATGCGCCTAAACATCTCTCTGCCGCTTTGCGTTGAGTGTAAGATTGACCCATTTCTCTTGCCCTGTCTCCTTTTTAACTTTTACATTTCTGCATCTGTAGAGCCAGACCCCCAAAACACCATGTTCTTTCTTATCTTTCTGTATCCTCCCTTTCTCCCCTGTCCCTGTCGAGTGGTTGAACAGGTAGATCGTGGTCTTTCACTCAGCAGTAGGATCTTGTGGGTCAAAGTTGCAGTTGAGCACTAACCCTGCACAGTTGGATCTCTACCCGCACTCTCATCTCCCACCGAGCACTTCAATTAAAGCCTCTTTCATCCAAGCCTCATTCTTCACTTCAGAGCAGCACCAGGGGGAAGGCCGTGCTCGGGCAGGGAGATTGAATCTGTGCTGATCTTTCTTTCTGCCAGTTTCAGGCTTTCCACCTTTGCTGGCTGTCGTACTTTCCTCCAGATCTCGGAGCCCCCTCTGTATTTATCCACCTTTCTATCTATCCGTCCGTAGTCGATCTATTGGCTGCAGCCTTTTTCTGCTTTTCCTTTCCTTCTCTCTGTGACCTTATCCCTCTCCCCCGTCTTTTAATCACCCAGCACTTCTTTCTTATTTCTGCTTTCTGGTCCTGACCCACAATCTGCCATCATCCATCCATCCTCACCTCTATTCTCGTTTCGCCTTTATCATCTGCCTACTCCGAATCCTTTCTCTCTCTCTCTCTCTGCCGCGATTTAATTCCTTCTCTCTCTCACTCTCGCTTTCTCTCTCTCTCTAATTCGCTCCCTCCCTCTTGCTCTCTCTCTGTCTCCGGGTAGTGCTCAGCTGTAGAGCACAGCGGACTCTAATGGCAGATCGTTATCATGCTAATTAGAGCACTTTGTAGCTGCCGCCCGTCATTCTCTCCTCCTTGCAGCCCCTCCACGCTATTGTTAAAAAGGCCACCCCCCTCCTTTCCCCTATCCGCCAACCCCCCCGCACCCCGTCTCTCCATCATTAACGGGACGTGCGCTGGCGTAATTGGACGCTGTTTATTCCGTTGATCAGGTTATTAAATCACACCGAGGTGACGCCTGCACAGGTCTCCCCTGAAACGCTTTCATCATTGTCCCATGCCATTATTGAACCTGTGTGGACACGCACACGCATGTGCACTCACACACGTGCACTCTCACACATGTTCAAAGAGGGTTGTGTATATCGACATCCCCTACAAGACGTGAAGGAACATGATGTGTAAAGCAGCCGTTCCCCATTTCCTGCTGTGAACAAGCGGGTACCATCACAGATTCCCCTGCCAATAAAACGTTTCATTTATAACACTAAGTGAGTTTCTTTCGACCCGGAGGCTTCGATGACAAGTGTGAGCGAAGTTGAATTAGGCCAAGCACCTAATATTTGACTATTGAGATTCTGCTAAAAGATGCAATTTTTAGCACTTTTCAGTTGCAGCGGTGACATTCCCCCCCCCCGATCCATTTTCCTGTGGAACTAAGGGCGTCCCTGTATTCATGGGTCAGAGACAGACTTAGACTCTGTTTTAAATGTCAGATTTTGTTCCCCTCCTGGATCATGATCAGGCCTATAATTACTCTCGGTGTTGTTCCTCTGCACAATCCATTATGCTCATCACGTAGGTGCATTCCGTGCCAGGTGCTCAGGAGGAATTGGGGTGACTTCACCGAGTTACTGAGGCTGAACAGAGAAGTGGTGGCCAGGAACTTGTCGATCAAAGTGAGACAAAGGCTTGTTTCGTGATTACAAGGAGAGGCTGACACTCCTCCGAGCTTACATCACCTCCCCGGAGGTTGCATAACACAAGGCTCCCATTCCAACAAAGCCATCACCCATCACCCTGTTTCCCTCGCTCGTCTTGCTCGCTTTCATCTGCTCAGAAATACCTGACATGTTACTCTTCCGCCGTGCCTCTCCTCATTGTCAGCCCTTCATCCCATAGGAATGCCATGCATTTCGGGTGTTGTGACTTTCCATTATCTTTTGTTTTTTGTCGGCCTCTCATCTATACTCGCTGAGGTGCAAGGTCCAGAGGTTCTGAGCCACGTCTGATTGTGTGCCTTTGCTGCTCATCCGCCAGCTAGAATAATTCAACACCAGTGTTAAACAGTCTCATCTATACGTAAATACCAATTACCATTACATAAATAAGTTAGTATTTATATCAGCAGTTTAGTTTATTGTCAATCGGATTTTTCCTAAATAGAATAAGAGTTTTTAGAAACTTCAAGAGAAATGTGGGGGTTGTTTTGTGTTTAAAACCGCAGAGAAAGGTGTTTTAATGTCAGGGTTACAACAGCTACAGTGAAGCAGCATATCAAAACAAGCTGCTGTCCCAGTCTAGAACAAATCACATCTAACAACAATAGCCTCCTCAGGTTATGATCCTGATGGGGGAATCTTATTCAATGAGTTTCTGTGGTCTGATCTCTTTGCCCAGACACCTGGTATGCCTTTACATTTCATTATGTTATAGACTGCATTTGGATGTATGACTCTGTATTTCATCAATTGTGTTTTCTTCCTCATTTTTATATTTTCTATTCAAAAGCAAAATTTCCATTTGGTCTTCTCCAAACTTTCTGTTCCTGTAACAGGACAAAAGAAAAACAACCATCACAGACAAAACAACAGCAATGGTCTGATCTTCTGATAACACTCAGTTATCTTACTTCCTATTTCTGTCTTTGCTTCGCAGATGGTACGTGCCGCTGTTCTGCCTCATCTTTCTGATGATCAGCTGCTACGCCAGGATCATCTGCGTGGCCAATCAGAGGGTAAGTGATCCTCCTGCGTCCGGTTGGCAGCGGCGGAAACCCAACACAGTGGCAATTAAGCTGAATCCAAACGCATTGTGACCTTTTTAGAAAACTGACATCAGTGAAAGCTGAGACAGCATTGCCACTTGCCTGTTTTTATGTCTGTGCCTGGGAGGGAGGGTCTCCGAAACAAATTTACGTGTGAGATCTATTTTTACAGTTGGCACCAGGGTGAGAACCAAAAAATAAAATTTTCTATCATCTGTTGCCATATAATTAAATGACAGTAACGAGTGGAGATCCTCACAAATGATACTGATGAGAATCCACTGTCGCTGAGATTTATGATCATGGTGACCTTGCAAAACAACAACACACACACACACACACACACACACACACACACACACACACACACACACACACACACACACACACACACACACAGAGTTTAGATAACAGGTTTTAAACAGACAGGTTGTCTGAGCAACTTACATTTCAGGTAAATTACACAGGTAAAGACACACAAGTAGGTCAAAGTAGAACCAGGTAGTTGGCTTGTGAACTGTAATACGTATCTACAGTAAGTTTGAGTAATGGCTGACCTAGTGATTGGCTTTAAAACCTGTCTGACCTCAACTTAACTGCATTTCCAGCTCTTTGCAATTAACTTGTACAGGACAACGACCAAAGGGAATGCAAGCCACAGCTATGAAACTAAGATTGCCTGTAATAACCATAGGTAATAACATGTTTGTATGTCGTCTTTCATGCCACTGGGTGGAAGCAAATTTGGAAATGATAATTCTATGTCTTTACATATCATCCATCACCTTTCAAATTAATTATTTTAATATTTTGACAGATTGTGTGTGCAAAGTAAGAGTGTGGCTTCTTTAACTTAAACTCAATACCTTTTATTTTTGGATTATTTTCAAAGAATTTCACCGTGGCTTTTTTTGTTGTTGTGACGGATACTTTTCACTATTTTGACATTTCAATCACTTAAGTGTCGTCCAGAGCAACTAATCTGCTGATTAATCAATTAACCACTTAGTTGATGTCACCGTGTTGGCTCCGAGCTCAGCAGAAGCCCAGAGGCAGCACTCCATAAAAGCTCACATTGCTGCCGTTCCCCCCCCCCCCCGATCTTACACCACCACAATGTAGCCAGAAAGCCACTGGAGGGGGCACCAGCAGACTAACGTTACAACACTGTGTGTGTGTGGGATTTTGAAATTATAAATCAATTACAGAAAGAGAGGAAGAGAGAACGAGGCTGAAGCCACACTCAGAATAAAGTGGTGAACATTGACATTCTCTGTTTGAGCGTCGAGCCGTGAAACAGATTTTTGCAGATAGCCGGGCTGCAGACGGGCGACGTCAGCGACAGAACGCAGGTAGCTAGAGGGAAGGGGGGAAAGAAAAGAGAGGACTCAGCTCTTTATCATGAATGTGATAAAAAAGAAAGGATGAGTGAATGTAGCTGGTTTTGAACCCGCATCTCATAACTCATTCAGCTCACATATTCAGCCGTCTCTCCCTCTTCCTCTTGTCTCTCTCTATCTCTGTTTTCCACCTTTCTCATTTTCACCCTCCTCCTCTTTTTCCCTTTCGAACTCCATTTATCTCTCTGTCTGTCTCTGACTCCTTCCCCCTCTCATTTTTCCCCTTACCCCCCCCCCCCCTATTCTCCAGCCCCCACGTCTGTCTCCCTCTCTCCGCCTTCACTCTGCCGTTTTGCTTTCTCTATCATATTTATGAAGAGCTCTAGCCTTATCTCTTTTTCAGCTGCAGGCTGTCTCACTTGAAAGAGTTTCAAAAAGCTTTGAAAGGCAGGGTAGGTGGCGATGCAACGAGGAAAGGGATAAAGAGGAGGCGGCTGAGCGAGGAGAGGCAGGATGTTAACCGGACGGAGAAGTTTGTCGGCTCTCCGGAGTCAGAGAGGGGATCGCAGGATCATGGGTGGAAACGAATCCGTAGCGTGGGAATCCGTTTAGAGAGAGCACGTCTCACACGGCAGTGAAACCCTCTGAGTGACGTTGTGAGCTTGTAGTAACTTGAGAGGCTTGAAAGTTAATGAGTCATGATCATGGCAGACAGAGATGTCTCAGAGTGTGTTGACGTGTTTGTCTCACGGAAAGGGTTGCAAAATTCCGGGAATATTCAAAGTTGGAAACTTGCCATGGGAATTAACGGGAATTAACAGGAATATACGGGAATAAACTGGAAATGTTGTGGGTAATTTATACTAACTGTATTTACCTTGGCATATACAGACATAAATATAAACATTTTGTTTTGTCATAGGCTGATTTGAGCCCTGAGGAAACTTTGGGCACTTGACTATAGGCCTCTGCATCTTTGTGTCATTCTTAACACAGGTCTTTGCACAGTATTTGCAAATGTACACAGCCTTTCCTTCTACATTGGATGGGGTGAAATGTCTCCACACATGAGATCGTGCACGTGGCATTGTTCTGTAGAATAAGATGAGAAAAAAGTTTGTAAAAAAACACTAATGCAATGCCAGAGATATAAATAGTTAGCCAAACAATTGGAATCGTCTGTAAAAATATTTTAAAATTGATGGATAAATGAATGGAAATAGGCTAGATGAACAGATGAACAATCCTCAATCAGCATGCTAATATATTTTCCCCAGTGATATCATCGAAACTTACCCGACTAGTCCTGCACACTACAGCAGGCCTCAATAGCCCTCCTGTAGTGTGCAGGATGCTGGGAGTTATCTGTGCATGTGATGGAAGAATGTACAGTGGAGGGTTGAAACTCAACGTGCAGTGTGTGCTTCATTCCATACATCTTTAAAATAGAGTTTTAAATGATGTTTTTATTGCTCAGTGTTTAATTTGCTTATTTTTTTTTTTTTTTCAAAATTCCCAAATTCCCGAGTTTAACTTCCCATGGAAACTTTCCGCCCCTTTGCAACCCTACTCACGGATGTAATTTTTTTGTACATGCCGACTTCTTCCCTCCCGGAGCCTCGTGCCTCGACACCTCACTGGCTTGCACGCACGCTTGCAACAAAAGCCGGGCACACACTCCCGAGACCTGGCCGAAGCTCTAATGATATTGCCACTTATTATCAGTGTTTGTTGATTTTGATGGATCGCGGTGCTCAGCTGGAAAGCGGAGGGCCGCTCTGGAACAAGTTTGATCTAATGGCCAAATGGCTGTGGCCGTTTTCCTTTTCTTGCGGCGCACACAAACAGACCACGTAGTCACACACGGATTTACAATGACAATCACATCAGCGCACCGAAACCATGGCAACGTTGAGTTAATAAATAGCAGAAGAGCAGAGCCGCTAGTGCGTGTCGTTTACACTGCCATGTTGTGCGTGTGCGTGTGAAGCTCACGCAGGCCCTCCGGAGATTTTGTCTGTGATGTCTTGGGTTACGTAAACCTTCTGGCTTCACACACACACACACACACACACACACACACCCCTCCCCCCCTCCATCCGCCACCTCTGTCCCACCATTACAAATCCCAGTCTTGTGCACGGGCGTGTGAGTGCATGTGAGCGAGCGTGTGTTCCTGTTCGTGTCTGTTGACATTTTCCGCGCGTTCCCCTGAGAGCGGAGTCAGAGGAAGAGCGGAAAGTATTCCCACGTCGTCTCCAGAGATTTCAGATCTGCCATGTTTGTTCCACTTTTTTTCTTTTTTTCGTTCACGCTTTCACACAATTTCTCTCCCCCTTTCTCTACACAGCCGCCGCCTCTCCTTCTTCTCCCTCCTGTCATATTGTGAGCACTTAAAGCTGATCAGTTCCCTCTTTTGTGAAACGTCGGGAGCTCCCTCCTGCCTCTCGACTCTACACCCTGCTGTGAATTAGACAATTGTGCAGGGATGAGGGAGAATTGGAACGAATTAGTGTTGGGATCGTAGCCAATGTAATAGTTATTCCAGCTTGTCGCTCCAGGCCCTGACCTCTACATCTAAGGCCAGTCCTTGGGAATACCAAATTAAATATAACTATATACTCTTCTTATGTTTCTCCGTATTTGTTTATTTTGACCAAAATAACTGAACTGACCTTTTCTTTCCATTTTTTTTGTCTCTTCTGAGCAGTTGCAGTCATGGCTGGGAACCTTCAACCCGGAGAGGGAGAGACGAAAGGTAATGGCCTGTCTGATCATCACATTTCTCAACACACACATTCACATATACACACACCAGACACACACACACACACACACACGGAGCGTGAGGATTAAACTGTGTGCCGGATTAGCTCTTGCGGTCACGCTGGGTAGGTGTCAAACCCAGCAGGGAGAAATTTGCCCTCTTGACTCTCTTCATGTGTGTGTGCTTGAGCGTGCACTTACGCACATGTTCCTGGCGTTACTTAATTAAAAGTGAACAGAGGAGGAAAAATAAGGACAACGTGAAGACGAGAAGACCCTTCATTATGTCGGCTCTGCTTGTTTACACCGAACCAAACAGAGCCATCTAAATGCCGCCACAGGGTGTGATGTTTAGATAACATACCGGCGTTAAGGAATCGGAGGCGTGACGTGTAACACAACAGCCCGTGTGTCTCCCACCATGAAGCCTCTCACTTTTACACAGACATCCATCCAGCACCAACCAACACCATGGCCAGCTTATCACCAGAACACCAGTCCCCCCCTCCACCCCCCATCTGTACCTTTTTTTTATAGAATGGGATGGCAGAATAAATGTACATCATTCCTGCCTTGAACATTAAAGGGATGAGATTGAGAAACCTGAGGAGTTTGGGGGGGGGGGGGATGTAACCAGCAAGAAAAAATTAATTTTGGGTATGCTGCTGTGAGCGCAACACTGCAGTGTTTCCCATGAATTACCTTGACTGTGGTGGCCTGCCATAGTTTAATTTGTCTAACCACAGTTTAATACAAAATTTTAATGTTTTATACATTCTCATATGAACATAAAAGTTCTCTAACTTAGTGTTTTACGCCATAGAGCTGAATGCAGTGATCTTTACACATTGACCTTTCTGTCAGAGGCGCACTGGCCATTGGCAGCACCAGCGCAATTGCTGGACCATCAAAACATCCGTAAAGCTTTTGCCATTCTCAGCAGACAGGCAGAATTCATAACATCAGTTGCTTCCCCTTTATCTTTGCACCTTCCCATCAATGGCATTCAGCTGTTAACAGGCGGGTCGACCTCAGCACAACATATGACCTCTCCCTGTACCTGTAACTCAGTTGCGCTTGAAAGCATTTGTATATGTTCATTGTTCAGTTACAACAGTCAACCCTCATTGACCGGAGTAATTGTACGTTTCTGACAAACACCTTCCAGGAGAGACTTGCTTTAAATGCGAGAGGTTATAAATGTATTCAAATAATATTATGCCCCCCCAGCAGCTCATATGGTCGGACAAAACTCATACAAACTGGTTATTTGAGGATACTTATTCTGGTGCTTCTTGAAAGTCATGACGTTATAACAGAGGGTTATCTTGACATGGACTTTGAGAAAACATACGTAGCAGAAAAAGAAAACCTGCGTTACATTTAGGGTTTTACAAAAGGGAGTAATAGTCTCTATTATGGGAATTGTAAACTCAAGTATTTTTAGAACATGACCCTACTTCGGCATAAAAGTCAGGATATCTCAATGTTTACTGCTGTTGTTTTAAAAATGTGTCTCTAGTAAGTCCCTTAACTTTAAGTTGATTGCTAAGTTGTTTCAGTAAATCAAGGATTTGTTGTCGTGGGAAGTAGTTCTTCACTCTCACTCAAAGCTTCTTGTTATGTTTGTTCCACTCGGCTCCTGGCTACAGACATTGAAGTGTCCTCCAGCAAGACACCAAACCCTCACTTGCTCAACCATCGCTTTGGAGATGCCAAATCGTTAAAATGAATCATAGCTTCCCCAAACTGAGGTGGTCAGTGTTGCTGCACGACTCCGGAAAAGTTGAATATGTAATAGCAGCAGTCCCTGGCTGATCCGCCTTGAGTTACCTGCTCCCTGTCTCCTCTGCTCTGCTGCCGCTGCTCAGCCCTGCAGGGCGAGGCGTGGAGGGCAGGTTGGGGTTAAGGTTATGTAGATGCTGCCCCTAAGTGGCAGATGTAATCACTGCACACTGAACTGGCGTAACCCTCAACCATGACAGTAGAGGCTGCAACACAAACCCACCGTTCATAAAGGCTGATTGCTATGTGTTGCACAGGGTGTAAATAAGTCGGCAGTGGTTTTAATGTCCCCCCCTTTTCCTTGTATTTCTCTTTCCTAGATTCTCTCCTCTTTTCAATCGTTTTTTCTTTCTAGCCTTTCACTTTACAGACTCTCTCTCCCCTCTTTCTTTTTTCCCTCACTCCCTTCCTCTCTCTCTAACTCTTGTTCTCATACCCAGCATGAATAAAGCAGCAAGCCAGGTTCATGGACATGAATATTTAGGAGAGTTTATGCACGCGCTGCGATGCTTTAAAACAACAACAGCCTCCCTGATTGTGCTTGCCAAGCAGGCGACCACTGGTTCCTGTGTGTGTGTGTGTGTGTGTGTATGTGTGTGTGTGTGTGAGAGAGAGAACGAGAGAAAATGATTCCTGCTGGGCGTCTAAAGACCACTGGCTCTGGTGATTTCCATTTTCTTCCTCAAATTTCCGTCCGTCTGCCCTCACATGTTCTCCTCTGCTGTGACTCGCACACACCCATGCACACACACACAGACACATCTCTCGTGTTTTGTGCTGTCACTTGTAGCTCGCTACGTTCGCCATTCTTGATCTTTTTTTATTCTCCCCCCTCTCTCCCTGACTCGGCTTGCACCATCCCCCTCACTCAATATGTATCTGTGTGTATCTGGCTGCAGCCGTGACGTACATAACGTGTTTCGACAGTTATCGGGGCCGTCAGTCACATGGTTGTGACACATCTGTGCGTTTCGTGAGCGATTTGTTTGTCGTCACGCATGACCACATGCATCCAGTGAGCATCACAAGATCTTCGCAGCAGCACCGGTCACCGAGGGGATGTACAGAAGAGGGGTATTTAAGTTAGACAGACACACACTCCTTCTATAGTTGTGAGGACGCTCATTGACATAATGCCGAATCCCAACCTTATCCATCACAAATCAATGCGTAGACCTAATCAAAACTCCTAAACCTCATGTCTTGACCATGAAACGGCCCTTTCAATTAGTGAGGACTGGTCAGAATGTCCACACAATGCTGGTGTCAATCCAAAATTGTCCCCAGTCCCGGAACTGTAGAGCGATATCTAAACACACACACACACACACACACACACACACACACACACACACACAAACACACACACACACACACCTTTAAACACATTTGCACAACTGCACACACATCCTCTCAGTCCTGTCGGGTAGCAACAAAGCTGCCTAAGCAAACAGCCAGCCTCTTGTCCGTTATCTTCCCGGGGAGTTTGTTTACCGAGCCACACAAGCCTTGCCTTGAGTCGTGAGGTGTGTGTGTGTGTGTGCGTGTGCGTGTACTTGCATACGCAACCTTGTATCTTGTTGAGCATTACCTCGGCACTTGCGTATCCACCGTATTGTGATTTTACATGTCACCAAACATCCTACAGAATAAGCTGCAAGGACAGTTGGGTTTGTCAAGAGCTCTTAACATTCAGCTTCTTTTGTGGGGATGGACTCTGCAGCTGCTATATAATCAGCGACACTTCCTGCTGCTTACGGGTTTTGATTGTCCCTGAAAATCTTTTTGGGTTCAAGAAAACTCATTAGGCAGTAATAGTATTCGATTTTTACCTCCGCCAAAGTCCATTTGTGGGTTTGTGTTTGAGTTTACACAAACAGTACTTGACAGATTTTCATGAAACTTGGTGGATGTAGTATGGGTAAGGGAAGAGGCCAGACCATGCTGCTGTGGATCCAGAATTGTCTTCTTTGTTCTCTAACATAAGATTTGGATGTTTCCGTTTTTTACATTTCCACTGTTTTCCCAGGGAATCATTCAAGGATATTGAGGAAAGAAATCTGGCAGATTAGGGAAAGGCTTTCTATCAGTGTGTGAAGTTTGGTGCTGCCTGATTTCATTTAGGGGGCTTGGTGGAGGTATAAAGTCTACTGAGTGCCATTCTAGTTTAAAATTGTTTTATTAGCCCTTTAAGGATTTTTAATGAATGTTGGCTTAAAAACTAAGATGGAAAGTTGTCTTAACAATATCACATACAACATTTTAATTTTACTAATACACTATCAACGTGAATATACTGGAAATGTTGTAGGTAATTTATACTAACTGTATTTACCTTGTCATATACAGACATAAATATAAACATTTTATTTTGTCATAGGCTGATTTGAGCCCTGAGGAAACTTTGGGCACTTGACTATATGCTTCTGCATCGTTGTGTCATTCTTAACATAGGTCTTTGCACAGTATTTTGCAAATGTACACAGCCTTTCCTTCTACATTGGATGGGGTGAAATGTCTCCACACATGAGATTCTGTAGAATAAGATGAGAAAAAAGTTTGTAAAAAAACACTAATGCAATGCCAGAGATATAAATAGTTAGCCAAACAATTGGAATCGTCTGTAAAAATATTTTACAATTGATGGATAAATTAATGGAAATAGGCTAGATGAACAAATGAACAATCCTCAATCAGCATGCTATGCTGAATGGAACTTACCTGACTAGTCCTGCACACTACAGCAGGCCTCAGTAGCCCTGCTGTAGAGTGAAGGATGCTGGGAATTATCTGTGCATGTGATGGAAGAATGCACAGTGGAGGGTTGAAATTCAACGTGAAGCGTGTGCTGCATTCCATACATCTTTTCAATAGAGCTTTGAATGATATTTTTATTGCTCAGCGTTTAGTTTGCCTATTTATTTATTTTTTTCAAAATTCCCCAAATTCATGAGCTTAACTTCCCATGGAAAGTTTCCGGAAAGTTTCCGGAAATTTACCGGAAACTTTCCGCCCCTTTGCAATTCTAGCCATGTCTCAT